>NC_064616.1:630597889-630935806 GCF_023898315.1 Schistocerca nitens | reverse complement strand
CTCGCATAGAGAGAGTAAAAAATGATTGGATACATACCTCCATATATACCTCTAATCCACTCTTACGTTTCCGTGAGAAATATGTCGTCTTTCCCAAAGATTTCTTTTTCCATTAGATATTCGAATGGATTATGCCAACCTGTACGATCCTAGCAGAATACTCATGATGCTTTTTCTTAGCAGATCAGCCACGTAACACGAACTGGGTGTCTCACATGATTGGTAGGCAGACACTATGTAGTATTCACCAGTGCGTATCATTTAACCGCAAAGAAACCTGTACGTGTTTTTGTCGGGATAGCAACTGCCACTGACATCAAAGTTGTAGTGGAAATGGAGATTGTGTAGTGAGGCACGAATGTAGGTGGGCTTGTTCAAATAGAGTGGGAGAACTGTGCGGCAAACTAACATACATTGAAGAGCCAAAACAATTATGACCACTGCCCATGGCAAGATTTAATGCTGCCTGGTGGCACTGCGAGGATATGACGCTGTAAGGAACTACATAAGCGGACCGTAGTTAAATAGGAAATCATTCTAGCGACGATATGGACCGAAAGTTGGGAAATCAACTGGCGTATGTGACTCTGGCAGAGGAAATATTATTACGGCCTGGAGCCTCGAAACGAGCATTTCGGAAACGATTAATTTGGCAAACTGTTCACGTACTATTGTCGTAAGCATCTATGGAAAGCTGTTGTAGGACGATGAAGCCGTGGGAAAACGACAATACGTTGGAAATCCACGTCTCAGCACCGAACATAGAGTTCAGAGAATTTTCCTCTCTAAAAAGCAGTATAGGTGACGATCTGCGGCAGATTTGACGACAGAGTACAATTCTGATTCAGGCACAAGGGTTTCAGAGAACACCGTTCAGCGCGCAGTGTTGAACATGGGGCTCTGCAGCAGCGACCGCATCGTGTTCCCATCTTGACCTAACAACATCGTCAATTACGATTCCAGTGGGCAATGGGATCATTGAGTTTGAGTCGTGGATCAATGAAACCGTGTCACCTGGTCGGATGAACCACGTTTCTTGCTATAGCAGCTCGATGGTCGTTTCGGACAGGGCGTTATCCAGGCTGATGGCTGTTGGAAACGTGCACTGCGGCGGAGACACAGGCCGGTGGGGGCATTATTATGCTATGAGGGACATTCACATGGCCTTCCATGGGGGCTGGGCAGTAACAGAAGGCACTATGACAGCTGTGGAGTATGTGAACATTATTAGCGACATTTATATCACTTCAAGCTTGACGTCTTCTCCCAGTGGACGGCTGCTTCTAGCAGCGTAACTGTCAACTGAAAAGGCTAGAATAATGTTGCAGTGGTTTGAGGAACATGACAGTGAACTCACGTTGATATCTTGTGCACCAAATTCCCTTGATCTGAACGCGATGCAACATATCTGGCACGCTATCGAACGCCATCTCCACGGCCACAAACCACCGGCCTCTAATTTACGGGTATTGCGTGACCTGTATGTAGACACCCAATACTACATACCCCCGGAAGCCTACCAAGGACTTTTCGAGTCCATGTTACGCAGAACCGCTGTTGTATTATATTCCAGAGGTGGACCAACACACTGTTAAGCAGGTGGTCATAATATTTTGGCTCTTCAGTGTATATTGAGAGGCAGTTGAGAGCTAAGTGCTGCACATTCTGTCTCGGAACTCCTTTCTTCGACAGCAGTAGTGCCAGTGCACCAATACTCATTGTATTTGGAGTTTCTACGTTAAAATTAACAGCTCGAGAGGCATCGCACGTTGCATTTCCAAAGTATCAAAGTGTCGTGAATATACACTCCTGGAAATGGAAATAAGAACACCGTGAATTCATTGTCCCAGGAAGGGGAAACTTTATTGACACATTCCTGGGGTCAGATACATCACATGATCACACTGACAGAACCACAGGCACATAGACACAGGCAACAGAGCATGCACAATGTCGGCACTAGTACAGTGTATATCCACCTTTCGCAGCAATGCAGGCTGCTATTCTCCCATGGAGACGATCGTAGAGAAGCTGGATGTAGTCCTGTGGAACGGCTTGCCATGCCATTTCCACCTGGCGCCTCAATTGGACCAGCGTTCGTGCTGGACGTGCAGACCGCGTGAGACGACGCTTCATCCAGTCCCAAACATGCTCAATGGGGGACAGATCCGGAGATCTTGCTGGCCAGGGTAGTTGACTTACACCTTCTAGAGCACGTTGGGTGGCACGGGATACATGCGGACGTGCATTGTCCTGTTGGAACAGCAAGTTCCCTTGCCGGTCTAGGAATGGTAGAACGATGGGTTCGATGACGGTTTGGATGTACCGTGCACTATTCAGTGTCCCCTCGACGATCACCAGTGGTGTACGGCCAGTGTAGGAGATCGCTCCCCACACCATGATGCCGGGTGTTGGCCCTGTGTGCCTCGGTCGTATGCAGTCCTGATTGCGGCGCTCACCTGCGCGGTGCCAAACACGCATACGACCATCATTGGCACCAAGGCAGAAGCGACTCTCATCGCTGAAGACGACACGTCTCCATTCGTCCCTCCATTCACGCCTGTCGCGACACCACTGGATGCGGGCTGCACGATGTTGGGGCGTGAGCGGAAGACGGCCTAACGGTGTGCGGGACCGTAGCCCAGCTTCATGGAGACGGTTGCGAATGGTCCTCGCCGATACCCCAGGAGCAACAGTGTCCCTAATTTGCTGGGAAGTGGCGGTGCGGTCCCCTACGGCACTGCGTAGGATCCTACGGTCTTGGCGTGCATCCGTGCGTCGCTGCGGTCCGGTCCCAGGTCGACGGGCACGTGCACCTTCCGCCGACCACCGGCGACAACATCGATGTACTGTGGAGACCTCACGCCCTACGTGTTGAGCAATTCGGCGGTACGTCCACCCGGCCTCCCGCATGCCCACTATACGCCCTCGCTCAAAGTCCGTCAACTGCACATACGGTTCACGTCCACGCTGTCGCGGCATGCTACCAGTGTTAAAGACTGCGATGGAGCTCCGTATGCCACGGCAAACTGGCTGACACTGACGGCGGCGGTGCACAAATGCTGCGCAGCTAGCGCCACTCGACGGCCAACACCGCGGTTCCTGGTGTGTCCGCTGTGCCGTGCGTGTGATCATTGCTTGTACAGCCCTCTCGCAGTGTCCGGAGCAAGTATGGTGGGTCTGACACACCGGTGTCAATGTGTTCTTTTTTCCATTTCCAGGAGTGTATGTGGTTTGCAGGAAGCGGTGTGTTACTGTGGAGGTAGAATATATCTGTGACGTTATGTTGCTTAAGGTAGTGTGAGTATTGAGATGCAGCAGTGCTGTTTGTGATTTTTGTCACTCAGTCATTCTAAGATCAACGAAATAATGATACAAGATGGTGAACCTACTCCAACAGGTTTTGGATGCAATAAATGTGGAATTCAAAGCACAAAAAAAAACAATTATTTGTGAAATACTGTGGCATAGTCTCTAAATATCTGTCAGACCTATTTAAGTACAGTAATGTTGTGTGTGTGTGTGTTTGTGTGTGTGTGTGTGTGTGTGTGTGTGTGTGTGTGTGTGTGTATGTGTGTGTGGTACCCCTCACATCATTACGTAATGTTCCATTAAAACTACGGTCTTCCACACCATATACATCACATACTGACTTATAAAATGAGTTTCCGTGTCGATAGTATTTAGATAGGTTGAGACGCAAACAGCCCATTTCCATAGTTTTAAATCAGAGCTTAAAACCATGTTTTTTTTCTGGCAGAGGAAGATGTAAACTTTTCTGCTAGACATTAGGTAGTCGCACACATCCATTCTGTTAAAAAACTCGCGTTTTATTCGAATTCATAAGCTAGTAGCTATACATAGTTCATTATGATAGTACAGGTTGATGGTCCATTTCAACGTCAGTCAGTTCTGCTTTAGTTTGATTTCTCATATTCCCTCTGCATTCATACCAATTTTTCCTAATATTCCTTCTGCTCCTGGCTGTGGAAAATGGTACAATGTATTTATAGTGCATAGACTTCCTCGTAGTAAAGCACTGATATATGATATCATTCACCTGTCCAACATACAGTGCACACGTTAAGAAACCAAGCACGTTCTACACCCAAGTCCGATTACATATGCTGTGTATTACTTTCTGGTAAAGTAATGTGACAGATAGCCACAGGCATCCCTCAGATTTTGTTTTTCTCCCTTCAAATCATCTCAATACAGAACTAGTCGCTGCTAGCTTAGTGTGTCTTAACAATAGTATTCTGCTGGGGAACGAAATGATGTTCTTTTAAACCCTGGGAAGATTGCATACGTTGACAGATGGGTGGTACTGTATGTCAATTCTATGTTTCGACAAAATAAGTTAAAGAAAGAAAAACGGTTCTTCAACACAGTTCACGAGGTGTATTACAGTGTAATCTTAGATTTCATACTAAGAGCATGCCTCAGTTTGCTTTATGTAGAAAAAAAAGACAAGAACAGAATGCATTTTAAAGATAATGCTTTATACTTAGCAATGTGTATTAACAATGTATAAAAATACATAATAAAATAGTAGTATCTCCTACAACGTCATAGCTTTCGTAAAAAATGCTCTTACTGTTGATAAAACAGACCTCTGCACAGATGGCACAAGTAAATGGTAGGTCCACATTTAACACAAGGAGCAATATATCTGGAGTGAAAGAACAGTACTACCATTTCTTCCTGGAAGCATATTTTACACAGCCGAGCATTTTCAAAAGCTCTTACAGTCACATGGTATTCAGATGCAGCATTCAGAAGATCTAATGGAAGATATATATTAGCTGCATGCTTTACAGTATTTTTTGCTCTGTATTCTGACAGATATTATCCACAAAATCCTTATCCTTCGCAAGAAGCGCTAACAGACACTTGGAAAACCACACAGCATCTTCAACCCACGGTTTTTTTGTTTCATTCCTATATTTCAACCCTCCACCACCTTTGTAACACAGTTTCGTCTTTCTCATCGGTATAAAGGAATCTAGCTTCTCTTACTTCGTCGGGTCGTTGCTTATTAGCTTAAAAGCAACCCTTGAAAGATGCAAGCCTCGCATTATACGAGGGTTGCCCAGAAAGTAATGCACCGCATTTTTTTTTCTCATCCGAAAACAGTGCCGCGAATGCGAAACGTTATGTATGAGCGCGCCAAGTTTCCGTCACTTCCGCTAGATAGCGTAGCTGCAGGACAGTTTCAAAATGGCGTATGTAGGTGATATATATTACAAGCAACGTGCTGTCATTGAATTTCTCACTGCAGAGAAAGAAACTGTTGGGAATATTGACAAACGCTTATGCAAAGTATATGAAGCATTTGCTGTCGACAGAAGCACAGTTAGTCGCTGGGCACGGAGGGTGAGGTCATCAGAAGGGGAGACCATCAACAGCTGTCACACCTGGCAGCCCTGACCTAACACCCTTGGACTTCCACTTGTTTGTGCCATTAAAGGATGCCATTCGTGGAAGACATTTTTAGGGCGATGAGGAGATGATTCACACAGTGAAGCACTGGCTTCGCCAACAGGACAAGGATTGGTACCGACAGGGCATACACGCCCTTGTTTCGCGCTGGAGGAAGGCCAAAGAATGGGATGGATATTACAAGAAAATATAGGGTGTGTAGATAAAACATCATTCTTTCATGTGTGTAATTCTCATTATGTTCAATAACGAATTGTTGAAGAAAAAAAATCCGGTGCGTTACCTTCTGAACAACCCTCGTTTTTTAGCGTGAGTTAACTTTATCTCTCACACATCGCAAACTGAAGTGCATAAAGATGCTGATTTAGGAGATGAATGTGGAAGTATCTCAAATGGCTCTGAGCACTATGGGACTTAACATCTGAGGTCATCAGTCCCCTAGGACTTAGAACTACTTAAACCTAACTAACCTAAGGACGCCACACACATCCATGCCCGAGGCAGGATTCGAACCTGCGACCGTAGCGGTCGCGCGGTACCAGACTGAAGCGCCTTTAACCGCTTGGCCACACCGGCCGGCATGGAAGTATCTCCATTCTGCACATGTTTACAAACAGTTCGACCCACCACATACACTTTCACACATAAACCTCTCCAACACCCTCAGACATCCACCATGTTGCTTAGCGACCTGCTTTCAAAGCTCCCTTTATGCAATGAAGCGCCAAAGAAAATTGTATTGGCATGTATTCAAATGCAGAGATATGTAAACAGGCAGAATACGGCGCTGCAGTCGGCAACGCCTATATAAGACAACAGGTGTCTGGCGAAGTTTGTAGATCGGTTAGTGCTGCTACAATGACAGGTTATCAAGATTTAAGTGAGTCTGAACGTGGTGTTATAGCCAGCGCACGAGCGATGGGCCACAGCATCTCAGAGGTAGCGATGAAGTGGGGTATTCCCAGTACGACCATTTCACGAGCGTACCGTGGATATCAGGAAATCGGTAAAACATCAGATCTCTGACTTCGCCGCAGCAGGAAAAATATCCTGCAAGAATGGGAGTATCGTTCAAAGTGACAGAAGTGTAACCCTTCCGCAAATTGCTGCAGATTTCAATGCTGGGCCATCAACAAGTGCCAGCTTGCGAACCATTCAACGAAACTTCATCGAAATGGGCTTTCGGAGCGGAGCGGATGGGCGTGTATGGGTATCGAGTGAATTTCGTGAATTCATGGACGCTGCATGTCAACAGGGGACTGTTCAAGTTGGTGGAGGCCCTGTAATGGTGTGGGGCTTGTGAAGTTAGAGTGATAAGGGACTCCTGATACGTCTAGATGCGTCTCTGACAGGTGACACGTACGTAAGCATCCTGTCTGATCACCTGCATCCATTCATGTCCATTTTGCATTCCGACGGACTTGGGCAATACCAGCAGGATAATGCGACTCCCCACATACCCTGAATTTCTACAGAGTGGCTCCAGGAACACTCTTCTGATTTTAAACAACTCCGCTAGCCACCAAACTCCACAGACATTAACATTATTGAGCATATCTGGGATGCCTTGCAACTTGCTGTTCAGAAGAGATCCCAGCCCCCTCGTACTCTTACGGATTTGTGAACAGCCCTGTAGGACTCATGGGGTCAATTTCCTCCAGCACTACTTCTTAGTCGAGTCCATGCCACGTCGTGTTCTGGCTCTTTTGCGTGCTCTCGGGGGCCTTACACAGTATTAGGCAGGTGTACCAGTGGCCAGAAGCCTGGAAAAGATCAGTATTCATCCCCATTCCAAAGAAGAGAAGTTCTAAAGAATGCTCAGATTACCGAACAATCGCACTTATTTCACATGCTAGCAAAGTTATGTTGAAAATCTTACAAAATAGACTTCGCCAATATCTAGATCGAGAGCTTCCAGAAGAACAAGCTGGATTTAGGAAAGGAAGAGGAACTAGAGATCAAATTGCTAACATTCGGTGGATTATGGAAAAAGCGAGAGAATTCCAGAAAGATGTGTACCTCTGCTTTATTGACTACGCCAAAGCCTTTGACTGCACAACAAATTATGGAACGTACTGAAAAACATGGGTGTACCAGATCACCTCATTCATCTGATACGGAGTTTATACCTCGACCAAGAAGCCACGGTGAGAACTATGAATGGAACAACGAAATGGATAAAGATTCAGAAAGGGGTCAGGCAAGGCTGCACACTGTCACCGTACTTATTCAATCTGTATGCAGAACATGTTATGAGGAATGCGAGGCTAGATGAAGGAGAAACAGGAATTAAAATAGCTGGAATAAATGTAAACAACCTCAGGTACGCGGATGATACGATCCTGTTGGCAGAAAGTGAAGAAGAATTGAGAACACTCTTACTGAAGGTGAAAGACGAAAGTGAAAAGGCCGGTCTTATGCTGAATGTGAAGAAAACGAAAATTATGGCAACTACACCTACCAATTCGTGGGATATAGCAGGAGAAACCATGGAGGTAGTGACCACATTCAGTTATCTCGGTTCCCAGATCTCTGCTGATGGCGATTGCAGCCATGAAATCCGGAGACGCCTGTTGCTCGGTAGACAGGCGGTGTCAAACCTTGACAAGGTTATAAGGTCCAGAGATATAACACTAGCAACAAAGATCCGTATTGTGATGTATGGATGTGAGACCTGGACCATTACAAAGGCTGAACGGCGAAGAATTGACTCCTTCGAATTGTGGTGTTGGAGGAAACTTCTTAGAGTTCCATGGACTGCAAAGAGAACCAACAGATCAATATTGGAGCAAATAAAACCAGATTTCTCCCTGGAAGGTCTAATGTTAAAACAAAAGCTGACCTACTTTGGACACACAATGCGAAGGCATGCCTCGCTGGAAAAAAACATTAATGCTGGGGAAGATTGAAGGAACTAGAAGAAGAGGACGTCAGAGGATGAGATGGATCGATGGCATCACAGAAGCAATGTGTTCCAACCTGGAAGGTCTACGGGTGAAAGTGCAAGTGATTTGGTTCATGGGGTCACGAAGAGTCGGAACCGACTAAACGAATAGAGAGAGAGAGAGAGAGAGAGACCAGTTTCTTAGGCTCTTCGGTGTGTATAGCCTACTCTAAAGATCCTTAATGTCGACTCTTCTGCTCACGTTATCATGACGTCACTTCTTGTAACGTATTCTAAATTTGCTTGTAAATGTAGTACATCTGTATAAACCTAGCGCAATTACGATATTTTTCTGTATGTGTGTGTATGAGTTTCTCGCGTGGGGCCTATGGACCTATGCTGACCATAACATGTGGTGGGTCCACCTTCGAAACCTATCCCAATGTTATGCACGATAGATCCACACTTGAGCTCTATTCTAGTCATAGCGTGTTGTGGATCCATCTTTGAATCCCATCCCAGACCTGTGCTGCATTGTGGGAGCCCCCTGTGAGAAACTGATACATACACATACGAAACATATAGCTATTGCGCTAGGTGTTTACATTTGTCCTGCATTTACAAGGAAATTTAGAATACGTGACCAGAAGTGAAGTCATGATCAAGTAAGCAGAAGAATCGGCATCTTGGATATTTAAAGTAGGCCATATGTAAAGTGAGCTTTGAAAGCTGGTCACCCTATAACAGGGCTGGTCACCGTTTCGCTGGTGCGGGCGCTCGCAGATGCCTGCAAGGTCTGCCCGCAGTTCTCCCCCACTCCGCCAGCCAGCAGTACCCCCACCATCTACTCACCGAGACACGCACGTCACTGCACCGCGCAGAGCCACTCGGTCCGTTTACTACCCATCGTTTCTATTGTCTGTGTAGGTAATGCGTTCGGTGTTTGTGATAGAACAGAACTAGTGGATGGAAAATTGCTGAGGAGTAGTTAGAATCGTTGAAACGAAAGTCCTTTGAACCCATACTTGTTAATCCACAGTGGGAAGAAGAGTACTTTTTTGTTGGAACACAAAGCGGACCTCAGCGTTTAATTTGCAATGTAACATTGTCTTCACGAAGAAGTACAATGTGAAGCGGCATTATCAACTGCTTCATGAGAAGAATATAGTCGGTTTGAATAATGAAGAAAGAAAAGCCAAACTTATCGAACTGAAACAGAAAAAGGAGAAAGACGTACATTTAATACATACAGATGGTTATGACATTGGGTAACATTATTACTGTTATTAATAATATATTATGTGCATTTTCCGTCACTTTTACCTTCTCCTCTATGTATTTACTGGACGAAAATCTCATCATCCACAACGGTTCAGCGATGACAGTAAGCTATCTGAGCCGTGGCGGGACCGGCGCCATTAGTATCTCTGACATGAGTACGATCGATTTCCTAGTACAGAGGTCTGTCTTTGAGCTTGGGCGGGTTCGAGATATAAGGGAGTGCCGACCGCGAGTAGTGAGAGAGGACACAACGCTATGAGAACGGAACTCCGCGGTGCGCGAGTCGGCGATTGGCTGGCGGACAGAAGAGAAGACGGCGTGCCTGGGGCCGGGCGGCGGTTGTCACGTGGTTGTACTGGAGGCGGCGGAAGTTGGCCGGCGCTGTGCATTGTCCGGCAACCTCGTGAGCTGTGGATGTGCCTGCTTTCTTGGAGGACACGCTGTTATGGTCTCGCAAAATCGCCCCAGCATCAAGACACCCAGTTAAGTACGCTAACTACTAAGAGCGCTTAGTTAACTGTGATCGCTCTTGGTACGGTAAGACGTTGCAAGACGTGTGATGTTATGTTTGTTCGATTTCTTTTGAGGCCTCTTACCAAGCGTGTGCTCTGCTTCCGCATAATATTGATGTATTTGCAGATGTGTGTCACTAAGTTCTAGTGAGTGTCGGTTCTCGTGAGCCAGTTCATTTCCCACTCTTAAGTCGTCGGCACACGGACCGTGCTGTCGAACGTCAACGTTGAGCGTGCCGAGTTCAACGTGCTGCTGAACGCTCAGGAACGATGCTACTTGTGCATACGGTACGTGGGCCCCAACATGGTATACGCGATCGTGACGCACTCCAGCGGTAGTTGTGGGATGTTTCTATTAGTATATCACACTGATTACTCAACGGGCGCGCGTAAAATTCCCACGTTAGCTCTATTAAAACGCACGTTTCCTCCATTGTCCATATCCTAGTCACGTTGTTCTATATGTAATATACACAAAAACTTCAGTATCGATGTACACGTTTTTAAGACAAAAAGGAAGTACCATGTCCAATGAATAAGGACACAGGCTTATAAAAGTTCCATCACAAACAGTGCGACACAAATTTGCAATAGATCTCCACATAAGATAAACGTTATTTTATCTTTCCTACATTTTGGTAAAACCCTTAGGTCATTCTTACTTGATATCTGTTCATATCCAGTAGCAGAATCTTTAAAAGACGTGAATTACGAAAGTCAAAAGAAAAAGGTACAAAATATCTTTATACAAGTAGCGCAAGCTGTCCTGTAGATTAAGTCAATCAAACAAACTCACTCCTTAAAAGGTGAACTTATATTTACGTAACATCAAATATGTAGAACATACTTACATTAAACTACTAATAAAGCATCAAAACCTATTAAATACGCGAATGCTAGGGGAAAAAAAAATATTTAAGCTTCGCGAGACAGCCGGCCGCGGTGGTCTCGCGGTTCTAGGCGCGCAGTCCGGAACCGTGCGACTGCTACGGTCGCAGGTTCGAATCCTGCCTCGGGCATGGATGTGTGTGATGTCCTTAGGTTAGTTAGGTTTAAGTAGTTCTAAGTTCTAGGGGACTGATGACCACAGCAGTTGAGTCCCATAGTGCTCAGAGCCATTTGAACCATTTGAACCTTCGCGAGACACGAACTATCGTTCTACCACCAATCGGGTCGTGGATCGTTGACGCTACTCACTACGCTGAAGTGACATTACTGCATCTATAGACAATTCTGACATGTTACGACATGCTAAATGCTTTAATTGTAGCTATGTTACTACCTGAAATTTAATTATAACAAATTGTATCAAGAACAATGGATTTTTTGTGGATCCTCAGTGTGTCGCTACCTTAAAATGACGTACTCTCATAATACACAAGTCAAAGTAATTCTTTTGCCACGAATAAGACGTTTCTCATTATTTTATTGCAACGAATCACAGTTTATCAAGGGGTTTTCGAGTGATTCTCAATTTTCTGGGGCTCAGAAACGGCATTTATACGTATAGGCGTGAACTGAATGCCAATATGGCGCCTCACAGCTCTGTGCTGAAGGGAGATGGCGTGCGTGTGACGTAGGTGGCGTTGTGCCATGTGATTGGTCAACGCTCAGACGCACGATCAGAATATCTGACATGCTAGATATTGCTCTGCGCGTTCGGAAAGACTCCCGAACGTGCTGTTCCACGCTATGACGTTAGAAACTGGGCACGCTCAACTGTCAACGTTCGGATGCACGGTCCGTGTGCCGACGGCTTTAATGTTTGTTTATCAAGTGTTGTTTCACTTAAAGGAAGAACTTCCGAGTGAAATTAGTTGTTGTTTAGCCTTGATTTTATAGAGTTAATTTACTGGTCAATCTTAAATGTTAAAGTTAAGAATAGTTTTTCTGCCTCCTGCTGTCGGGTGTGGTCTGTGTTTCAGTGAGCTGAGGCTGTGGGCAACCGAAGCACAGGGCTTCCCTTTAGATTGCAAGTTTCGCTTACAGGCGGTGGATTTCGCCTGGGATCGTGTGTTCCTCTTCGGTAGCGTTTGCTTGGTTCACATTTTGGTGGTTTACTCGACGTGGGGTTGCAAATGGAGCCACGTCTTGGTTCGAAGTTAAGTATTACTTCCCTCAATCGGTTGTACCGTTCGTGGTTAAGCTTCAGCCTTACAAGTTTGGGCATTCCTTCTGTTGTTACACATTTACGATTGTACAAAGTATTCGTGTTAAAGATGAGGCAGTGTGTCAACTGTTATTTTACGTGTGATGTTAAAGTTTGGGATTGAAAGGGTCTTAAGTAATGTGTCTTAACTAGAGTTGTCTTGTTAAAGTATTGGTTAAATTGAGCCTTAGTGGCTTTTGTCAATTTTGGTGGGAGATTGTGAGCTAATGATTTATTAACATATTTACGATTTTATGTAATGAGAGTTTCTTAAATATTTTGCCTGAGTGGCGGTTCTCAATGTTGGCTAATGATTTATTAACTTGCTTATGATTTTATGTAATGAATGACTATTAAATAATTTTGCCCGAGTGGCGTCTGTCAAATTTTATGTGAGATTGTTTTGGGGAGTTAATAAACTCATTGTAATTGAAATGTTCACTTTATTGGGTCAGCCCTTCCATCCCCTTTAGATTTAAAGGTTCAACAGAACAGGTGTTAAGTACAATCGTTCCACTATCATGCAGCTCTTAAAATAGCTAAAACAGCATGGCTCATGGAGAATTTGTGAAAGAATGTTTTGTTGCTGCCACAACAATTTTGAGGCCAGCAAGTCATCTTGTTTTTGAAACCGTTCCTTTTTCACGGAGAAAGGTTTGCAGGCGCATTGAATAAATGGCACACGATGTGGAAGCTCAGCTGTGAAACAGAATCAAAGATTCGGTTTTCTTTCCATTAGCATTGGATGAAAGCACTGATGTATGTGATGTTGCTCGACTTGCAGTCTTTTTGTGAGGAGTCGATGTTCAGTTTAATGTGATTGAGGAATTCCGAGATTTAGTGCCAATGCATTATACAACAATGGCTGACGATATATTTTCATGCGTAGAACATATAATAATGAAATAGAGCTATGTTGGGAAAATCTTTCATCTACTGCAACAGATGGGAATCCTGTAATGATTGGTCATAACTCTGGTATCATCGCTTTGATACGAAAAACGTTGAAAGCCGTCGGTGTCCAGCAGGAACTATTAACAATACATTACGTTCTTCACAGTGTTAATGTGCTAGCAAAATGTGCTAAACTAGTTAGCCTCGTGAACGTGGTTATAAAAACAGTTAACATTCTCAGATCGCACGGTTTTGGACACACACAATTCAAATCGTTCCTGGCAGATCTCGAGTGTGAATACGGCGATGTTCCATATTTTTGTGAAGTACGCTGGTTGAGTCAAGGTGTTGATTTAGAAGGATTTTTTTTTAATTTGCGTAAAGGTATAGCGTTATTCATGGATGCTAAAGGAAATCCGGTGAAAGAATTGGACGACCAACAGTGGATTTTAGACCTTGCGTTTTTAACTGACGTAACTAAGCATGTGAATAGCTTGAATGTAGCTTTGCAAGGTAGAAATAAGGTAATTAGCGAAGTGTTTGACACTATTTTGGCATTCGAGAGAAAACTGCTTTCGTGGGCAAATCAACAGTCAGAAATGTCGCGTGTACACTTCCCGGGCCTTGCACTAGTTGTTAGTGAAAACAATTTGGAACAGGAGAGGCTCAAAGAACATTTTGATGGGTTTGTGACGGTGCTACAATCTGTAGCATTTTCGATAGTAGATTTGAGGACTTAAAATTGACTGGAATGCGATGTCAACCTTTATGCGACTCCTTTTGCAGTTAAGGTTGAAAATGTGCCTTCTCAAATTCAGTTGGAACTCATTGACTTTCAATGCAATCTTGTGTTGAAGGAGAAGTTTCGCACTGTAGAAACCTTGGAAAGCTTCTACGAATATTTCCCACGTGAACAGTTTCCATTGTTATCTAAAATAGCTGCTCATGTGTATAGTTTTTTGGAACTGCATACTTCTGCGAAAGTGTTTTCTCCATGATGAAACTGACAAAATCGAAGCTTAGAAGTAGTCTTACTGATGTTCATCTGACTGTTGCAGCGCCCCTAATGACCAGTAATTTCACATCAAATATCGAGATGCTAGTTGAAAACCATTGTACAAACATCCAGGATGATGCAAATTAATGCCCATGTCCTATTCGTACGTAGTACCCCTCCTCTGAATTACACACGCCTGTGTAAATATAACGCAACATTTACAACGCAGATGTGTTCGTTTCTTAATCCTTTACGTCTGTATCCTATTTGTGGCCATGAAAGCAGAACGTGTTACAATGGTTCGAAAGTGTGTTTCATACGTACATGGCCAACCGTCGCATGGCACAGGATACACAAACTTCGGGTAAGCACGTTTTACACTTACCTCCCACACACGCATTTTGTGCCACATGTGACTGGCCTCCCGATAACCGCGTACCGGTGCCGAGTTCCCGGACGCCACATACGCGCGAAACGACCTCGGACGTATGTGTGTTCCACCTGCACTACGTACGTTAGCATGTCCATACTCAGCGGTGTGCGCAAAGCGCTGTCACAGCGGCACGGTTGCCCCCCGTGAAGTGTGCATACCCAAGCGGCCAGCCACATCGCACAGCTCTGCTACCCGCACTACGTGCCCGCACAGCTGCCGTGCGTTGCCCGCGAGGCTTACGGTGCCCGCGGGCAACCATGCGGGCAGCTCTCGTGCCACCCCTGCTCTATAACATAGTGGATGTCTGAGGGTGTTGGAGAGGTACATCTGTGAAATTGTATCTATGGTGGATCGAACTGTTTATTTTGTACAATACTTGTAACCTGTGCAGAATGAAGATGCTTCCACATGTATCTCCTGGATCATCGTTATTATGCGGTCCAACGTATGATGTGCGGGAAAATAGGTTAGCTTACGCTAAATACAGAACATACGATGCAAGGCTTGAATCATTCAAATCTTGGTCTTTAGCTATTGAGTAACGTCCTGACAAAGTAAGTGAAGTTGGATTCTTTTATACCAGTGACAGAGACGAAACTGTGTCTTACCATTGCGATGGAGGTTGAAAATATTGGGATGAAACAAAAAACCGTAGGTTGAACATGCTGTGTGGTTTTCCAAGGGTTTGTTTGCGCTACTTGCGAAGGGTAAGGATTTTGTGGATAATGTCTGGCAGAATATAGAGCCAGAAATTACTGCAAAGGATGCAACTAATATTAAACCTCCATCAGGTCTTCTGAAATTAGCATGAGAACAACATGCGACGCTGAGAACTTCTGACAAAACTCACCTATGTAAAATATGCATCCAGAAAGAAATGGAGTACTGTTCTTTCCCTGCAGACATATTTCTGCTTACGTTAAATGTGGACCTACCATTACACAGTGTGCTACGTGTCCAGGAACCTGTTTTAGCTACAGCAAGTGCATTTTTGACGAAAACGATAGTGCTGTAAGAGATACTGCTATTTTACGATGTGTTTTTTATACACCGTTAATAAACATTGTGAAGGGTAAAGCATTGTCGTTAAAATGTATTTTTTGTTGTTTTTTCCTACATCAAGCACAATTAGATCTATTCTTAATATGACAGCTATGACTACACTATGTTCTTAACAAAAATGGTTCAAATGGCTCTGAGCACTATGGGATTTAACATCTGAGGTCATCAGTCCCCTAGAACTTAGAACTACTTAAACCCAACTAACCTAAGGACATCACACACATCCATGCCCGGGGCAGGATTCGAACCTGTGACCGTAACGGTCGCGCGGTTCCAGACTGAAGCGCCTAGAACCGCTCGACCACTCCGGCCGGCCCTATGTTCTTAAAACCTCTTGATCTGCGTTGAATAACTGTGATTATTTTATGTCCAAACGTAGAACTGACAGAAAGTACCATCGTTCTGTCAACGTATGCAGTTTTCCGTAGGATTAGAATGACATCATCTCGTCCCCAGCGGAGTATTATTCTCAAGAACTTTGCTACACAGTCCCATATGATCTCGTAACAAGTGCTTTGCGACATGTACTATCCACAAAGGTAGTAGCGACTAGTTCTATATTGCAAGGCAATGCAGGACGAAAACGAAAATCTGAGTGTTGCCTACGGTCATGGGTAATATTACTTTAGTAAAAAGCAGTACACAGCAGATATAAACACAATTGGCGGGTATGTGCGACTACCTAATGTCTGGCAGAATGGTTTACATCTCCCTCTGCTGAGAAAAAAACAGTTTGTAAGCTCTGATTTATACCCATGGAAATGGCTGTTCGAGTCACAACCGGTCTAAATGGTACCGATACGAAAGTACGTTCCAAAAATCAAGTATGTGATATATATGGTGTGGAAGACTATAGGTTTAATGGACGAATTATGGCACGGAGTACCCTACACAGCACAACTGTACTTAAACAGCTTTAACAGACGTTTAGAACCTATATTACACGCATCTGATTCCTTGCTGGAGCACTGTAAGCAAATTACATTTCGAAATCAGAAGGGCATCTATGTGCATGTATATGGCATATAAGACTGTAGTTTTAACTGAACATTTGTTAACAGTGGGAGGAAGTACCACACACAGATTACTGTTCTTAAATAGACCTGCAGACGTTTGGAAACTACGTTACACACACATCCTCTCCACTGCTCCACTGGATGGCTGTGTATTTCTTCGTCAGCAAATTACATTTCGAAATCAGGACGGGAGTCTATATGCTATAGTTGACTGTGGGAGTGAATGGATAGCTGACTGTTCATCGTAAGAAATTAAATTAAAAAAAAAACAACAGTATGGTATGTGTATGCAAGTACATGGGCTGGAATATTGTAGTTTTAATGCAACTTTGGTTAACACACACAAACACACACACACACAGCATTGCTGTATTTAAATACGATTGACAGACATTTGGAAACTATGCTACAACAGTATTTTGCAATAATTGTACTTTGTTTGCTTTGAATTCCATATTTTTTGCTTCCAAAACCCGTTGGAGTAGGTACACGTATCTTTCATTAAACTTTCGTTGATCTTATAATGACTAAGGGACAAAAATCACAAGCAACACAGTTCCATGTCAATGCTCACAGTCTCTCAACCAAGACTATACCACTCACACTATCTCAACCAATAATGTACCACAGACCTATTCTCAATGCAGTGCAACACGTGCTGCTTCCTGAAAACCACGTACGTTCACGACACTCTGATGCTTTATAAATATTCTCTGTGATGAGTCTAGAGCAATAGCAAATATGATGAGTACTGATGCGCTACAGAATTTGCCGTACTTAGCCATCTACTGCCCCTCCATATATATAAGTCTGCCGCACAGTTTCTTCCACTCCATATGAACGAGCCCCTCACCTTTTGTACCTCACCATACATTCTCTATTTCCACTATAGCTTTGAGGTTATTGTCAGCTGCTATCCCGTAGGACAGGCCCGTTTATGGTTCAATGACACTTACTGGTGAACAGTATCATCGATTCGAAAGCTCAGGAATACATATCGTTGTGTATTATTTCATACACAATGAGATATATAGGTGGACCCAAGAAGAGGGGTCTGCAACTGTCATCGTAGATAAGCTGGACAGGAACAGAAATGATTAGTGCACAATGTAACACAGTAAACGGAAAATTCACTTAACTTGTATTTCTCCTAGTGAACGAAGGCTCATCACAAATAATGCAGCAAGAAATAGAATCCAGCTCTCAGTGTCAACAAGGGAGAGACAAAAGCGTGAACGATGGTGTCTGAGCCGGACTAGGAGGCGCCTGCGTAGCTTCTCATAGCAAAGTGTCTGAGTGCGAGTGGGCTGTGTGGCTGCCGCCGGCAATCCCGTACTGCGATGGCAGAGAGTGCTTGAGGTACAGAGCCACTGCAGACGTGGCTCAATGGGCATGCACCATTGGGTTGGTCAGATCCACGGTGACTGCTGTCGGCTTCTGATGGAAGCTTGCAAATCCATTGCCAAGTTTGAGGCACCCATGGGGTGGTATTGATATGTGGTACAAGACATGACGGCTGTCTACCAGTAATGTGAGTGCCCATCTGTCTGTGTTGCGTGGCTGATCCGCTAAACAAAAGCACATATGAATGCTGCTAGGTTCTTATAGGTTGGCATATTTCGAATATCTAATGGAAAATGAAATCTCTGGGAAAGACAACGTATTTCTCCCAAAAACGTAAGGGTGGATTGAGGGTGTGTATGGAGGCCTATAGATAGTCATTTTTGATTCTATCAGTGTGTGAGAGTGAGATGGAAGGATACTCGATAATACTGGTGTATTGTACCCTCCACCGTGCTCTATACAGTGGATTGTTATGAATTTGCATTAAATTTAGGATCTTTGTAGGTGATCGAGTTGTCTACAAGAAGGCGGGAAGAGCTGTTGTTAGTTGACAGGAACTTAAATAAATCTATTGTACGTTAATAGGACTAGAAATCCCGTACACTGTCATAGGAAGCATTATCTGCAGTTATACGCCTACCAGTAAGCATCTGGTGCGAAATGAAGAAGAATGCATATGTCGGATTCAGATTCATTAGTTGGAACCTTAAGGGAAGTAACCCAGACACTATGAACCCACAGGTCGACTTACGTGTAGCAGGCGAGCAGCCGCAAATCCCATCCACATATTAACTACTACTACAATTCGAACTGATGTGTAAATACAGGTGGAGTTATTCATCAAAAAAATAAAACAAGTACAACTACACATAAGCATACTGCTCACTGCTCGGTCCTCTCAAAACTTAACACTGCCCTCGCCGTCTGTTGTCGTTAAACGCACCTTGTCTTGACTACTAAGCTCTTGAGCTGCCAAACCATTACGATGATTCTCGTAAGACTCCAAATCAAATAAAATACTTAATATTAGGTATGCAGATTCAGGTTTTTCAGTTCTGTGCCTACATTTCTTCCTGAGTTTACCGTCATGCTCCTTCCAGCCTGTCCATAACTCTTCATTTCCCAACACCGCTCCCATGTTAAACACTGCGATTTGCCTATGATCATCATTGACACTGTGTATGTTAAACAACCTATTTTCGGTCCTGCTTCTGTTATATCATGTTATCCCTGCAGACTCCACTCGGGAGAAGCCCTAGTTCCCGGCTGCCGCCGCTGATTATTCACATTTTGATTGCACTACCACCTTGCCTATTACTGTCCCACCCTTCTCTGCTCAGTGATTCTCGCGGCTGTGGGAATTGGGCTGACAATTGCTTACATCATGCTGGAAGCGCTCTCGGTAGGCCTGGCAGATCCTATTTCCACTGCTATTCCCCTAACTTTTTGGACTACCGGCTCCTCTATTCCGGTAACACGTTGCACCATCCATTCGTTCCAAGAATTGAAGAAAGTTCTGCCTATTTTTCGTGGGGCTGTGGACCAAATCTCACTGCAAGTAATCTGGCAAACGCATTTTTGGAGTTGAAATTTCTGTCAATGTACACAACAGTCTGTCCTAGTTGACCAGTTTTTGCAGCTCAGATTAGTAAAATTTCCGCATGCCTCCACGGTTACTGTTGTAGCTCGCACCCTTCAGGAACGCGTTTTGCAGTTGCTTCTGTTTTCCTACATTCCAATGTCTTTTTAGCAGCACCGTCTCAAACGTGGCGTAATCAGTAAATGCTGCTGCATTTTGATTTTACCACGACTAAACACCTGCGTCAAGCTGTTTTACGAATTTGGTCTTCTCCTCGACAGGCACGCCCTCCACAAAACAATCCTTACACGAGGCCAAGAAATCCATCATGTGGTATTTTTCTTTCCCACTAAAATACGCTAGTTTGGGACTCGCCGTGAAATGCGTAGTCCATCCCGGACTCATAGCAACGTTACTTAACGTGACCTTAACTGGCGCGGTTTCTTTGTTTCTAGCTTCTGTCTCTTTAAGGACAGCGGCGTGCAAACAGCTGTTCTCAGGTTTTACTGACGCCAGCTGTGCCTTCGCCCACGTCTAGCACTGTACCACATGGCCTATGCTGTCTGACATCGATTACAGTGCAGACTACATCTCTTTCGACTTTTTATTGCACTCCATACAGAATCTGTCCTCTGTCCCAAATTATTCTCGACAGCAGTAATTGAGTCTGCCAGCTTTTTCTCTTGTGAGATAATTCCCTCTCAAGTGATCTGGGTTGCCTCAATTTGATACTTTAAATCTTTTCTAAGTTCTGCATTTTGATTTTTTAAATTCATCAATCCCCTTAACTTTAATTCTTTGGCCATTGGCTCTATCCCGCATAGTGCGCAGGGTAGACAGGGTTAAGTACGGAATTGGCATGGTTAATTTTTAGGGGTGACCGGATGCCCTTCCTGCCGCCATCCCATGGACGGCACGGAATGAGTGTACCCCAGCTGTTTGCTTCTAGTGTAAATCGTGCAATAGTGTGAATGTGTTACAAATGTCTGCGAGTCATGTAACTGAGGCGGGACGTGGGGATCATCCCAGTATTCCCCTAGTAGGATGTGGAAAACCGCCTAAAAACCACATCCAGGCTGGCCGGCACACCGGCCGTTGTCGTTAATCCGCCGGGTGGATTCGATCCGGGGCCGGCGCGCCTACCCGAGTCCAGGAAGCAGCGCGTTAGCGCTCTCAGCTACCCTGGCGGGTTCATCATCCCCTTAACATGATTTTTAATCTCAACAGTTACTCACAGTTTCTGCGTAATAACTTGCTACAGCGCATGCGGATCTCCTGATACCAAAATCCCATCCCCTTCCTCCAAAACAAATATTCTCATCTCCACCAGACCTAGCAGGGCTCCCCATGCTTTTGTCCACTCGATCCGAGCGACACTCACTTGATGGTTACTTGATACCATCAGCCATGGCTAACAAGCTATAAAGGACAAAGCAAATAGCGAATGCTGCTCGACTTAACTTTGATCTGCGACCGGTGTGCTCCTGCTGGTGTGAAGTTGATGGCTGCGTGCACGGCGTCGGATGCTACACTGGATTGGTGCGGAGATGACGAACGCGTGGCGCGCTGGAGACGTATTCTCGGAGCGGTATTTGCCCTGCGGTAGGCCGTCGTGGAGACGGCGTCCTCGTGGCTTAACGCGGCGCGCTGAAGCCTGCATCCTTAGAGCGTGGATTGCTGCTTACCGGCGACGGACCCTCGCCGCGTGATTAGTTGCTGCTGCGGCAGCTGGCGGACAACCTCGACGCGATGCGTTCAGAGGACGAGCGTTCCCGGCGAAACCCAAATTTCGCAGTTTAGCTCTAACCACCGCTCATATCGACCGACCGCAAAACCCAGACAAACCGAACACAGTGCCATGACGGCACTGGCGCCGCCTACTTTCTATCTTCACCTTTCTGTAAGGATGGAAGTCTGCCTGCTTAGCTGGGTGGTAATGTGCTTGCCTCCCATGCACTGGGCCCGGGCTCGACTCCAAGCCGGGTTGGAGATTTTCTCCGTTCGCAGACTGGGTGTTATGTTGTCCTCATTATCATTTCATCCTCCTCATCGGCCGCAAGTCGCCCAATGTGGCGCCGACTTGCGCTTGGCGGCCGAACCCGAATGGGACATCCCGGCCAACAATGCCATACGTTCATTTCATTTCGTTTATAAGGATGGGGTTTGAGGTCTACGCCACCCGTTGTCGTGACGCCGACGCGCGCTAGAGGGCACGGTGGCAGGTGGAGTGGGGAATGACGACGGGGACGGAGGTGGGCAGTTATTATGCGACAGCGAACGTGGGCGGATTGTGGATTGTGCCCTGTGCCCATACTGCTAGTCTCTGCAATGACGTGCCCAAGTTGTCTATCAGTCCCGGTGGTTTGGCGGAACAGCTCCGAGAACTTTGTGTGACGGCTGTACTCGAAGGTGTGCATTAGCCTGGCTGAATGGATATCGTTAATGCCGGCCGGTGTGGCCGTGCGGTTCTAAGCGCTACTGTCTGGAGCCGAGCGACCGCTACGGTCGCAGGTTCGAATCCTGCCTCTGGCATGGATGTGTGTGATGTCCTTAGGTTAGTTAGGTTTAATTAGTTCTAAGTTCTAGGCGACTGATGACCTCAGAAGTTAAGTCGCATAGTGCTCAGAGCCATTTGAACCATTTTTTGACATCGTTAATCCGATAGGGCATTCTATCGAACTACAGACTTGTGAGGGGTGGACTACGTCATAGTGTAAAAGTAAGACATGGCGGAAGCTGTATAACTTCTGAGACACGCCGAGTATGGATATGTTGTGATTTTGAGAGGAACTTGGCCTCTTGTCATCATGGAGAGAATAAGGGGAGATATGTTTTGTCTTTTAAACCTTTGGGTATTGTTTTAGCGTATACTTGTTGGAAGCATTTTAATGCACCCGTGTTATTTGACTGTCATGTATTCTTGAGGGCGGTGAATTTCAAAGTGTTGGACGTCATGTACGATTATTTGGCTAAGACTGATTTGCTGAGTGCTTGACATGACGAGTTTCCGGACAGAGTCTTTCTAAAGCATTCATGTTTACGATTAGTTTTCCAGTTTGAGAACTGGTTTCGTTGTAAAGCTTCGGTCATCCCCTCCTTCCCTAAGTCTCAGCGCCTCCTACCCAAGAAAACTGCACCCAGCGACGTCGCACATTGTAAAGCTTCGGTCATCCCCTCCTTCCCTAAGTCTCAGCGCCTCCTACCCAAGAAAACTGCACCCAGCGACGTCGCACAGATGTGTCATTTGATCTCTTTTAAAGCCTTTGGACATACACTGACAAGCCAAAAGATTATTTCCACGGCCCACCTCGATGGTGGATGCCGCCTTGTGGCGGCAGGCATGTGACGCTGTAACAGAAGTATGTAAACGGAGCAGGCACGGACGGGGGTCACCATAACAAAGATGTGGGCTGCAAATGGGAAAATCCACTGAGATGAGTGACTTTAACGAAGGGAAGATTGTTATTACGCGGAGCCTGTGAACGAGTATTTCGAAAACGACGAAGCTGGTGGAATGTTCACTTGCTACTCCGTAAGCGTCTACGGAAAGAGGTAGAAGGACATCGGAACTACCACTAGGCACTAAATGGTTGGACATCCACGACTCTTTACAGAATGTGTGGTTTGGAGGCTTGTATGCCCTGTAAAGCAGGATAAATGGTGTTCTGTCATATCTCTGCCGAAAGAGCACAATGCTGGTGCAGGCACAAGTATTTCAGAGCACACCTTTCATCGTATATTGTTGCACATTGAGCTGCGCTGCAGACCACGCATTAGTGTTCACATGTAGATTCAACTACATCGTCCGTTACCTTTGCAATGGGCACGGGACCATCAGAATTCGACCGCCGATCAATGGAAACATGGCGGCTCTTCGGGTGAATCACGTTTTTGCTACGCTAGGTCGGTGGTTGTTTCCACAATCGCCGTCATCGAGGTGAACGGCGACTCGAAACGTGCAGTGTGCCACGGACGCAGGCTGGTGGAAGCAGTATTATGCTATGGGAGACATTCTCCTGCGTTTGTATGGGACCTGTGGTAGTAATTGAAGACACGCTGACAGCTGCGAACTACCTGCATCCCATCATGTTTGATGCCTTCCACCGACGGCGATGTCATTTTTCAGCAGTGTAATTGTCCGTGTCTGGGAGCCAGAAGCGTGCTACAGTGGTTTGAGGGAGCATTATAGTGAACTCACGTTGTTGTCTTGGCGACCACGTTCAACTGATGTAAATCCTATGGAACCCATTTGGGTCACTATCGGGTGCCTACACAGCGTGAGAAACTCAGCGGCCCATTCCTGTCCAGGAACACGGTATGTATCTGGGTGCTTGGATCTACTACTTTCTAGTTCCTACGGACGAACAGAGCGAGCTGCGTTTCATGCGATCATTGCTTTCGGAACCCGTGTTGATCCCAGCAGATGAGATTTTCAGTCTCCCGAAATGTCATAATATGCGATCAAAAAACATGTTCTAAAATTCTGCAATAGGCAGACGTCTGTTCGACGACCCTTTTTGAAAATACAGCACTATTTTCCAATCACCTGGAACGCTTCGTTCCTCTATATACTTACGGTACGTTGCTGCTAGAAGAGGGGCAACTTATTTCACATATTCTGTGTAGAGTGTAACTAGTATCACGTCAGGTTTAGTAGCATTTCGTCTGTTGAGCGATTTCAGTTTCTTTCCTATCACTTGGTCACTTATTTCGAAGTATGTCATTTTGTTATTCGTGAGACTGTTTAAAGGAGGAACTACAGTGCGATCTTCCTCTGTGGAACAGTTTTGGAAAACTGGTTTAGTATTTAGGCCTCTTCTATGTCATTCACTGTTTCAGTGCCATTATGGTCACAGAGAGTCTGGACAGATGGCTTCGATCCGTTTACTGATTTAACGTGAGAGCAAACTTTTTAGGATTTTGTGTGAAGTCGATAGACAGAATTTACTTTAGGATTAATTGAGTGCCTCACGCATAGCTTCGTTTGGTTTTTGTTTGTCTGCGGGGTTTTGGCTAAGTTTAAATTTACAACGTAGCTCTCTTTGGATCGTAGTAGTTTTTTAACACTGTTGTCGAACCGCGATGGGATTTTCCCATTCCTCGCAGTTTTGCCCGGCACACATCCGTCTAAAGCGTATTGTACGATTCTTCATTTATGTGGCCATATTGCCTGTAGTTACTTTACAATTCTTGAGGGTATTTTTGTTCTGTCATTGCAACTACAAAAATGCGTGATTTTTTTCAACAGACGCGTTTCGCTTTATTGAGGTAAAGCATCATCAGTGGTCTGTAATTAAATTATTTGCATTTTGATTCGCTTTTAGATCAGAAACAGTTCTTTAAGAATATGTTGATTTTTGTTTGATTTCTTGCTTAGATCGGGAAATGACGTCTGCTAGCACATCCTTGTCTTTCTGAGTTAGACACTGATAATTATGGTCTAATATTTAGTTGTTCTGCAGCACTATGCATTTCTTATGTTTTTCACAACACTTTTTTTGAACATCACTGTATTCTGCTTGTTCTTGTAAATTTTGTAAATCTGTGGTCATTGGTCCCTAATCTAACTTAAACTAACTTAAGCTGTGGACAAGACACACCCATACCGAGGGAGGACTCGAACCTCCGACGAGGGCAGCCGCACGGACCGTGACGAGACGCCTTAGACGGCGCGGCTTACCAGCACGGCCTTTTTTGGTAATTCAAAGTATTCGTTGTGTTTTTTTTTTTGGAAGTGTTGCCAACATAACCTTTCCACTACTTTGTTTTTGACCTAAACCTTTTTTATTTATTTATTATTGTATGTGTGTCATTCTATTTAACTATGTTTCTGTGTCTTTGTATACTGTGTCCCCCCCCCCCTCATGAACCATGGACCTTGCCGTTGGTGGGGAGGCTTGCGTGCCTCAGCGATACAGATAGCCGTACCGTAGGTGCAACCACAACAGAGGGGTATCTGTTGAGAGGCCAGACAAACGTGTGGTTCCTGAAGAGGGGCAGCAGCCTTTTCAGTAGTTGCAAGGGCAACAGTCTGGATGATTGACTGATGTGGCCTTGTAACAATAACCAAAACGGCCTTGCTGTGCTGGTACTGCGAACGGCTGAAAGCAAGGGGAAACTACAGCCGTAATTTTTCCCGAGGGCATGCAGCTTTACTGTATGATTAAATGATGATGGCGTCCTCTTGGGTAAAATATTCCGGAGGTAAAATAGTCCCCCATTCCGATCTCCGGGCGGGGACTACTCAAGAGGATGTCGTTATCAGGAGAAAGAAAACTGGCATTCTACGGATCGGAGCGTGGAATGTCAGATCCCTTAATCGGGCAGGTAGGTTAGAAAATTTAAAAAGGCAAATGGATAGGTTGACGTCAGATATAGTGGGTGACTACAGGGTTATAAACACAAAATTAAATAGGGGTAATGCAGGAGTAGGTTTAATAATGAATAGGAAAATAGGAACGCGGGTAAGCTACTACAAACAGCATAGTGAACCCATTATTGTGGCCAAGATAGATACGAAGCCCACACCTACTACAGTATTACAAATTTATATGCCAACTAGCTCTGCAGATGACGAAGAAATTGAAGAAATGTATGATGAAATAAAAGAAATTATTCAGATTGTGAAGGGAGACGAAAATTTAATAGTCATGGGTGACTGGAATTCGAGTGTAGGAAAAGGGAGAGAAGGAAACATAGTAGGTGAATATGGATTGGGGCTAAGAAATGAAAGAGGAGGCCGCCTGGTAGAATTTTGCACAGAGCACAACATAATCATAGCTAACACTTGGTTTAAGGATCATGAAAGAAGGTTGTATACATGGAAGAACCCTGGAGATACTAAAAGGTATCAGATAGATTATATAATGGTAAGACAGAGATTTAGGAACCAGGTTTTAAATTGTAAGACATTTCCAGGGGCAGATGTGGACTCTGATCACAATCTATTGGTTATGACCTGTAGATTAAAACTGAAGAAACTGCAAAAATGTGGGAATTTAAGGAGATGGGACCTGGATAAACTGACTAAACCAGAGGTTGTAGAGAGTTTCAGGGAGAGCATAAGGGAACAATTGACAGGAATGGGGGAAAGAACTACAGTAGAAGAAGAATGGGTAGCTTTGAGGGATGAAGTAGCGAAGGCAGCAGATGATCAAGTAGGTAAAAAGACGAGGGCTAGTAGAAATCCGTGGGTAACAGAAGAAATATTGAATTTAATTGATGAAAGGAGAAAATATAAAATGCAGTAAATGAAGCAGGCAAAAAGGAATACAAACGTCTCAAAAATGAGATCGACAGGAAGTGCAAAATGGCTAAGCAGGGATGGCTAGAGGACAAATGTAAGGATGTAGAGGCCTATCTCACTAGGGGTAAGATAGATACTGCTTACAGGAAAATTAAAGAGACCTTTGGAGATAAGAGAACGACTTGTATGAAGAGCTCAGATGGAAACCCAGTTCTAAGCAAAGAAGGGAAAGCAGAAAGGTGGAAGGAGTATATAGAGGGTCTATACAAGGGCGATGTACTTGACGACAATATTATGGAAATGGAAGAGGATGTAGATGAAGAGGAAATGGGAGATATGATACTGCGTGAAGAGTTTGACAGAGCACTGAAAGACCTGAGTCGAAACAAGGCCCCCGGAGTAGACAACATTCCATTGGAACTACTGACGGCCTTGGGAGAGCCATTCCTGACAGAACTCTACCATCTGGTGAGCAAGATGTATGAAACAGGCGAAATACCCTCAGACTTCAAGAAGAATATAATAATTCCAATCCCAAAGAAAGCAGGTGTTGACAGATGTGAAAATTACCGAACTATCAGTTTAATAAGTCACAGCTGCAAAATACTAACACGAATTCTTTACAGACGAATGGAAAAACTAGTAGAAGCCAACCTCGGGGAAGATCAGTTTGGATTCCGTAGAAACACTGGAACACGTGAGGCAATACTGACTTTACGACTTATCTTAGAAGAAAGATTAAGGAAAGGCAAACCTACGTTTCTAGCATTTGTAGACTTAGAGAAAGCTTTTGACAATGTTGACTGGAATACACTCTTTCAAATTCTAAAGGTGGCGGGGGTAAAATACAGGGAGCGAAAGGCTATTTACAATTTGTACAGAAACCAGATGGCAGTTATAAGAGTCGAGGGACATGAAAGGGAAGCAGTGGTTGGGAAGGGAGTAAGACAGGGTTGTAGCCTCTCCCCGATGTTGTTCAATCTGTATATTGAGCAAGCAGTAAAGAAAACAAAAGAAAAATTCGGATTAGGTATTAAAATTCATGGAGAAGAAATAAAAACTTTGAGGTTCGCCGATGACATTGTAATTCTGTCAGAGACAGCAAAGGACTTGGAAGAGCAGTTGAATGGAATGGACAGTGTCTTGAAAGGAGGATATAAGATGAACATCAACAAAAGCAAAACAAGGATAATGGAATGTAGTCTAATTAAGTCGCCGGCCGCGGTGGTCTCGCGGTTCTAGGCGCGCAGTCAGGAACCGTGCGACTGCTACGGTCGCAGGTTCGAATCCTGCCTCGGGCGTGGATGTGTGTGATGTCCTTAGGTTAGTTAGGTTTAAGTAGTTCTAAGTTCTAGGGGACTGATGACCACAGCAGTTGAGTCCCATAGTGCTCAGAGCCATTTGAACCATTTTCTAATTAAGTCGGGTGATGCTGAGGGAATTAGATTAGGAAATGAGACACTTAAAGTAGTAAAGGAGTTTTGCTATTTGGGGAGCAAAATAACTGATGATGGTCGAAGTAGAGAGGATATAAAATGTGGACTGGCAATGGCAAGGAAAGCGTTTCTGAAGAAGAGAAATTTGTTAACATCGAGTATAGATTTAAGTGTCAGGAAGTCATTTCTGAAGGTATTTGCATGGAGTGTAGCCATGTATGGAAGTGAAACATGGACGAGAAATAGTTTGGACAAGAAGAGAATAGAAGCTTTCGAAATGTGGTGCTACAGAAGAATGCTGAAGATTAGATGGGTAGATCACATAACTAATGAGGAAGTATTGAATAGGATTGGGGAGAAGACAAGTTTGTGGCACAACTTGACTAGAAGAAGGGATTGGTTGGTAGGACATGTTCTGAGGCATCAAGGGATCACCAATTTAGTATTGGAGGGCAGCGTGGAGGGTAAAAATCGTAGAGGGAGACCAAGAGATGAATACACTAAGCAGATCAGAAGGATGTAGGTTGCAGTAGGTACTGGGAGATGAAAAAGCTTGCACAGGATAGAGTAGCATGGAGAGCTGCATCAAACCAGTCTCAGGACTGAAGACCACAACAACAACAACATTTACTGTGTAAGAGTAGGGAAGGAATAGTGCCGGAGGAATTTTTTTTCGGTGTAGGGGATGGAGAAAAACCACACTGAATGGGCATTAATGGACATAAGTGTACAGCTGTGTGATGGAGTGTGAGTTAGAGGAGAAAGTGAGGAGCAAGAAGTGAAATGAAATTGTGAGTGGGGGGGGGGGGGGTTTGTGGGAAAGTGGGAGGTGGTCGACACTCTTTTTAACTGCATTTAAGTATCCAAACCTGTTGTTCAAATGGCTCTGAGCACTATGGGACTCAACTGCTGAGGTCATTAGTCCCCTAGAACTTAGAACTAGTTAAATCTAACTAGCCTAAGGACATCACACACATCCATGCCCGAGGCAGGATTCGAAACTGCGACCGTAGCGGTCTCGCGGTTCCAGACTGCAGTGCCTAGAACCGCATGGCCACTTCGGCCGGCGACTTGTTGTTCTGAGCACCGGAACTAAAGGGAGATTGGTTCAAATGGCTCTGAGCACTATGCGACTTAAGTTCTCAGGTCATCAGTCGCCTAGAACTTAGAACTAATTAAACCTAACTAACCTAAGGACATCACACACATCCATGCCCGAGGCAGGATTCGAACCTGCGACCGTAGCGGTCGCTCGGCTCCAGACTGTAGCGCCTAGAACCGCACGGCCACTCCGGCCGGCACTAAAGGGAGAAACTCTTCATGTACAGAAAAGTCGTACTATATTACGCGAGGAAAATTAGAAGTTTACTGTGATCTGTTCGATTAGTACTCTCCTCCACACACAAAAAATAATACCAACAGTTTGCAATTAAATTATTGTTTCTTTTTTTATGTTGTGTACCATATCATGAATTCACAGTGCTACGTGACAGAGCTACTGTTTTAAAATATACGGCGGTGTCATCGAAACCAAAATCTTTTGCCATTTCTATTGCAGATTATTTTACGTCTAAGTCGTCGCTGATGCTTTTCTGAGCTTTAGCTGATTTGAAGTGTACGACATACGATGCAGTGAAACTCTTTTTTTATAAATCGATGGTTCTGGCAAATTTTCTACCTCTTTACAAGAGAGCATCGTTCGTCATGAGAGTAACGCTTGTGTATTGCTTCATGAAGCAAAGAGAAATATCAAGCGTACCTTTGTTTTGACTTAAGCATTTTTTTGCATATTAAATATTTTTCATCGGAATTGTGTACAAAAAAAGTACTTAATCCCCCACTCCTAATGAAAAACGCGCTTTTCAATATTCTTTCTTTTCGACATTCTTAAGACTCGCAATAGAAAAATAGCTACAGATATAACCAGAACCAAAAATAGAAAGAGATCCACAGATAGAAACACAATAACAACTTGAAAGGTAGAGCAATATTAATGAGTCCAGAATGAGATTTTCACTCTGCAGCGGAGTGTGCGCTGATATGAAACTTCCTGGCAGATTAAAACTGTGTGCCCGACCGAGACTTGAACTCGGGACCTTTGCCTTTCGCGGGCAAGTGCTCTACCATCTTTTTATATATATATATATATATATATATCTCACACCCTAAGCGAGAATCATACCCCTATTTTTTTATTTTTATTTTTTTTACTTTTTTTTCTTATGCTACCCCTTTTTTTGTGGAACTAAAAAAAAGCAAGTGCCACCGCCACTTCTCATCCTATAACAAAAAAGAAATCTAGGCCACTTCAGGCGTTGGCTCCTGACTAAACCTACCCCAGAGAGCTGCCTATATACCAGGGGAAATATGGGAAATCAAGGTTAGGGCTATCTTTACAAACAAAACAAAATCTTCCTTTTTCTGATTTTTGTGTGTGTGTGTGTGTGTGTGTAAGTGATCAGAGGCCTTCTGCGCCCCGCTGGTAATATGTTGAGTCACGTCTTCTCGAAATTGATGTGTTCCGTTCAATTGTTCAGAAATGTTCATTGGTTCAAACAGGAAACCTTCTTCTCTCTTGGCTTAACACATTCCAGCTGCGAGGCGGCTCGTGGAAAGCACTCCCAAGGAAGTTCGAGAAAAATTGTCTGTATTTTGGGTGACGGACAACGACATAATGACGGTCATTGAGGTATGTCCAAAAATCGAGTACAGAGTCTACAGTTTGTCCAAATAAGTAGTGAATGGCATGTCCGCGAATCCAGTTCACAGCATTGGTCTTTGTCCGAGGAAAATAGTCACGTTCCGGAAATAATAATGAAAGGGGAGTAATCCGATCCGGAATGTCCCGCGTTAGAAAAGCCACAATACGTCGAACCAAGTGCCAAACCTCCGCCGCCGGTCCGCAAACAAACCGATGTTCATCATTGTCTGGCACTCCACACGTGGAGCATAGAGGTGATTGGGCGAGGTGGATACGATGAAGGCGAAATTGGTTGATTTGCTTACCATTGACAGTTAGGTACCAGACAGATTGAACATTCGTATCAAGGTAACAGGCGAACACCGCGCGCCATACATAACGCCAGTCAACCTGGGGGAACTTTTGTTCAATTGGGTTAGGTGGACGACCTAATTGGAGGACATTGTATACTGCCTATGTCTTGAGTAAAAGCTATCTTGGTAAGATGAGGCGTAGATAACTGAGTTCCAGAAAGAAGTACCGTATATAATGGAACTGGGCCGGAACATCCGAGATCATCACTGGGGCTGACAGTGAGACCGGCGAGTATGCCGACATGAGGAGACCAGTGAGGCTCGTTGGGCAACGTGTCCATACCGTCATCTGGGAGCTGACAAACAGGGCGCGAGCTCTATCCGGCACGTGAAACAGACCTATCCCACCTCGTTCACGGGGAAGAGTAAGGGTTGCGTAGTTAACTTTGAACAACATCCCAGAGCTGACGAAAGATGCCATCGCTGCCAACATGCGACGTGCCACAGTAAGCGGGAAAGGTCGAACTTGTGCTACATGGGGAACTCGGGATGCAATATATGTATTGACATAGCGAGCTCGTTGGAGAATATCTAGGGATCGAAGGCGATGGTCCAGATGACCTGCTCTGATCATTAAAAGGAGGCGTCGGCAGTTGATGGTGGCTGAACGCCGGAGATCAGATGAAAAATCTATTCCCAAACAACGAATGGTATCAACGGTGGTGAGAGGTGTAACGCACTCCACGGGAAGTCCCGTGCCAATGAACATAACTTGTGACTTACGTACGTTTAAAGAGCTACCCGAAGCCTCACCATAAGTCACTACCCACGTCAAAACAGCTCGAACCTCGTCGGCATTACGTAAACAGATGACTACATCGTCAGCATAGGCCGTGCAACAGAATCGGTAGCGATCTATGGACAACCCTACCAAACGTTGTCTTAGTCCACATAGCAAGGATTCCAAGGAAAAGGCGTACAAAATTGCTGATAGAGGGCAACCTTGACGTACGGATCGACCTATTATTATCGGTGGAGTGAGTCTGCCATTGTACATAATCCTGGATGAGGCACCCCGCAGAAGGCGCATCACTACCGTGATAACGGCGACTGGGAAACCCATATGGTGGAGTACGGCCGTAAGGAACGAATGGTCAACCCTATCAAAAGCTTGACTAAAGTCCAAGGACGCAAGTGCTCCAGAGAGGCGTTGTGCCTGGGTAACGGCGATCATATCCCTGTAGCGGCATAAAGCCGTGCGAATATTATTATCTCCTCCCAAAGAGGCTTGGTCTGGCGACACAACATATCGGGCAACGTTTTTAAGTCGTGCTGCCAAAAGGCGAGTGAAGATTTTCATATCACTGTTAAGGAGGGTGAGGGGCCGATAATCACTGATATTGTTGCCACCGTGCGGTTTATGTACAGGAATAATAATTCCTTCCATGAAAGCGTCCGGCACAGGTACTTCCGGAGACATCAGTTCCCGACAGATGGAGGTGAAGGTGGACTCTAACAAATCACGGAAGGTGCGATAAAATTCGAGGGGAAGACCGTCGGGTCCTGGGGAGCGATTGATGGTTCCTGCCCGGATCGCATCGCGGACTTCCTCATCAGTCACCTCTGACATCAAGTTAATCGCTGCAACTCCTGGGATACCACCGAAGTTGAGCTGTGAGACTTCCTTGATCAACTCTGGGGAATGTGGAATTGCGGCGTAGAGCTGCCGGTAGTGGGCGTGAAGCACATTCCCTATTGCAGATTGGGTTACGTAGCGACGCCCTTCTTGATCCGTTAGGACGTGAATCAATTTTCGGCGTCGATTTTGTCGTTCTTGGATGATATGGTACACCGACGGATGTTCATGAGGCATGCGATCAGCAGTACGAGATCGTACTATCGCACCTTCCAAATGCCGTCGCATGAGATTGGAGATTTGGGCCTTAGCTTGGTTCGTCCTTGTATGGCGCTCAGGGGAGGCTGGCATCGTGGGGCATTCTCGTAGGATCCTGTAGTAAAAGTCCATAGTGCTCTTCCTCCAGGCGACAACATCTTTGCCATACCGGATTAAAGTTTTTCGAAGAGCAGGTTTTGCACACTGGATCCACCAGGATATGGTAGACGGATACGTGGGTCGGCGTCTATTACATGTGATCCAAGTGTCTTCTATTAGAAGTCGACAGTCAGGTGAATTAAGAAGTGCCGTGTTCAGTTTCCATAAACCACGTCCGTGCCATACTGCCTGTCTTGTGAGAACAACATCACAGAAGTAAGCCTCATGGTCTGAGAAAGCAACAGGCCAGATTTCAGCCTGTCGAGTGTGTTGAATTAGGGATCGCGAGATGTAGATGCGATCCAGTCGGCTAGAGGAGTGCGCAGTGTAGTACGTAAAGCCCAAAAGATCACCGTGAACATGTCTCCACGTGTCGACAAATTGTAGCCGCGTGACGACTGTTTCCAGAGCTGCGCATGGTGAGTGACGCGGCAATTGATCCTGAGGTCGCTGGGTGCAGTTGAAGTCTCCACCCATGACCCAGTCATCGTGTGGTCCCATAAAAAGGGGTGTAACTTCATTCGCGAAGAAGGCATTGCGTTCACGACGGTAGCTGGAGCCCGACGGCGCATAAATGTTGACGATGCGTACACCAAAGAGAGTAAAGGCCATACCTCTGCCGCTGGGGAGGTATAGGACATCTTCGGCAGGAAGACCTTCGCGTAAGATGATGGCAACACCACTACCGGTGTCCGAAGCGGGAGAAAGATGCACCGTGAAGCCATGTGGTGGTGAAAAATCGGCGACATGCACTTCCTGAAAAAGCGCAATATCTATGTCCGCATCATAAATCATATCGCGGAGCAGCGCCAGTTTGTGGGGCGCACGAATGGTCGCGAGGTTAATCGTTGCGACACGATAATGCTGGTGTTGGAGTCCCACAGGCACAGGTGGGGCTTCTTCTTCAGGAGCGAGAGGTCGTCGATCTTGCCGGTCCGCTGAAGAGGCTGCTATTGTGGAGAGTTTGCGGGCGCGGGCGCAACCGATGGGGGTGCCCCATCATCAGCAGCGTCCACCCCAGTCCCTTCGATCTCCACGTCGTCTGCCCAGGAGACTGATACTGCGGTAGGGCATCGGCTGTGCACATCATCCACGTGGAGAGGAGACGTAGTTTTCGTCTCATCGGATAGGCTCTCTTCAACGTCGACCTGTGGGGGCGACGGCGCCAGTAAGGAGGGGTGTTCGTTGCCAGTGGTCGCCTGTGGCGGGTCTTTCGCATCAGACTTTTGGTCATCAAAGAGCGGTTTCTCGTCCATCTTCGGGTCTGCATCCCTGGTATCCATCCGTAGAATGGATTCATCAGGGGGTGTACGGCTACGTTTCTTTCTCTTTCGTGTCGACCCTTGTTTTCGAACAGGTCGTTCAGTGTCCGATTGCGGGTGGCTTTCGTCGGACTCCGGACCAGTCTGAAGGAAAGCAGAAGTAGGTACCACTCCCGGATCAACGTCCATCTCAGTAGCATTTTCAGTCACAGTGCTGCGATGATTCAGCAGGTCAGGATCTGGCGTCTGGGGCACCTCAGAAGGAATCTCAGGAGTGGTTGCATCTACCGGATCAGACGACGTCAACGGAGCAGGAAGACTCTGTGTAGACGTGCTACCTTCCTGGGCAACCTTGGCGTATGTGACAGGGATCTGAGTCATCACCGCTGGGGACGCTTCCTCGGCGACCGGCGTCTGGATCAGGCGGCGTCGCATGCAGGCGGATCTGACGTGGCCTTCTTGTCCACAACCCGCACATGTTCGGGGTTGGCCGTCGTACATGACAATGGCTCGCACCCCGCCAATGGTCAGGTATGATGGTATATGTTTTTTCAGTTCAATTTTGACCTGACGCACACCATTAAGGACATGGTAGGTCGTGAAGGTTTGCCATTTTTCCTCTACGTAACTGATGACGTTACCGTATGGTTGTAACGCAGAGACAACTTCGTCCTTCGGCACTTCAAAAGGTAGTTCAAACACCCTAATCGTGCGTTGACCGTACTCTGCGAGTTCAAGTGTTACAGCTCCGACGTGACCATCAGAGTATTTGAACTTAAGTCCATTGGCATGGCGGCGAATAACATCTTCACACACCTCGGTGTTTGTCATTTTAATATGAACGACACTACTCGTGATCGAAAAATGGATTCCGATAACGTGGTTAGGATTTAAACGAACTTCTTCACGTATGAACGTTTCAACTTCATGTGCACGAGGTCGCGCATGTTCAGCTGGGAAAGAAACTTTAAGGGTCGCACGGCGGTAAGCGCTCGACATGTTGTTCACGGTGGACGGACACAAGCCTTAAAGCTACGACGCGGAAGTAAACAACGCCTGCAGCGGAGCACTGGCCGGCGCGCGGGGCCGTCCGCACGCTGCCACGGCTGAGAGCCGACTTATACCGAAGCACGACTCACGCCCGCTACTCACAGCTTTACTTCTGCCAGTATCTCGTCTCCTACCTTCCAAACTTTACAGAAGCTCTCCTGCGAACCATGCAGAACTAGCACTCCTGAAAGAAAGGATATTGCGGAGACATGGCTTAGCCACAGCCTGGGGAAGTTTCCAGAATGAGATTTTCACTCTGCAGCGGAGTGTGCACTGATATGAAACTTCCTGGCTGATTAAAACGGTGTACCCGACCGAGACTCGAACTCGGGACCTTTGCCTTTCGCGGGCAAGTGCTCTACCATCTGAGCTTGCCCGCGAAAGGCAAAGGTCCCGAGTTCGAGTCTCGGTCGGGCACACAGTTTTTATCTGCCAGGAAGTTTCAATATTAATGAGAGTAAATCTGAAGAAAATGCCTAGAGCAAACGGACTAACAAAACAACGTTACCTCTTCGAAGTCGAAGAGACGCTGCCCTCTCGACTGCTGATAAATGAACCGAGGGCTGCGGCTAGTCCGTGACGACAGCACCCTAGTAGAGTTCGGGGGGGGGGGGGGGAAGCACCCACTAGAGGGGAAAGTCTTGCAAGACATGCTTTGCCAGCCCTTTTCTGCATCTTTATTCATCGTGTCTACATATTTATTTCTCAACATAGTCACCCTGGCGACAAACACAGTTTTCCCAACGAGCGACCAGTTTGTTGATATCGCCACTGTGGAATTTCTGACTTTTTTGACGGAGCCATAACCTCCCCTCTGCTGGCATCGTTTCATCATTTTCAAAGTGAAGTCCTTGGAGGTGTTCTTTATGTTTTGGAAACAAATTAAAATCGTATGGGGCCAAGTCGTAACTGTATATGGAGGATGATCGATGGCAGTGAACCCAAGGCGTAGGATTGTTGCAGATGTCATAGCGGTCGTGTGCAGTCTGGCATTTTATAATTAAGGAGAGGATGCGCCAAGTGTGGACTCACTCTTCAAATTCGAACCTCGAGTACGGCACGCTGTTTCTAGCACACCGACATGCGAGGGTCGTTGGGTAAGTAATGCCCCACATTTTTTTTTTCTCAGAACGTATTCATTGCTAAGAGTCAGAATTTGGTGACAATGTAGATCAACGTGTCTTTTCCATGTTCTATTTTTCCAGGTAGTCTCAATAACGTTCTATGGCCGTACGCCAACGTTGTGGAAGAGCATGTATTCCCTGCTGGTAAAAGCTCTTGTCCTGTAGGCGCAACCAAGTTTTCGCTGCATGACTGACACTCTCGTCGTCTTCAAAGTGTGTTTCCCGTAGAGAATCTTTAAGCAGCCCAAAAGGATGGGAGTCTGAGGGTGCCAGGTCTGGACTGTAGGGTGGATGCGGCAATGATAGCTGTGACGGGACGTCCCTGACCATGGAGCTCTGTTTCTGCATTTCCTGAGGCTGTAACTTTCTTTACCCATCGCCAAACTGTACTCCTGTCAACTGCAGCATCGCGATACACTGCACACAAACGTTTGTGGATGTTCACCACGGTTTCTTTTTCTGCACACAAGAATTCAATAACAGCACGCTGCTTGTAACGTGAGTCGTATGTAGACGCCATTTTGACGCTGCACTACGGCTCCGCTATCTGCTAGAACTGTTCGAAACTTCACCGGCGAACAGAACAAACATCAAATGTGAAGCACCAACAAGGACATTTGTCTGTGTGTTAATGACTTTTAAAAGAAATGTGGGGCATTACTTATTGAACGACCCTCGTAGTTACGTTACACACCGCGATATAACGCACTACGATTCGGAGACCTCTTGCAGAACAGGTCACAAACTCGTAGGCATAAGGAATAAAGATGTAGATTGTTAATAACGTTTTTTTAATATGAAAAGCTTCAGGAGGTTTCACACACAAAATTCCGAGGTATTGTTTTTCAGCACGTCCTCGTACTGTATTCGTACACTACAGTATTTCCTATCCATCTGTATTAACTTACATTTTTCCACATTTGGAGTAAGCCAACATTCATCACGGTAAACAGAAATTCTATCCAAATGGTCTGGTATCCTCCTAAAGTTACTCAAAGACCACACTTTCTAGGATACAACAGCGTCATCAGTAAACAGTCGTAGATTTCTCCTCACCATTCCCGTCAGATCTTTTATGTAAATAGAGAAAGTACCCCTCTGGGACACTGCTGAGGATACCTTAGTTTCCTATGAATATTCGCCATCCTGGAAAACATACTGAATTCTGTTACTTGAAAAGTCTCGATAATGTACATGTCGAGGTCGTCTGAGATTTACGAAAATACCCAGTCATTGCTAGCAGAATACGTCTTCTACTCTTATATTTATCTAATTTATTTATTAGGCACAGTTCCGAGATTTATTTGCTGTGTAGTACATAGTACGGCTGTCTACGTCGCCTCAGGCATTTGTTTTGTGTTTGATCAGACACTGAAGTACTTACAGGTCGCAGTCTAGAGTAGCTTTCGTGATTGCAGCAGCATGTCAGAGGACAGCATTTCTTTCTGTGAGTTTGACATAGCTTCTCATAAGAAGCGACTTATTTTAAATTTCCTTTTTGCTCTTTAGTTTAAAGTCGTTAATTTCGTGCTCGTTTGTATATTTACGAGGCGCAGTTCCGCGTTAATTAGCTGTCTAGTATATTTTCACCGTAGTTATTATGAATGGGAACTGTGACTACTGTGTTCAGATGCAAGCCGAGTTGGTGACCTTTCGCTCTAGGCGGTGTTGGCTTCTGTCACACAGCTTGAAGCTGCTGCCAATGGAAATCATTGTGGGGGGCTTTCGGTGGGGATCTGAGAGAGGTCCAGCGCATTATACGCGTCTCCCGATCGGTCTGGCTGCCGCAGGTACTGCCTGTACTGAGGTTGACCCCTTACCCGTGGACGAGTGGGCGTGGCAGGTGGCGAAAGAGTTTCCGAGGGGCCGATCGGAGGGCCTCACCGGTCCGTCTGACCAACAGGTTTCGAGCGCTATCTGTGGCTGACGAAGTCCCTGAGCTAGATGCATTCACCCGCCCTTTTCTAGAGGAAGCTTGTCGGCCCGCTGGGTCTTGGCACTCACAGAGGGTGGGTTTGCTGGTAGCTGGTAGCGCCAACGTTAGGCAAATCCCTTAGGGATATAACTGCCAAGAAGGGGGCGGGGGGGAAGGAAACCGGTGTACCCTCTGTGCGCATACAGGGAGGAGGTATTCCAGGTGTGGAAAGGTTGCTTCCGGATACCACGAAGAGCAAAGGGTGCAGCCAGTTGCAGGTGGTGGTTCATGTCGGTGCTAACGATGTGTGTCTCTTTGGATCGGAAGAGATTCTCTCTGGTTTTGGACCACTAACGGAAATGGGAAAGACTGCCAGTCTTGCTTACGAGATAAATGTGGAGCTCACCATCTGCAGCATCATCGACAGAACCGACTGTGGTCCCTTGGTACAGAGCCGAGTGGAGGGTCTGAATTAGAGGCTCAGGCGGTCCTGCGACCGTTTAGGCTGCAGATTCCTCGACTTGCGCCATCGGATGGTAGGGTTTCCGGGTTCCATTTAAAAGGTCAGGGGTCAACTACACACAGGAATCGGCTACACGGGTAGCAGGGGCTGTGTGGAGGGGACTGGGCAGTTTTTTAGGTTACAAGGACTCGGGAAGACACAGAAAGGCGTCAGTCTAAAAGAGTGCAGGACAAACACAGGAAAGTAGACCTAGAAACAATCGGCATTCCAGCTGTAAATTGTAGCTGTATTTGGAAGGACCAAAGCACCAAGTGCAAATAGAGAGCACAGGTACGGAAAACTGACTAAAGCCGGAAATAATTTCAGTCGAAATTTTTTCAAAGTACCTAACCGAGTTTAGGAAGGATAGATTAGACACAGTTGGTGGAGGGCTGTTTATTGCTGCCAATATTAGTTTACCCTATAGTGAAAGGGAAGCAGACAGTTCCTATAAGGTAGTATGGGTAGAGGTTATACTTGACTACCGGAATAAATTAATAACGGATTCGCCTTACCAACCCCCTGAGATGATACAGTTGCTGAACATTTCAACGAAAACTTGAGTCTTATTTGATACCAGTACCGCACCCATACAACTATAGTTGGTGATGATTTCAATTTATCCTGGACACGTTGGAAAAAATACATGTTTAAAGCCAGCGATAGGCACAAAACGTCGTTCGAAATTGTATTTCGAACAATTAGTTCAGGATTCTACTCTAAGTGTAAATGGTTGCGAAAACGTACTTGATTTCTTAGCAAAAAGTAAACCTGAGCAAATATGGAGCGCCGTGACGGAGACAAGGGTTGGTGACCACAAGACAGTTGTAGTGCAAAACACATCTATTTAAAAAAGCAGATATCAATTCGCTTGACGCCTTGCTTACATGCAGTTTCCACTCCTTCCGCTCTGACTTCGTAAGAGTAGACAAAATGGGTCAGAACGCTGTTTCAGAACTACGAAAAAAGCATGCAAAATTTAAAACAACGCAAAATTTCGAAGATTGGCCAAATTTTGCAGAAGATTGAAATTTTGAGGAAACTTCAGTGCGAGATGCTTTTAATAGTTTCTACTCGAAGTCTAGCTAAAAACCCCAAACGATTCTGGTCATACGTAAAGTACACCAGCGCCAAGGGCGCAGTCAACACCTTCACTGCGCGATGACGACGATGATGTCACCGATGACAGTGCCACTAAACCAGAGTTACTAAACACGATTTTCCGAAACTCCTGAGCCAAAGAGGACGAAGTAAATATTCCAGATTCCGAACCTAGAACTCCCAACACGAGTAATTCAGAAATGGATATCCCCGATGTAACGAAGCAGCTTAAGTCGCTAAGTAAAGACAAGGCCTCCTGTCCGGATTGTATACTAATCAGGTTCCTTTCACAGTAGGTTGATACAATAGCTACAAACTTAGCAATCATATGCAACCATTCATTCTTCGAAACATCCATAACTAAAGACTGGAAAGTTGCTCAAGTCAAAACAGTAACAAAAAAAGGAAATAGTAATAATCCGCTGAATTACAGACCCATCTCATTAACGTCGATTTGCAGTAGGATTTTGGAACATATGCTGTGTTCGAACATTATGCATTATCCCGAAGACAACGATTTTATTCACAAATAGTCAGCACAGATTCAGAAAGTATCGTTCTTTTGAAACGCAACTAGCTCTTTATCTTCACGAAATAATGAGCGCTATCGACAGAGTGTGTCAAATTGATTCCATATTTTTAGGTTTCTAGGAGGTTTTCGACACCGTTCCTCACAAGTGTGTTCTCATCAAATTATCGTGTCTATGGAGTATCGCCTCAGTTGTGTGGCTGTTCTCATGATTTCCTGTCAGAAAAGTGACAGTTCGCAGTAAGCGACGGAAAGTCATCGAATAAAACAGAAGTAATATCTGGCGTTCCCCAAGGATGGTTTGTAGGCCCTCTGCTGTTCCTGGTCTACGTAAACGACATAGGACACAATCTGAGCAGCTCTCTTAGACTGTTTGCAGATGATGCAGTAATTTACCGTCTTGTAAAGTCGTCAGATGATCAAAACCAATTGTGAAATGATTTGTAAAAGATGTCTGTTTAGTGTGAAAGGTGGTAGTTGCCTTTAAATAACTACATGTGTGAAGCAATCCACACGAGTCCTAAAAGAACTCCACTAAATTTCGGTTACACGATAAATCGCACAAATCTAAAGGCTGTATATTCATCTAAGTACTTAGGCGTTACAATTACGAATAATATAAACTGGAACGATCACACGGATAATGTCGTTAATAGAGGAAACCAAAGACTGCGATTCATTGCCAGAACACTTAGAAAGTGCAACTGGTCTACAAAAGAGACTGCTTACACCACTCTTGTCCACCCTCATCTGGAGTATTTCTGTGCAGTGTGGGACCGACGCAGAACGTCGAAAAAGTTAAAAGAAAGGCAGGTTGTTTCACATTATCACTAAACAGGGAAGACAGTGCCATGGAGATGAGAGATGGTTTGGGGTGGCAATTATTAAAACAATGCATTTCTCGTTGCGGCAGAATCTTCTCGTGAAATTTCAGTCATCAACTTTCGCCTCTGATTGGGAAAATATTCTGTGGGCGCCCACCAACACAGGGAGAAATGATTATCATGATAAAATAAGAGAAATCCGAGAATGCAAAGAAAGATTTACTTGTTCGTTTTTCCCGCGGGCCGTTCAAGAGTGGAACGGTAGAGGAGTAGCTTGAAGGTGGTTCAATGAACCCTCTGCCAGGAACTTAATTATGGATTGCAGAGTCATCATGTAGATACATATGTAGATGTATGGGTAAGGAATCGTGTAATGCTGTGCTAAGGGCAAGTTTCATTACATCATTCAGTGCCAGAAAAAGAGCTTGGAAATGCAGAAATAGCTGAGCGTTCCGAGCGGCGACAGCAAAAAAGTCATGTTCTTCACATGGGTGCGAGAGAAACCGGAAGGGGAGGGAGTGAATGGGTGCGTGGGCAGCGGGGCAGGTCGGAGCATGCGCGGCTTGTTGCCGCCTGGCTATGGGGCCGCAGTCCGGCGCCGCGACGCGCCGACTTCGCATCCGCGCCCGACGCCGCTCCGCGCCTGCCTGAGGTAAGAGCGGCCACCCGCCACGCAGCGCATGTTGCGCCGCGCCACGACAGCACCAATAACGGCATTGTGTAACATCAGTTTCTATTATTCTTATTAGTCAGTACGTGTTGGAATGGTTTTTTTAGTCTATTTTCATTTTACGTTTAGGTTTCTAAATTTTAGTAAGCCCCTTTTTTGATTGTAGCGATATTACCCTACTCCACGTTCATTGAAGGGTAAGACGAATATCGAACGTCTATTACCAACGCCAGTAAATGGTAGGAACTTCCGTTTTCAGCACTGTCCATCGAACTGCTATAACTACTATAGAAGCCAAGTACGCCCTATTTTAGCCTATAAACTAACTTTTTATATGACTGCAAAAACATTTTAATATCTTTAACATTTACGAATGTAAACTATTCTGTCTATTTTGTTTACTCTTACAGTGGTTTGCAAGTAGGAAATGTTTGTTCGCACTCCACATATTAGTATACTAAAATATAGGAAGCAACGAAATATTTTTAGAAACTGCGTGACAGACGTTGATTTTTCCGTGACCGCCTATCTGTGTGTGTAAAAATTTATACCTTGATATTTTAGATTTTAACTGCTTTCATCTTAACTCGCAATCTAATTCGAAATATAAACAAAAGTGCTGTTCTGACAGTTCTAACCACCTAGCGTCGATGGCTAGTGAGATAACCAAAATACTTATCTATATCATGATATCTACAAATCAGCTGTAGATCACTTTCCAATTAATTAGTTTTCTTTTCAGTTAGTCTTCTGCAAAGTATTCATGATGCTGTTGTTCACCACACCGGTAAGTTTTAATTGTTTTCGTGTAATACCATTTACTCAGATTTTTTATCCGTTCCTTAAGCAGAAGGAAACATTTTGACATATTGTTCTATTAGTACGCAGGTATTACGTAGGTGCCTGATCGTTATTTTGCTTTGGTTGGTCCTACAATAAAAAACAGAATATTAGCTACGCTTTTGATCACAATATAGAAGTGATATAATGGTGTAATTAGTTGTCACTTTAAATGGACAGCGTGAAGTGAAATAATCTTAATAAATCTCTAAGTAGAGGAAAAACAACAAATGATGTAGTGCTAAAACTTACTTGACATGTTATAACTCCGAATGCATATCATTGTTGTAGCCACATCTAAGATGTAAAAGCAGAAAAGATGTGTTTTCCGAAAGCAACGAAAGTAAAAATATTCAGTTCTACCGAAACGAAGTTCTGGACTGTGAAATAAGTATACTGTGAGCCATGGGTTAAGGAAATTGTCAAGTAGACTGCGTACCAGAATGATATTCTGTCAGTGTATTATTTCAGAAGGAATTGTACCTGTCAAGAACTATGCTTTGTAGCATGTTTTCACGGAATATTCCTAAGAATGTAGCAGTGGCTACGACAGCTGACATCGACTGTCTGCAGTATATCTTCTTGTCACATAAATCACATTCGGCCAGAGGAACAAACGGCCCTTCATATGTTCAGGTGACGTACTGCATAGTCACACTGAAAATTTTACGAGATCATTTGATTATTTCAGACAGCCATAAATTAGCTTGCGGACGGGAAATGAAAGCTATGAGGTGTACAGTGTGCAGGACTCTATTGAAATCCTTTTTAATGCACTGATTATGTATTAAATCCAAACACACCTTAGTTCCTTACCAAATGTGAGGCACATATAACATCCAAGCAGAAACAATCTTAGCAGTATTGCACGCTTCATTAGAATTAAAGGCCACTGAAATTAAATATGTGTCTTTATATATGTACTTTTTATATTCGTCTGTTTTAAGTTTCTCATTACAGTCCGAACTCATTTAAGTCAAGAATTATTACACAACGTTTAACTATTGCTGGAATAAATTAATTTCTTGTGTCAACGGCAAGAAGAAGAATTTAAAGAAAGTAAACGTTACAGTTAGTTCCCCATTCTAGATTTAATATTTCAGACAGACATACAGAAAATGGATGCGGGGAAGAATGGCATATAACTGTCGCTGGTTGACTTCTTTGAGATCTTTTCTGAATATATAGTGCAATGGATAGCGTATATTTCTGGAATTTGGGTAATCAGTTTTGTTTAGAATGTTATACGACAGCATCATTTGAAAATAAATATTCTGTGTTAACATTCCTTGTAATTTACGAATAAACTGTTCAGTAGTTCTTGCTTTTCTTGTCGAACTGCTTTATGTCTACCTTTGAAATAAATGACTGCATTTCGAACTTGATTGCCATACATTTCTGAAGTAAGACTATAAAGTTTCCGTCATCGTTTTCATTGTATGTGAAACACAGTGCTACTGTTCAACGGTGGTCATCTAATACACAAATATTCAAGCAGAAAAGCTGTGAGAAGCATGCTTCTTCGCACATAGTCCTACATACGTGTTTGCGTAGAATGATACCGTAAGTAAGACTATAAAGTTTCCGTCATCGTTTTCATTGTATGTGAAACACAGTGCTACTGTTCAACGGTGGTCATCTAATACACAAATATTCAAGCAGAAAAGCTGTGAGAAGCATGCTTCTTCGCACATAGTCCTACATACGTGTTTGCGTAGAATGATACCGTAAGCTTCTGAAGTTTCAAACTTTCTTGCACCTAGAAACAATTATTATTAAAAAAGAGAACTGGTAATGTTGTTTCTTTCTGAGTTACTGGATACTTTTGTATTACGGACATCCAGAGTTCCTCTGCATATTGTTCAGCCGGCATCTGTTTCTTTTCTATGATTTATAGTAACATTTTACTAACATTTCCAAAAATATTCCACGTAACATTTATTTTATCTGCATATTAATACGCGTTATAAAGCAGTGCGCTGCCATCGTTATTAACTGCTGGTTACCGAATTAATGATAACCATTGATTTCAACATTATTTTTTCACAGTACGTCATCACTCACAGAATTTTTACTTGAAGTACCACGAATATGTTTATTATTAAAACCTGCAGTATATTAGAGAACTCGGAAAATATGGGCACTGTTTCTTGTTTGTGTAGGTGGCGTCAAATCCGAAGCGGCGCACGTATGAGATAAAGATCAGCGGCCGAGAGCGCGCACGTGACTGACATGTCAAGCGGCGGATTTTGTAAATTCAGTTACTGCACTTCCTCTGACCGATACGGTCGTTCAACTTTTAGCATCTCCGAGAATACTTAAAGAAGGAGACAGCAATTTGCAATAAAGAAACAATAACAAAGTAATAAGAAATAGAAGTTTAATTTTGTTGTACAAACTGTCGTTTCAAATCAAGCATATCTTATTACTTTAAATATGATTCTGGAAAATATATAACTGTTGACAGTGGAAAAAGATTCTATGTTTCAGGCTTACACGTTTGTTGTTTACAGAAAAATTGAAACTATGCATTTTTTTCAGCTTACTTGGGGTACTTCTTGAGATTAAGTTCCAACTATGCGACTTGTTATGCGTTACGACTAGGAATGATCTTATTCTAAATATCTGCACGGATAAATGAAAAGAGGGCGCCTTGAACATCGATCACTCCTTGTCTAGTTTGCTACAAAATGTGATGCAAATGAAGTCTGTGCGTTTGCTAACATTAAAGCTCTTGTAATTTCTGCATAAAGAGCAGCTGCTAACATTTCATTGATGACACCTAGAGTGTGGGTTAATACTACACTCCTGGAAATTGAAATAAGAACACCGTGAATTCATTGTCCCAGGAAGGAGAAACTTTAATGACACATTCCTGGGGTCAGATACATCACATGATCACACTGACAGAACCACAGGCACATAGACACAGGCAACAGAGCATGCACAATGTAGGCACTAGTACAGTGTATATCCACCTTTCGCAGCAATGCAGGCTGCTATTCTCCCATGGAGACGATCGTAGAGATGCTGGATGTAGTCCTGTGGAACGGCTTGCCATGCCATTTCCACCTGGCGCCTCAGTTGGACCAGCGTTCGTGCTGGACGTGCAGACCGCGTGAGACGACGCTTCATCCAGTCCCAAACATGCTCAATGGGGGACAGATCCGGAGATCTTGCTGGCCAGGGTAGTTGACTTACACCTTGTAGAGCACGTTGGGTGGCACGGGATACATGCGGACGTGCATTGTCCTGTTGGAACAGCAAGTTCCCTTGCCGGTCTAGGAATGGTAGAACGATGGGTTCGATGACGGTTTGGATGTACCGTGCACTATTCAGTGTCCCCTCGACGATCACCAGTGGTGTACGGCCAGTGTAGGAGATCGCTCCCCACACCATGATGCCGGGTGTTGGCCCTGTGTGCCTCGGTCGTATGCAGTCCTGATTGTGGCGCTCACCTGCACGGCGCCAAACACGCATACGACCATCATTGGCACCAAGGCAGAAGCGACTCTCATCGCTGAAGACGACACGTCTCCATTCGTCCCTCCATTCACGCCTGTCGCGACACCACTGGAGGCGGGCTGCACGATGTTGGGGCGTGAGCGGAAGACGGCCTAACGGTGTGCGGGACCGTAGCCCAGCTTCATGGAGACGGTTGCGAATGGTCCTCGCCGATACCCCAGGAGCAACAGTGTCCCTAATTTGCTGGGAAGTGGCGGTGCGGTCCCCTACGGCACTGCGTAGGATCCTACGGTCTTGGCGTGCATCCGTGCGTCGCTGCGGTCCGGTCCCAGGTCGACGGGCACGTGCACCTTCCGCCGACCACTGGCGACAACATCGATGTACTGTGGAGACCTCACGCCCCACGTGTTGAGCAATTCGGCGGTACGTCCACCCGGCCTCCCGCATGCCCACTATACGCCCTCGCTCAAAGTCCGTCAACTGCACATACGGTTCACGTCCACGCTGTCGCGGCATGCTACCAGTGTTAAAGACTGCGATGGAGCTCCGTATGCCACGGCAAACTGGCTGACACTGACGGCGGCGGTGCACAAATGCTGCGCAGCTAGCGCCATTCGACGGCCAACACCGCGGTTCCTGGTGTGTCCGCTGTGCCGTGCGTGTGATCATTGCTTGTACAGCCCTCTCGCAGTGTCCGGAGCAAGTATGGTGGGTCTGACACACCGGTGTCAATGTGTTCTTTTTTCCATTTCCAGGAGTGTATAACACAAATGATTGATTATTGCACACTAGACAGCTATGCTATTTTCTTTAGTTTGTAGACTCATGTAATGTACTTATCCTCTCGTATGGTCTATAAAAATCTTAAACGAGCCTACTAAGTCTACAGCGAAAGAACCATACCATTATCTGATAAGTAGTGACTCATATGAACTATAGCGTATTTGGTAATAGTTTGTAAAGACTGTCAGATTGCTTGTAAACAATTTTTAATGAAACATCATATAAGCATCCTACGAGATTTTGTGATACTTTCGATAAGTTCTCTTTACGTAAGAGTCACAAGTTTTCTTAGTGTTCAGTATTAACAACGTTATTTTCAACACTATCTGTTCGTGATGAACTTATTTTCCTTCTTGGAAGGCTGGATTTTGATGCCTAGTTTCTTTTATACTGGTAACCTTGCAGCTCAGTTTGTGAATAAACTTTTAGATTTTTTTGCGCGAAAAGGGGGGAGGAGGAAGGAAGAAAATGCGGTTTCACGTAAAAAATGTAACAGCTAAGGAGTAGAGCTAATTGTGTAAAGCATCAACCACAAAAGAAAAATTTACTTTAACGATCAAATTAAGAAATTTCAACTAAACTGCATCCCATCATTTAGCTATTAGTATTAATGAAATATTTTAGCTGTAAGTAAAAAGCTGTATTCCCGACGTAAACTCACCTGAAGACTGGGATAGTTTCTAAAAGGTGACTTCAACTTCTCCACACATCTTCGAAGTATCTGCTTAAACGCTGCGTCTATAATCTTGTGTCTGGTCCCTTCAATCCCACAAACCAACCTATAATTTTGTACGTTAAAGGAGTTATAAAACTCTGCTCTGTGTTGCATGACATGGTATAGGTAGGGCTTTCTAAAACCGCTAAACAATGATAATTCACCGACGGAATTACTGCAATCTTTCTTCTACGAATACTGTAGCTAGAGTGGCTGTTAATGCCTAATCTTACGCGCTACATACGATTTCCCTTCACTTGAACTTATACTCGTTATCCCAAGGAATCTAATGGAGATATAATAATAGATATTGAAAACTGACTTTCTACCTTTTATGAAGTGGGACATTTCTTGCAGTAATCGGTTTCTAAGTAAGGATTTCGATATCTGAAGATCACAATGCGAGCTGCAGACTGAATCACAGCTGCTGCTAAGGTGCTTAGGCGCGGTGGCTGTTACGCACGCTATACACTTATATTACGTCCTGCGGTGATACTAGTGCTCCTCAGAGACAAATATTTTCTCGCTAGCGATGTTAGTTTCGTCTGAATGTTAATAGCACGAGAGAGATAGTACGCGAGTCAGTGCTTACCGTTTGTGTAGTTCCAAATAAGACGATGCTTGTCTGCAGCTGAAAGTAAATCTAAGCCACTGCGACTTGCATCTCCTGTTGGTATGACGCCTGACTCTTCGGTGAGATTGTAGTTGACGCTGAGAAATGGTGCAGTTTCTTTTCTTGAATGTGTATCGTAAAAAAAAAGTATGTATACTCAAAGGGCCTTCAATATTTCTTGATATCACTGACGTAATTTTTCTGTGTTAGCTTTCGATTGTAAACTGGAATTATTGGCACCGGAAGTCAGTCTGGATGGAGCTCAATTGGAGGACTTTAATTTAGTTAATAATATGACACGCCCAAATGATTATTCGCCACAAAGCAAATTGTGTTGTCAGCATTTTCAAAAACTTAGCTCAGCTTTCAGTTCAATGCAAGACTGTGTTCAAAGTTCCTATTCGTACGCTCAGGAAGTGAGATTTCTTTACCGGTATCATGCATGCGTTTTGGCTCTTCTGGAAAATTTGTTAGCGTGTACTAGAAAATGTTATAGGTGTATACAGCAAGAATATATAAAACTTAGAGGCCATGATCACAATTTTTCGAGTACAATGAATACACCATAATTTCCACGAGTGATATCCTCCATTTGACTCAGAGTTGTGCACTGTTTATAAACACACACATTACCGATTCTGCAGCAAACTCCTTGATCTTCATAGTTGTTTGAAGATATGCAGATATGGGTGTGAAATTCTCTCAACATGGATTACTCACGTATTCGAGAAGAAAAACATGCAAGTATATTTTATGTTAGAGTGTTCCCCATTCCATCGCGGCAGGCTGTTACAGCAACCGGTTTAGAAGTATTTCAGAACAAAAACAGTTTCGGTTGCGAAATTATTTAATGTCCATGACGCGTTTCGCCATTTTGGGGAATCATCAGATTGTCTACAGAAAGAAGAAACCAAATAATTAGATACAAATGGAGGAAAAGGGCATGGTCCTATCTTGCATGGCTACGCAGACAACGTGAACTAAAAGTAGTAAAAACTTACCTAAAATAGCTGGATACGCGACCATCAGTCATAAAACCACATATAATGTAAAAGTAATTGGATGCGTGACCCATCAGTCATAAAACCACGTGTAATTTAAAACCAATGTAACCGGATACATAATACATGCGTCATGATAACCTAAACCATGAAGTGGACCTAGTGAAAGAAGAAAGATAGACAGAATAACACTGAGAAAGTAGAAATATGTGGTGGAAAAAGTTTTCACAGTCATCATATGTTATCTTGAGCACACCAGTCGGCCTCGCTGTTGCGGTACAAGATAGAACCAATTTGTCGTAGTAATGTTTGTGTGCGCGGCAGATCTAGACATTGTGCCGTATACGGCTTGTGCCGCGGTTTAGTAAGCGTGGCCCTATCTTGTACTGCCACAGCGGTGCCGGCTGGTGTGCTCAGTGTAACATACGATGACTGTGGAAAATTTTTCGGCCAAATATTTCTGCTTTCTTGGTGTTATGCTGGCTGTTTCTCTCTTTTTCACTAGGTCCACTTCATGGTTTAGGTGTCTCATGACTGGTGGATTATGTATCCGGCTACCTTGGTTTCACATTTTACGTGGTTTTGTGACTGATGGGTTACGTACCCAGCTATTTTTATTGTTTACATTATATGTGGTTTTATGACTGATGGCTCACGTATCCAGCTATTTTAGGTAAGTTTTTATTACTTGTAGTTAACGTAGTCTGCGTAGCCGTGCAAGATGGGACCATGCCCTTTTCCTCTATTTGTATCAAATTGTTTGGTTTCTTCTTTTTGTACACAATCTGATGATTCCCCAAAATGGCGAAACGCGTCATTGACATTAAATAATTTTGCAACTGAGACTGTTTTTGTTCTGAAACTCTGTTTATTATAAACAAAGTAAAACTTAAAAATGATATTCATACTGAGGATTAAATTCATCATTGACTGTACACAAGCTCAACTTGCACAAGGCTGCCGGAAGGCCGTGTCCGATAAAAATTAATTTTAGAGCAAGTAATCCTGGGAAACAATGTAAACCCTTAATCTGGATTGACGATCAGGGATTTGGAGACCACTCCTTCGACAGGTGGAACTGTAACTTAAGCACAACGTTTCTCGGTTGCATACAGAGAAAGACAGATTTACTTCAGTGTTACATTTGTTACTTATGCCACGTTTTAGCTATATAAAGTGTTTATAGGATGGCAGATTACGTGTGAGTTGAAAGTGGATAGGAAACACCTACTAATATTTTTAAAATTCTCCTTTTAGAAAGCAACGAAGCTTTTGCATTAGCTAATGACAAGATCAAGATCAGTACCCGGCGCTGCTCGGGTATGCATTTACTCCAATCCCCTATTAGTCCATGTCCTCCTGCCCCCTCCCCTCCTGCCCTTTCAGTCCATCACCTTCTCTCCACTTCTTGTCCATCTCCTCCAAACCGTCTTTCTGTCCGCCTCCTCCATCCCCTGCTCTCTACCCATCTCTTCCTGCCCCACTCCACTGACTGTCCATCTCCTCCTATCCTTCTCTGTGTCCTTCTCCGCCTATCCCTCTCTCTATCCATCTGTTTCCCCCCCTCTCTCTGTCCATCTTCTCCTACCTACACCCTCCGTGTGTTTTTCTCCTTTCCCCTGTATTAATCTCCTGCTCCTCCATCTATACAATCTCGTCCTCTCCCTCCTTTGTTAATCTCCTCTTCCGCTCTCTCTCTGTCCATCCTCTCCCACCCCCTCTTTGCCAATCTTCTCCCTATACTCCCACTGTCATCTCCTCCCCTCTCTCGCACTTCACCTCCTCCTCCCCCTCTTTTTGACACTCTTCTCCTCTTCCTTCTCTCTGTCCATTCCCCTCCCCCTCTTTTGCTGTTTATTTCTTCCCTCGCCCCTCTCTCTTTCCATCTCGTCCTCCCCCTGTCCTTGTCCATCTCCTTCTTTATCCTTTCTCTGTTTATCTCCTATTTTCCACTCCCCCTGTCCATTTCCCCTCCCCTCTCTCTGTCCATTTCCTCCTCCTCCCTATCTGTCTCCATGTCCTGTTTTCCCACTCTCTATCTGTCAATCACCTCCTCCCCACTTCTCTCCACATTACCACCCCCACGCCAATAGGAGGCAAGTGGTTCTTACCCTCACAGTATTTCTTATCAGATTGTAACTGGTATGGGTACCAAGTTTGGTTGAAATCTTTCCAGGAGCTTAAGCTGAACTTTTTAACCTTGGCTTTGCCTGTATGCACGCACGTCAAATATACACTTGGCTGAAAATGACTTACAGATTCATGGCGCCCTCCAGCGGTAATGCTGGAATTCAATATGGTATTGGCCCACCCTTAACCTTCATGACAGCTTTCACTCTCGCAGGCATACGTTCAGTCAGGTGCTGGAAGGTTTCTTGGGGAACGGCATCCCATTCTTTACGGAGTGCTGCACTGAGGAGAGGTATTGAAGTCGATCGGTGAGGCCTGGCACGAAGTCAACGTTCCAAAACATCCCAAAGGTGTTCTATAGGATTCAGGTCAGGAATCTGTGCAGGTCAGTCCATTACAGGTATGTTATTGTTGTGTAAACACTCCGCCACAGGCCGTACATTATGAATAGGTGTTCGGTCGTGTTGAAAGATGCAAACGCCAGTCCCGAATTGCTCTTCAACAGTGGGAAGCAAGAAGGTGCTTAAAACATCAATACAGGCCTGTGTTGTGATAGTGCTACGCAAAACAACAAGAGGTGCAAGCCCCTCCATGAAAAACACGACCACAGCATAACACCACCGTCTCCGAAATTTACTGTTGGCACTACACACTCTGGCAGATGGCGTTCACCGGGCATTCGCCATACCCACACCCTGCCATCGGATCTCCACATTGTGTACCGTGATTCGTCACTCCACACAACGTTTTTCCACTGTTCAGTCGTCCAATGTTTGCCAAGCGAGGCGTCGTTTGGCATTTACCGGCGTGATGTGTGGCTAATGAGCAGCCGCTCGACCATGAAATCCAAGTTTTCTCACCTCCCGCCTAACTGTCATAGTACTTGCACTGTATCCTGATGCAGTTTGGAATTCCTGTGTGATGGTCTGGATAGATGTCTACCTATTACACATTACGACCCTCTTCAACTGTCGGCGGTCTCTGTCAGTCAACAGACGAGGTCGGCCTGTACGATTCTGTGCTGTACGTGTCCCTTCACGTTTCCACTTCACTATCACATCGGAAACAGTGGACATAGGTATGTTTAGGAGTGTGGAAATGTCGCGTACAGACGTATGACACAAGTGGCACCCAATCACATGACCTCGTTCGAAGTCCGTGAGTTCCGCGGAGCGCCCCATTCTGCTCTCTCATGATGTGTAATTACTATTGAGCTCGCTGATATGGAGTATGGAGTACCTGGCAGTAGGTGGCAGCACAATGCACCTAATATGAAAAACGTATGTTTTGGAGGTGTCCGGATACTGTTGATCATACAGGGTATTTCACATATATTTGCCATATTTCACACGAATTTGTACACATATTTCACCTGTATCTCTAGCGAATTTCACTCTGCAGTTTCATTTTCACACAGCTCAATGTTCATGACATCGTATCTCCTGAACTATCTGTCCTACAATAATAGAATTTTCCGGTGTGTCTAGTGGTTTATGAGGCTACAGTGTGAGAAATATGTTGTGCGTAGAGTTAGTAGTAAAGAAGTAAGAAATTAAAACGTCTTGCATGATGCGGCAGTTTTTCACGCATCTCGGTATTTGATGTCATACCTCATGAACTGTGTCCCGTACAATAACGTACTTTTGTAGGTACATTCAGTGGCATATTTGGATACTATCTGTATCACGAGTAGAGTTAGAAGTAATGAATTAGAACGTCATACTTTATTTGAGAGTTTTTCGTGAACCGCAAAAGAATGTAGTAAGCGATAATTTTAATTCCTTTCATCATTTTATGGGCGTTGTAAGCGATAAACAGTTTTGTAAAGTTTTGAGATTATGTGTGAAGTTTGTTGCAAGTCAATAAATGCTCTCATTCTGAAATACTGGGTGAGTGAAGTATGGGTAAAGTTTTGAGATTATGTGTGAAGTTTGTTGCAAGTCAATAAATGCTCTCATTCTGAAATACTGGGTGAGTGAAGTATGGGTATTCGCGCGTTGTGAGCTACATTGCTGTTTCACACCCTCTCCTTTGATAGGTAGATGATTCTTACCACAACAACGATTCTTTTCAGAGAGCAAGTGATATATATGCAAAGTTTGGTTGAAATCGGTACAATGGTTTAGGATGAAATGTGCAACATACATACATACACACGAATGGACATCCATCTCTATAATATATATGGGTACCATCTCTCAAGGAACTGTCCTGCCACGGTTTGAAATATTTGTCGATGAAACTGTAATGATGAGTGTTACGTGTACTTTGTGCGGTAACTTAATGAAAAATAGCCATTCATAAGGCACGAAACATATGCGCACACTCAGAATTATTGCTGACAAACTTTTTAATAAACATGGAGTACAACGCAATTTCTGATCGAATACACGCTACCTCGTAGCTAATTGAAAGTAGAACTGTAGAGTAACAGATCACAAACGTTTTCTAACAAACCACCGCTTACGGAAATTTCACCGACTGATATTTTTAGTGGTGATCATAGTACGATTATTTTCCATGTTCATCAATTATTCCTCCAAAAGTATTTGACTGCGCTTTAAGACGACTTTGAAGTGGATGCGCCGCCCAGTCGCCTTTCGACTGATGACTACAGAGGCAGAAGCGTTAAAAAGTATCAGAAAAATCTACACCCTTCGAGCGGCAATAGGTACTGAGATATTCTTTCGGCAACCACATCAAAAGAGGGGTGAACTGAAGGCTACGTAAAGTACTAAAGGCTCCTATTGCATTTGTAACAGAATTACCTTCACTATAGCTCGCCCTAAAGCATTTTCCTGGAACAAAGAACTGCTTGTAAGTGGTAAAAGGGAACAGCATAGAGCGTTCTTTTTTTCCTTTTTTGGTTCCATTTTGAAGGCCCTCGATTCTGAGGTCCTTAAGGGCTTAACTCAATTCTTATTTGATTCGGCTTATGGGAGATGTGTGTCATCCTCCTCGAGAGCTTTTGGCCTGCTAGAATGCATATTAGAACATAGATGGTAATAAATCCTTAGGGAAGTCTTTAAATGTCACTTCTAGATGAGATATGAAGAAATTACTGAAGTGTACAACGCTTTACTGCATCTTAGCTTACCCTGCATTGCCTTTCGCCGCAAATTAACCTTACACGAATGACTAAAGTTAATTGATTTTGCTCTTTAATGAATCAGAGCGCAATGTCTTTCCTCTCAAAACCGGAACCACATAATACTAAGCTTTCATTCAACATACTTGATCTCCAGAAAAGGAACTTATGACGCGAATCACAGACCTCGGGATGCTCGTTGAAGTTCATGCGAGTGGCTAAGATAATTGCTTTCAGTCTTCAATGAACAAGAGAAGAATGGTGTTCCCCAAAAAACTGAAAGTCCATACTATATCATTTTAATTTGAATACTAGAAACTGAGCTTATTATTTGAAACTTAGCTCCCGTGATGTACAAAAACATACGAAACCATTGCATTTATTTGTTAGAAGTGCAAGCGATACGGTCTTCCAATGTAGGAAGGAAGGAAGATTAAGGTTTAAAGTCTCGCCGGCGACGATTTTATTAGAGACGGAGCACAAGGTCGGATTGCGGAGAGAAGTCGGCTGTGCCCTTTCAAAGGAACCGTCCCGGCATTTACGTTAATAGAGTTATGCAAATAACTGAAAACGTAAATCTAGATGGCCGCTCGGGGATTTACACCACCATACTCCCACTGCCTTGCCACTGTGCCATGTCGTTCAGTAATACGCACTTTATGGCAACGTTTACCATTCACGGAAGCGAGCATGATGAGAAGTTGAGTAGAGATATTTTGTGGAAATTACTCACGAGTAGAGGATTTAAATGCACAACTTGCTTTCAATTACTCACTGTTAACATTGTTCCCTTCATACAAAACAGGTACTTTCTGCAGTACAATGCCACAAAATAAACGTCATTATTGTGCTCGCTGTGAATCTAGAAGCATGCAATTTAAAACACAGGAGACATGTCTTAATCTCATGAAAACTACAGGTGGAATATTTAGTGGCTTTCCTGCGTCTGTTGTTTAGAAGATATCCAGTACAGTGCCCGATTGCCATCTAGCGAAGAAATTATCGTTTTTTTCGACATTCTGAAAAATAACTCGTGAAGTTATTTATCTGTTGATTGGCGGAGCGAATGTTTTATGTTCGACAGATAATGAATGACAGGCAGTAGTAAGATTTGACAACCACGAATTACGATCTGATTTACCGACGAACAATGTAAGCAATAACTGTAGACTATTTGCAGAAGACGCTGCTATCACTAATAAAATTTAATTGTGTTTTGTCTTTGTCATCATCACGCCAACAAAGAGGTTCTTATTGATGGACTGAGGCCATGAAAGAATGTGGGTATGACGCCTACATCTATATCTATACTCTGCAGGCCACCTTACTGTGTGTGACGGAGGGTGCTTTGTGTACCACTGTCACTTCCCCCCTATTCTGTTCCACTCGCGGATAGTTCGCTGGTGGAACGATTGCCGGTGAGCCTCTGTATGAGCTAGCATCTCACCTGCTTGGCTGAGTACCGACGGCACGGTACCTCAGAGTGCTCGGTCAGAGGGATAGATGCCATCTGCAATAAAAAAAAAAAAACAAAAATAAATTTAAAAAAACTGAGTGAATAGATCATCGATGAACTAGAACGGGTATAATGGGACGTCCGCCCCGAAGAAATACAGCGAACATTGACGAATAAAATGAGATCAACAAAAAAAGTGGTAACGGGTTTGTCTACCATTCAACGGGCCCGGGTTCGATTCCCGGCCGGGTTAGAGATTTTTCTCCGCTTGTGGACTGGCTGTTGTGTTGTCCTCAGTGTGGCGTCAACTGCAATAAGACTTGCAACCCGGCGGCCGAACTTCCTCGGATGGGGGACCTACCGACCATCAATGCCACACGATCATTTCATTTTCTCTCATTTTATCATCATGGACTTTTCGCGAGATATACGCAAGAGGAAGCAAAATATTTGTTGACACAGTGATGCAGAACGCCTTTCTTGCAACGTCTGCCACTGGTGTTCGTTGATCATCTCTCTGACTCGTGCTTACTAAATGAACTTGTAGCGAAACGTGCTGCTCTTCTTTGGATCTTTTCTATTTCTTCTATCAGACCTGTCTGGAATGGATTCTATACTGACGAGCAATATTCAAGTACTGATCGAACGACTGTTTTGTAAGCTACTTCCTTTGTTGATGGATTAAATTTTCTGAGAATTCTTCCAGTGAATCTCAGGCTGGCATCAGACTTATTAGAGATTAATATTAAGTGTTCGTTCACTTCAAATTCCTCCATATACAGGTTCCATTTTATGGAACTAACTCGTTCCATTGATTTTTCTGAAACAGTGTGATCTTACAGTAAGGGGCCTTTCTGTCTATGTATTCGAAATAATTTATATTTGTTTATGTTGAGCGTCAATTACCACATCCTACACCAAACGTCGATAGTTTGCTGGTATTCCTGCATTTCACTACAATTTTCTAGCGGCGCGACTTCTCTGTATATAACAGCATCATCCACTAAAAGCCTCATATCCTATAACACTCCTCTATGGGACACCCGAAGTTACTTTTACCTCTGAAGACGTCTTACCCTTCAGAATAACATGCTGTATTCTGTTTGCTAGAAACTCTTCAATACATTCACACAGTTGCTCTGATATTCCATATGCTCGTACATTTTCGTTAGGCTGCAGTGCGGAACTGTATCGAATGCCTTCCGGAAGTCAAGGAATACGGTATCTACCAGTATCTATTGCTTCCTGGGTTTCGTGGGCGAACAGAGTGAACTGGGTTTCATGCGATCTTTGTTTTTGGAATCCATATCGGTTCCCACAGAGGAGGTTTTCGGTCTCCGGAAATGTCATAATACGCGAGCATGCAACACGTTCCAAAATTGTTTAACAGACATTCGTCACAGATATAGGACTTTAGTTTCGTGCGTCTGTTCGACGACCCTTCTTGAAAACGGGAATAACCTGTGCTTTTTGCCAATAATTAGGAATACTTCGCTTCTATAGAGATCTACTGCTGCAAGTAGAAGGGTAAGGTCTTTCGCGCACACTATGTAGAATCGTACTTGTATCCAGTTAGGTCCAGTGGCCATCCCTCCTTTGAGTAATTTCTGTTGCTTTTCTATCCCATGGACACTTATTTCGATATCAGCCATTGTGTCGTTCGAGTGATGATTTAAAATAGGCACTACAGTGGGATCTTTGTATCTGAAACAGTTTTGGAAACAGACGTTTAGTATTTAGACCTTTTCAGTGTCGTCCTCCGTTTCACCTACATTATGGTCACAGAGTTTCTAGGCAGATGGCTTCGAAGTGTTTACTGATTTAACACAAGACCGAAACTTCTTAGGATTTGTGATAAGACTACTTACAAAGACTACTGCATGTGATAAGACTACTGACAAAAAATCTTAACAGAAGGAATGTGTACCAGTCAAGAATGGGAACAGCCACATTGAATCATCATCGTTTACTAACAGCGCGAGTGAAAAATTAACAGGTGTGTTACACGGAATTAACTGCAGACGTAGTAAGAAAACGACTTCTATGCCACAGAAAATGCCATCACTTTTGAGGACCCTATGCTACCTGCCATTGGGAACAACATGAATGATGAAATAGAATTCATCCTAATTATGAAACATGTGCAGAAAAGAGCATTTTTTTGCCAGGTTCCCTGGGAAGATCTCGGTCAAAGGTGCTCGGTTATGAACGAGTTATCACATACGTAATACACACAAAGCTGATGAAAAATTTAGTAAATCACCAAAACTAGGGATTTACGATATTACATACATTTAATGTCTGCAGTGCAGCGAATGTCTCTAAACGTCTACAACGACCTACTGTACAGAATTATTTCAAGACGTGTCTTCGGAAGCATCCCGTGATTAGTTGGAACTTGTTAAAAAATGCCCAGCCATTCGTTAAGACAAAGCTGTAAGCTAAACAAGTACCGTTGTGTATGACTGATGAGTGGCTAGTCTCCGCACTGTGGTTTATTGTTGGATGTCCATGTTTACCTCAAATTGATTATTGTAACATAAAGAATTGCATTCAGTTCTCTCTTGGCAACACGCTCATAGTAGCTCTCGCTGGTATCAGCAACCGATGTATTCGCTTGCCAGTACTTTTTTCTGCTCCTGTTTCTGAAGTTGTTGTTAGGGAAAAAATTGAATTTAATATCTTGCTGATGACAAGGTCATACCAGGCGGAGCATTCCCTTGGACTGGAGGAAGACAGAATAAATCGGCCTTGGAAATCATCCCAGTATTTGCCTTAATAAATTTATGGAAATTAAGGAAAGCCTATATCGTGACTACCCGACGGTGATTTAAAGACGGTATCACTCGAAAGAATCTAGTGTGGCAACACAATGCCACCTCACTCGGTTAATCCTGCAGATGACTTAAGAGAAAAGGACGCAAGATACACCGTGTTCTTATAGATTTCGGAAATAATGTATTGATGTCAGTATTTGTCGGTGACCCGCCTGGCAAAGAAGCCCAAGAGTTTCATCCAGTTTTCATCGCCTCCGTGTCCAAGGTTGGAATGATAATAAATCTTACTGTTGAAGAGATCCCGTCGTACGAATCCACTTTTGCAGAAAAGGGAACCTCCACCTCAAGTGGCTCATTTAGTAAATTGGCTTCATTTAATGAATGCACTGCGTTTCACGCTGCCAAGATTCGAAGTATCTTGGCTCCAGAGATTTTCTGTCTCCGTGGTAATTGATGCGGGATCACTTCATGCTCTAATTATAATAAGAGACTAGAACATTTTTATTCAACTTTTCCGGAGATGCAACATGGTGGATAAGAAATGCTGCAACTGCAAAACACTTGTCTTGTAGTAATGAAGCTGTGGCTACCCATACAGCAATTTATACAAGGAAGAAACATCGGTATCTCTTCTTTCCAGGCCAAATCGTAGATAGAAGATGGCATATTTAGAAATAATATAACAAATGTGCCCTAACTGTAAGCTAATCTTCAACCGAAACGTAAAGTGCAAACCTGTCCAGAAGAGTTTCTTTGCAACACGCAAGCAAATTTCTGAAATACGAGGGCTATTCAGAAAGTAGGAAACGTTTCGGCATTAAAGAAAAACTAAATACAAGAAATACATTTTATTATATACATCTGAAAGAGCGACTGACATTCTACTTTTCCACATAGTCACCAAACACATTGAGGCACTTGTAATTGCGGTGGCTAAGCTTTGAAAGACCTTCGTCGTAAAATTCTGTCGCCTGAGACTTCAGCCACTGAGTTCCGCGTCGTCATGAAAGCGCTGCGTTGCAAGCCAGTTCTTCATCTTGGGAAACAAGTGGAAGTCACTTGGTGCAAGATCGGGGCTGTAGGGCGGATGAGGGAAAGTTTCCCATTTGAATGAATTAAGGAGTTCTTTAGTGCGGTTTGCCGTGAGAGGTCGGGCATTGTCGTGCAAAAACAACATTTTGGACGTCAGCTTTCCTCGGCGTTTGTTTTGAACTGCTCTTGTGAGGCTGTGAAAAGTTTGACAGTACCGGACAGAATTTATGGTTGCTCCATGGTTCGAGAAAATCAATAAGAAGCACACTTTACTTATCCTAAAACACTGTCGCCATCAACTTTCTTGCTGACAAGGTTTGCAAATATTTTCTTGGTTTTGGGGGGGACCTTGTGTGCCCCCACTCCATGGACTGTAATTTTGTCTCGCAATTGACGTGTTTTACCCAAGTTTAGTCACTGGTTACGATTCGATCCAGTAATGAATCACCATGTTTGTGGTAGGCCTCCAGAAATGTCAATGTTGCCCCCACGGGCTGTTCTTTATGGTGCTCTGTAAGGATTTTGGGCACCCATCGTGCACAAAATTTGTGTTAGCCTAGCTTTTGAGTGACAATTTCAAACAACAAAGTCCGTGAAACTTGTGGGAAAAAAAGCAAAAGCTCCGGTATTGTGAAGCGATGGTTTTCTCGAAGCGTTTAATCAACTTTAGCGACAAGATCGTCAGTCACAATGCTCGGGCGTCGACTCTTCTCTTCATCATGAACATTGGTTCGGCCATTTTTAAACCGAATGCACCATTTCCGGACGGAACATTCACTCATTACGTTGTTTCTGTACACTTCCCACAGTCCACGAAAAATTTCTATAGGTTTTAGGTTTTTTGCCAACAAAAACCGTATCACAGACCGCACCTCACAACTGGCCGGAATTTCGATTGCAGTGCACATTTCAAATTCGAATATCGAAAAAACCAAACGCGCAGAGACGTTCCCGCTGTCACAGATGGATGCTGCTGAGCTGCCGAGCACGCACATGCCAAAATATACGCGATCGGCGCTCGCCTAGCGGCGTCAGACGAAAACATTCCCTACTTTCTGAGTAGCCCTCGTATAACGATTGTTTCGCTGCACACACTGCCTTGTTAATAATTTTGTTAGTGAGGATTTTCGAATTTTCTCCCAAAATAACTCGCCATCGTTTAGGTAAATAACACGCGTAAACACAGTGATGTTATTAGTATGTTGGCTTTAAAAGCCCTGTGTGTTTTACTGCAATTCATGGCATGCTCTACCTATGAGTTGTGGCAATTATTTAAGTAATGACAGTTGTGATGTAGTGGCCTAAACTGATTTAACCCTAATCCGTGGAGATGGTCAGTGACTGAAGCCAGTCGATATTTGGGTTTTAAATAAAAAAGCAGCTAATGGTCAAACATGCATTTTATGTATTACTTGACGGCTGTTAATAGTCACATTCCAAATATGTTCAGTTCTGAAACGTTAAACAAACCGGCGAGCCAAACCATGATAATCAATTGCGATGTGCCAATGAAAGGAGTAGAATGAAAGAGGAAAGTTAAGATCGCATTTGATTACCCCAGATGAGACAAACAGTTTCCGACTTACCTAGGAAAAACATGATGAGGCCAGTATTGGGCAATGTGTGGCTCAGGTTGAATATTTGGTTCACTATTGTCGTACAGGTTGAGCCATACACGTAAGCTTTAAAGCTCTGCAGTAGCTTGACTGCGTAATATACGTCAATTGCCATTGATCTTACAGCCTAATTTATCAGACATACCCCAGTCATTGCGAAGAATATATAAAATAAAGTCCAACTGCTTCCGTTAAGTAAAATAAATGATATCAGATGACGTCACAATTAAATGATGTAGTCCATCAAGAAGATTTGAACTGAAATGATTGGTTTAGTCCCTCAGTAACTCTATGAAATAATTGAAGGTAGTGGTCTTATATAAATGATTTAAATAATTAATAATAAGTAAGGCACACAGTTAAGCTTGCTATAGTGCATTAATATGAAAATTTATCAGATTCCTCAATACTAACTGTTCATAAAGCTGAACGCGACAACACTTCTCAACTGCTGCATTTTGGCTAAGTCCCATATCATAAGAATATTTTCAGATTCCCGACAAATGTTAAAGTATCTAGTGTGACCACATTCTGCCCAAGTTAAGCCATTACTTGAAAACTGTTCTTGTGACTCCCCAAACGAAACTGCTTCTTCGTTCGCATGATGTGAACTCACCTTCTCCCACCGTCCGCTGGCTACGTAATGGCCTCCAGACATCCTGTCAGTGCAGCTCAGAGCCATAACGTGAGCAGCATGGAATGTTTAATAAAATAGACCATCACACTTTGCCTTATCCTATTACAATGTAAGTATTTACGTTACATAAAAGTTCAATTCTTCCTGGTTCGAACAGTACCAGACAACATATGATACATCCAATAATTCCATATAAATAATTAATAATGCACGTCTGTGCAATGCAGTGTTAAAGGAATAATTAACAACTTGAAAGCATGAATGACTGATGATAAAAGTATCATGTTGGATTTACTGATTATGTTCATGTGGAGGACCTGATGATCTGACACTGGTATGCACTACATTTGTGTTACAACTGAATATTATTGGTCCTGACAGTGTAGTGTTCACGACTGATAGCTAGAGTTCAATGCCACAGTCTGAAACAATGTCTGTAGATACCATATGTAGCAGTTATTCGCCATTCAACTCTATATAATTCTCAGTGACCTCCTTGCATTCAAAAGCTAACTTCCATACTATTAGAGATATCGCAGACATCAGTATTTCAATAGAAACGTTATAACTGCTTGATGATTTTGGTGTACACAGATTAGTTCTACGATGAGGGGCTGAATTAGTGCTGAGTCTTTAATATTTGGATATTCCTTCACTTTTAAAAGTTACAGCGCTGGGCAAACATTCTTTCCGCCGCTGTTCCCTTAACTAGTATGGAACTGCCCGAGTTGTACCTGCACTGACCAGTCCTTTGTACCTACTCGATAACTGCCACTGGGTTAGGAATTCCCTGGTGGCACTCAAGGTGGTGGCCGCACCTTCGCCGCCGCGGCCGAACAGTCCTTTCTCTCAAGTTTTTACACTGTCGACTTAATTGGCTGGCCTTTTCAAGCATATATGTTGTATTACACACTGTCCTTCCTCAGACTGAGTGCCATCTGGTAGGTTATGGTACCTGGAAAATGTATAAGGGAATGGAAACGAATGATACACCGTTCTAGCAACGATAAGGGCCCCAAATGGAGAAATCCACTGATATATGCCGCTTTGACAAGGGTCTGTTTGTTATGACCTGGTACCTGGGAACAACCATATAGGAAATGGCGAAGCCGATCGCCTAATTGCGGGCAACTGTCGTGAACATCTATGGAAAGTGTCGAGGGCGATAAAACCACGACAAGGCGACAAGGTGTTCGACGTCTACATCCCATCACAGAAAGTGGTGGGCAGCAGCTTGCCTGCTCAGTAACGTTGCATAAATCTGATAGATGTGATGACAGAGTACAATGTTGGTGCAGCCACAAGTGTTTATGGGTACATGCTTCAGTGCACATTATTGAAAACGGGGTCCGCAGGAAGTGACGCCTACTTGCTCCAATGTTGAGCAAACGACATCGTCAATTACGATTGGAATAGACAGGGTGTCATCGAGATTGAACCATGGATCAATAGAAACGTGTCACGTGGTCGGATGAAATACGCTTTTTGTCCCACCAGGTGGATGGTCATCTTTGGATAAGCCGTCAGCCTACCAAACAGCTGCCCGAGCAATGCACTGCCCCATGAATGCTGGGCAGTGGGGGTAATATTGTGGTATGGGGGACTTTCACTTGGATTTCCATACGACCTACGGTAGTTGTCGAAGGCATCATAACAGCTACGGAATATGTAAAAATTATTGCAGACGACCTGCATGTCCATGTTTGGTGGCTTTCCCGATGGCGATGGCACCTTCCAGCAGGATAATTGTCCTTGTAACAGAGCCAGAATTGTGCTACAGTGACTTGAGAAGTATGGTGGTGAACTCACGGTCATGTCTTGGCCGCAAAATTCGTCTCATCTGGACACAATAGAACACATATGGGACAGTATCGGGTGCCAGCTCTGTGGTCACAAACCACCAGCACAAAATGTACTAGAATTGCGTGCTTCTGATGCCACAGACCTCCTGAAACCTACCAAAGACTTGTGATATTCATTCCAAGCAATGGGCCAACACGCTATTAACAGGTGGTCATAATGTTTTGACTCATCAGTGTATATCTGATGTTCGCTGCAACTGCTATAATGTTCTTTTGCACATTAATGAAAATCCTAACCTTTTGCTCGATAACCGTTCAGGTTCAGATTTGTACATACTCATTTATTAAATACTATGTCAGGAATGAAAATAAACACTGCCATTTTGATATACATCTATTTAATAAAGAAACACGTTATCACCAATACTGCACAAGCCTTTGTACTGTCAACCTATAAATATTAGGGAAAGAATCTACAGGCAGTGATAACAGACGCACATCTGATTCCTACTAGAGATCAACAGTAGCTACCACTGTTGACCAGGGGAGAGACAATGCCTATGACACAGCTCGAGCATTAGATGCAGAATTTGGGCCATGTGCTGCACGGTCAGCTATAGCTAAAGCTTCTCCATGAACAACAACCATGGGAATGGGCCGTACCCCTCGCCCTGCTGCACCACCTAATTCACCTGTTTTTTCAGATTTCTTGATGATATTCTTTAGCTCATATATTGACATGGAACCTCTTCTCAGCTATTTCTGTAGGCGACATGATCGCGATGCAGCGTTTCTACTGCTGCCATTCTGATAAAACAACTTTACCAACAGTGCACGATCTTTCTTCTCTATATCCATTGCGTTTCGTATGGAAAACTTAAACCTTCTCTATCCTTTACAACAGTTATTTCATAAAGGAAATCAATACACGTCGCCAAGCGACAGACAGTATACTGACGTTAAAACAGGAAACATTTCATGATCTGAGTGCTTACAGCGCCATATTTTTACCTGGTGGCAGAAAGTGGAATCATTATTTTTTCAGCGTATTCCACAAGAACACCGATTAATGACCAAACCTACGATGTTTCAGCGTCCTGCGATGTGTACAGCCTGAGTTCTTGGCATAGAGCCAATACTGAAATAGCTTCCAAGTATAACAAGCATTAGAGGCTGCATCGTCTACGCAGATGATCTGTTATTTATAGTGTATCCCAACACAAGAGCTAAATTAAAAGGAAATAGTAGGGTAGTCTTAAAAGACTAAGTAACTGGTGCGTAGGAAATTAACGATAGTAGCACACGAAACAGTTTATATGTTAGTAAAAGAACATTATCAACGACGAGTAGCCCCCACTCAAAATAAACGATCAATCTGTGAAAAGAAAAGAAGTATGTAGTTACCTTCGAGTATATAAGTATGGAACTACATCAGCGAAAAGCAAAACTTTCATTGACAAGTAGAAATCATCTGCCAGAGAGATATTAAAATCCTAAACAAAATAGCAACAATTGGTCAAAGAAGTTTTCAGCTGCCACTAAGAACAATAAGAGAGTAGCACAGCGCAATATTAATTGCTGCAGTGTGCTACGGGTCGAGCGTTGGGGCGCACAGGGCCAGAAAGGTAAGCACAGCACAGGCTCTATGGCGAGAAGAGAGAAGTGTACTCCTGCCCCTGACAGGCGCTTATAGGACAACACCGACTGAGGTGTTGCTGGTTATACTAGGCTTGCTACCTCTGGACCTAGCCGTAAGAAAACGAAGTACACAATATTGGCTCAAAAAGGGGGAATATGATGAAGTCAAGAAGATATTGGGCACAGGAGCCACTTCGAATAAGGAAATAAAGGCAAACAGAATGGCAAGAAATCTGGGACAGGTAGAAAACTGGAGGAGAACTTTCTTCATAACATAAAAGAAAGATCCAGACTGTCATATTTTCTTCCGACCAAAGGAGTTGCACACTACTTGTCGGTACATGATCCAGCTACTTACTAAAAATACGACAACGCACCACGGAAACTTGTGTATGTGAAGCCATCGGCGCCTTGGAACACATCGTCTGAGTGTGTGCTATTAGACAAGATACACACATCAAAAAAAGGCGATTCGGCGTAGATTCCTCAGAGTGGTTGGTGGGTCACGTCGACCATAAACAGCCCTTTTCAATCTATCCCAGGTATGTTCGATAGGGATCACATCTGGAGAACATGCTGGCCACTCTAGTCGAGCGATGAAAAATGGCTCTGAGCAGTATGAGACTTAACCATCTGAGGTCATCAGTCCCCTAGAACTTAGAACTACTTAAACCTAACTAACCTAAGGACATCACACACATCCATGCCCGAGGCAGGATCGAACCTGCGACCGTAGCGGTCGCGCGGTTCCAGACTGAAGCGCCTAGAACCGCTCGGCCACACCGGCCGGCTCTAGCCTAGCGATGTCGTTATCCTGAAGGAAGTCATTCAAAAGATGTGCACGATGGGGGCGCGAATTGTCGCCCATCCGGATAGCTGCCTTACTACCTGTCTCCCAACACCTGCATCTCATCCATTAGTTCTTTCCCACACACACTTTCCCAAACTTGTATAATATCCATTACAATCGCACCTAGCATTACCAGGACACCCTATCATCATCCATTCCACAGAACAAAAAGAATGCTCATCACCAACATCATGTCCTATATTTCATCGTCATTATCTTGTTTTACTGAAGTTATAGCGTTTATTAATTATTTTAACTAACACTGAATAGTTCGGCGGTATACAGAGACCTATCCACCAGTCCAGCTCCAAACCTCCGACGCGGAAAATTTGCCACAGTAAAGATATAGCAATAGTGGGACAGGGAATGTTTTCCCTGATAACTGTCATTTGTATAACGCTGGCTATAGACATTTAGTGCACAGGAAACAACATATTTCTTACACACACAAACTAATTTAGAACGAAGGAAAGCTAAATAGAAAGTCGGTACAAAATACAACTGGAATATTTTTACTGCAAATTGTCGGGTCACACGTTCGTATTAAATTTCTGTGAGGTCTGGTACTAACTCAGTTAAACACCTAAAAAACGTATAGAACGTGTATTTTTAAGTGAAGAAGGCATCTGTGGATGAGCGCATGAGAATTAACACATCACTTAAGACCTTCTAGAGCATGAGTTGTCAAGCGCTCGTGTGTATTAAATTATACTCGCCGTTTTTCTTTTATAGACTGGCGGACGCTAGTTGAGAGCAGCAGCTTACAATATATCGACTAATCAGAGAAGATTTCTGCGCATTACGTACTTTTTACCGGCGGGCGTTGTTGATCGTATTTCTTGTTGATTATAATAATTCCTCAGCTTCAATATGGCGCTCAAACACCACCACCAGTACGGTGCTAGGAATACGTCCGAACTACTTCATGATGCCGCTCGACCATTACAGGTTGTGTTAAGTGTACTTCAGTTACAGCTTGTAAAAACTAAATGTAAATGCGTCAGCTAAGATCTGTGCTCATAATAAGCAGACTTGATCGAATTTCGCAGACGTACATGGCGGAAAAATAATAAATTAACTCCACGAAACTGAACGGAAAGGTTTCTGCCGCCTTCAGGGGTGATGTGATAGTATAGTATTCATTCTTAATCTACTATTCCTAGTTGTAACGGACCGTTCTAGGAGGCGTGGTAAGCAACAAGAATACGGAAAAGGTATTATTTTCCACAACATTGATAATAACATTGTATCATTAAACAGACGCTGAAATGGAGTACTGAATTTGTAAATCAAAAACCTAATGTTGTGGACGCTCTGCAGTACTTAAGCAGTTTTTGGCTTACAAAGTCATCATGAGGAATTGCTGACTATCGTCATCAAAGATTATATAGCACTTGTAAACAGCAGTACAAAAAGTATGAAGAGTGACATATGAAAACAGAGTGAAGTAAATCTCACGCTTCATGTGTAATACACACAACAAATTTTTTTTTGCATCACCCCAGTTCCCAGAACTCCTAAGGATAGACATTACTGTGGATATTGTATCACACACACAGTCCCTTTGACTGTTCAGAGATGTCACTAAACACGCCGAAATGAGCAGCGCCTATTAGACGGAGGGGGTCCGACAGCCGATCAGTTCCAGTCATTCCACAAGAAAGGAGATACACGGCTCGTGTTGTTCGTAGTTCAACCATGCCTAGACGGTCAATACCGCGGTTTGATCGCGTCCGCATTGTTACTTTGTGTCAGGAAGGGCTCTCAACACGGAAAGTGTCCAGGCGTCTCGGAGTGAACCAAAGCGATGTTATTCGGACATGGTGGAAATACAGAGAGATAGGAACTGTCGATGATATGCCTCGCTCAGGCCGCCCAAGGGCTACTACTACAGTGGATGACCACTACCTACGGATTATGGCTCGGAGGAACCCAGACAGCAACGCCTCCATGTTGAATAATGCTTTTCGTGCAGCCACAGGACGTCGTGCTACGACTCAAACTGTGCGCAAGAGGCTGCATGAGGCGCAACTTCACTCCCGAAGTCCATGGCGATGCCCATCTTTGCAAACACGATACCATGCAGCGCGGTACAGATGGGCCAATAACATGCCGAATGGACCGCTCAGGATTGGCATCACGTTCTCTTCACCGATGAGTGTGGCATACGCCTGCAACCAGATAATCGTCGGAGACGTGTTTGGAAGCAACCCTGTCAGGCTGAACGCTTTAGACACTCTGTCCAGCGAGTGCAGCAAGGTGGAGGTTCCCTGATTTTTTGGTGTGGCATTATGTGGGCCGACGTACGCTGCTGGTGGTCATGGGAGGCGCCGTAACGGCTGTACGATACGTGAATGCCATCCTCTGACCGATTGTCGCGCCCCCGTCGTGCACAACTTGTGAATGACTTCCTCCTTGATAACGACATCGCTCTACTAGAGTGGCCAACATGTTCTCCAAACATGAATCCTATCGAACATGGCTGGGATAGATGGAAAAGGGCTGTTTATGGACGACGTGACCCACCAACCACTCTGAGGGATCTGCGGCGGATCGCCGTTGAGAATTGGGACAACCTTGAACAACAGTGCCTTGATGAACTTTTGGATAGTATACCATGACGAATACAGCCATGCATCAATGCAAGATTACGTGCTACTGAGTGTTAGAGGTACAGGTGTGTACAGCAATTTGGACCACCACCTCTGAAGGTCTCACTGTGTGGTGGTATAACATGCAATGTGTTGTTTTTATGAGCAATAAACAGGTTGAAAATTTTGTTGATGTTGATCTCTATTCCAGTTTTCTGTACAGGTTACAGAACTCTCGGAACCGAGGTGATGCAAAACTTTTTTCATGTGTGTATATTTTTGCAATGTTGTTCACCAGTTTGTAGTGTATCATCACCATTGTAGTATCTCCCTTTCTTGTTCTTTTCTTCTGTCTTTCAGAAGTATGTTTAATAATTTTTATGTAATTAAATTATTGTCAACAATAACGATACGTCATGGTTCACCTAAATGAAATGCCATCTATGAGGTGATGTGACGATGTATCTTGTGCATGGATGACCACGATGTATCCTCTGCATGGAAAACTACTAACCTGAACTTGAGCTACTGTTGTTCTATGCACTTATTCCCATAGGTAAATGTTTCCACTTCCTCCTTGCCTCTTTGTCTAGATTACTGAACATGTAAAAAATTTTTGTTAACATTTTACGTCAGTAATATTAAATATACTTCATTGAACAATTAGAGGGTTTTTGATGAAACGAAACACAGGTTAGAGAGATAAATACTCATTTATTTCAACTTTCTAAAATTAGGTTTAACATAGTAGGATACACAAATAAATATAAATATGAACATAAATCACTAGCAACGTCAGGTAGTGATGATGCAGATGTATCGTACATACTGCATACTTAAGCTCAGTTTGCATAGAAATTCGTAGGAAAGACTTCCTCTGAAATGTTCTGAAGTGTAAGCGAATAACACCACTTTCATAGCTGCATTGCACTGTGGTAGTGGCTTGATGAGAGGTTCAGACTTTGGTAATAGTGGTAACTGGAAGTCTGGAGACAATTCCGCATGCTGAACTGATTTCTGCTCAGATGTATCAGGTGCACTATGAAATGCTGGTGGCTCAACGATCGGTTTATATGTTGGATGTATTAGAAGTTCTAAGTCAGGAAACAATTTTGTGTCCTGCTCTGATATAGTGGGCACTGCATCATGGAGTCAGTCTGAGTGCTGACTTGATTCCTGCTGCTGCTTAAATGCGTCAAGCACTGCACTGGTTATTTCAAGAAGCTGTTGTGCTGAGGGTGAAATAAAAGAAAACCATGAAAAACACATGCATACACATACACACACATAACGAATAATGAAAGTTGTGAGAGAGGGATGGTTTAATACTTACAATCAATTGTAGGAGTATTTTTTTTTCTGTCTTGAGGTGATACATATCTGTTGCCGTTTCATAATCATGATAAACCTTTCACTATGGTATACAGAGCACAAGTGGTAGATTCGCTTGGTGGGTAGTGAGCCTGGTTGTTGAGGCTGAGTTGTGCAGGTAGAGGACTACAGTGCCATAGAAAATGGAAGAATTATTTTCGGCTGACAATGCAGCAGGCTGCACTCACGCTCCCAGGTAAGCCATCGTAGATTTTGATGTCGTGAAAGACGTCATGGATCGCCATCTTGGATTTTAAACTAAGAAATATTCAAGCTAGTACCAGTAGGGTGACGCCATGGAAAAACCGTTTTGTGCCAAGTGGTTTACAGTATTGAAATGTGACATGTGAATAACATGCTAGAAATTCATGGCAGAGACTTATTCTGAAATGCTCTGATGTGTGAACTCTATAAGGCTTCTCAGGAAATTCCATAAAATCTGTTCATGTAAGGATATCACACATTGGGTATTTTTGCTGGCATGTGCTGGGCAGCTGAAAGTGAGAGCACTATATGGTATTCTCATTGTTGATGTATATTGTCACTGTTCTTGTGTAGTTCTTGCACACTGTAATACAGGAACACTGTCAGCATCTGAGAGTTGAATATCACAGTTATTTGAGCTTAACGCCCTCCGTCGGAGGTTCGAGTCCTCCCTGGGGCATGTGTGTGAGTGTGTGTGTTGTCCTTAGCATAAGTTAGTTTAAGTTAAGACTAAATAGTGTTTAAGGTTAAGGATCGATATCCTCAGCACTTTGGTCCCATAAGATCTTACCACAAATTTCCAAAGAAATTTGTGCTGAATTCCTGTACAATTGATATTAATTAATAGCTGAAAGCACTATTTTCATGTCAAAAAATAGCGGATTTTTATAAATTAACGTTACCTTGAACTCTCGATCTGACAACTGTATAGTAACACATTTAACGTTGGAGAGAGTGACACCACATTCATTGGTGCACTATGCGATACTAGTGATGTACACATTGGAGATAGTGGAAACTCAAAGTCTGGAAACAATTGTGTTTATCATGGAGCTTGTCTGGAAACAGTTCTGCATGCTACTTCAGTATATTCTTCATGGATAGTAAGCCTGGTTGTGTGGTGGATAGAAATCTGCTGGAAATGTTAGATGTCCTATGTAAAACATAAAATGCTTGTAATTTATGAGAGGAATCACTTAAAATGCAATGCTATCCCAGACATTATATCACATTCCATTTATAGGAAGAATGGTTTGAATTTAACATTAGGTCAGCATCAATATCAAATTTACATCATGCCAAGGCATACCTACAGCGAAAACCGATGTTTGTTAAAAAAAATAATAGTCAACCTTCAAGAGTGTGTGGGTTGGTGTGATAAAGCTAGGTGAAAATCCTTGGTTATGAAACTACTACTAAAGCTAGTTGGGAACATAATGCTATCTGTAATATGGATCCACCACACTGAATTGACCATAGGACGTACTCTATGAATCTACTGAATCTGCTACTACCAATACTACTACAACCACTAGTACTCTACCAACTGAGCCACAGAGACCCACACCACTGCATGAACAATTATTGACCATTCTCCTGCAAAGGCACCATTACAGTTTATCAGAAATAATTTAGAAATACCTTGGCATATTTTCATTATGTCAGTCGTCTCTACACAGTGAAATACGTTTTAATTTTTTAAAATCTAAATTTACCAGCTTAAAAATTTACATTTAAAATTCTTTGTTATGATTGTAAGTTAAATTCTTCTTTTTACTATACATAATTTCATATGAATTGTACAATTCGGTATGTTTCCATTAAAACTTGCACATAATTTCAGTGTTGTTTCCTCAGTAGTTAAACCCTTCAGTCATCTAATCTTATTTATGACACAGATAGGATAATTTTGAATGAAATCGAATAGACCTAGAGTTACATCATTATTAAAGTGTGTTATTCTTTTAAAATCATGAAAAGCATTATAAGTTTTTTTAAAAGTTATTTGGTGGAACAAGATTTCATAATTCTCAATGAAAAATTTCATTCCCTCCATTCTTTACATAGATATTTTGCACTTTAACATGATGGAATAAAGAAGAATCACTTAACTAATAATTTTTATGTTTTGTTTGAGAAACACCGAAAATAAAGTAAGGGATATCAAATTCAGCAGAACTATAACAATTAGATATATCTAATATCAAAATTTCTTTTTGCCATTCAATCCTGCAAACTCTATGGTTTGTGGTTCAAAGAAAGAAATTGGAATTTTCATATTTTTTGTGTTTCTTGTTCTAATTCAAGTGAATATACTAATTTGCACTTAACAAATGGACATGTATTTCCATAATTTTACAACAATTTTACCTTCTTTTGGAAGTGTACTAATATCATTATTGCTAGTCCATCTAATAATAGACTCTTTAGAACTTGAACCCCAAGTAAACATTACTGTGAAATCTCCTTCCCAAATTATTTCTTTGAAACCTTAAAAAAATCTGCCAAATAATTCTAATGAATAAAGTACTTTTGTTTGTTTTCGATTTTACTATTGTTAACGATGTGACCTTCCATAGTTAGCTCATTTGATAGAGACACATTACATCGAATAAGAACTGATGAAGAAATAAATGGATATTCTATTCCAGACAAAATTTCTTTCCGTTTATAATTGTAATAACATCGAACAATTGTACTACATAATTAACAGTTACTTTAATATTTGATTTACCATCACATACTGAAAAATCTGTTTGATCTGCATAACATCAAATGAAATGAATAATTTTGCATGATTTCGATGAATCCATTCATCATAAATATTAATATTAAATTCTGTTTCTTTGTTTGGAATATTTAGATTATTCTTCGTTTTTTCGTGGACTGGGAAAGAGTAAAACTGACAACTCTCGATCTTGTTTGTGATTTATTAAGGAAAATTTAATTAAGTGAAATTTAAAATAACTGTAACAGTTGAATCATTGAAGGCAATCAAATAGTCATTTTTATCTATTACAGTAATTACTAAATTCTGAATAGGTGAAAATTGGTATATATATTGGATAATTTGGGTCATAAATTATTTGTTCTCCAGATTTAACATTTGGCTTAAATGAGGCAGTAGTAATAGTTTCTTTATGAAAATGATCAGTATATACTAAAAATACTCCATCAGCTAAATTACAATTTATATAAATTATTGAAAACGGTATTATTGCCAGTAAATTATTACCAACTCTTTTTGAGTGGATTCCATAATTTGATCATTAAAACATAAAATTTGTCCAATACTATCTTCTTCATTCATAAATACTTTTATGGCTCTTTCAATAATAACTCTGTTTAAAATTTTATCTTCTTTGTCAACACATTTGGTTTTTTCGAAGGAATAATTTTTTTCAAATTTTTCAAACTATATTGGCCAACAGGAATTACTATTATTTCTTCACCACAATGCAGTTTATTATTTTTCGATGTAACATTTGGAGTTAAAAAAGTTGAATAAAAAGCTAACTACTAAAACGTTTTTATAAGCTTCTCATATTAGAACAGTTAACCTCTTTTTGAGAAATGATGCATTGTCACCTAATTGAAATCTCTACAGCATTTATTATTAATAACAATTATGTAAATAAATGAAACATTGAAAACAAAAAAATAAGAATTCCGGAAAAAATATTTAAAAAATTATGTGTTTAAGTTTTACCAAATTCTTTTTGTGTTCAATAATAGGACCAAACAGTGGTGGAAACAAAATGTTAATGATTCATATTTGTAATCTAGCACTTGGATGGTTAAACTGGAAGAAAATTAATCATTTGTATATTTATTGTAAAAGCATAGACAAACCGAAATAACAAGAATTTATAAAAAGTTGTGCAAAAGCTGAACATATATTTAATTTAGAAATTACTACTTTTATTGAAAATAGCGAAGAGATTATTCCTTTTATGAACGTTAAAATAATTCATATGTAGTTTTTGAAGATTTCAATCTTGAAAATAAAGATGTAGTTAGAGTTTATTTTAACAAAAGTATGCATAAAGGAATAGATTGTTTTTATTTAAGTGAAACATATTCAAAAATACCAAAACAAATAGTTGGAGATAATTTTAAATTTTTTTGTGTATTTTCAAATGACAAAGATTAAAATCACATTTATCATGAGTCCATTTGAGGTTATTTAATAACTGACGATTTCAAAGAAATGTTGAAACCATGATAAATTTGTATTTTAATGATGCATATAACCAGAAAAATCAATACAAAGTGAAGGTTAAGACCTTTTTCAACACTGAACAGAAAGGTTGAACATAAATATTAAATATAAACCGTTTAACATGAAAATTGAACATAAATATTACATACGAAACGTTCAACACAAACACTGAATTTAAATGCTGAACATAAACAATGAATGTAAGAGTTAAACTTCAATATTAAATTTAAGTGTGAAATGTAAATGTTGAACATAAAAATTGAACAAAAACATTTATCATAAATGTTGAACATAAATGTTTAATGTAAATGATGAATGTAAAAAGTAATTGATTGTTGTTATATTATCCTTAATAAATGTTTACTAAATAACATCCAGAAGTTGTTAAAAAAGCTAGACAAAATGAAAAATAAGAGAACAAATAAAAGGAGAGTTAGAAAACGGAAAAAACAGCCAAGAAACATTATGAAAAATTAAAAAAAATATTTATCAATGCATTTGACCATGCTAAACAAGGAACTGAAGGATTAGGATGTATTTGTGTAGAAACCGATTGAAGAAAATAGAAAAGTTAGAAAACAAATGGTTCCTGATAATCAATATTATTTAGAAGAATTCAACGATTTTCTGTCAACTACACAATATGAAAGTTCACAATGAGATTATACATTAACCGAATGAGAAATACAAAATTTATTGGAAGAAGATGATGAACAGATTAAAGAAAGAAAAACGTTAAAATTAAGAAGAATCATAAAAAATTGAAAAAATAATTATAAGTGAAAGAATGTGAGAATTTATCATCAATAATGAAGGTACAGCTTTTGGATTAAGAACTGTTTGTAGATTTAAATATACTCGAAGATTGCCTGTAAAATTGGAAGGTGATTAGGCAGAGAGAGAATATAACAGGAACTAATCGATTAATGAATCTTTGAGCAAAGGAAAAAATAATTATGAATGGTATGAGTGATAAATTTGATTGTACTGATTTATCAAACGATGCTCATATATCATTTAATTTAGGTACCCCTCTCCCCCATGAACCATGGACCTTGCCATTGGTTGGGAGGCTTGCGTGCCTGAGCGATACAGATAGCCGTACCGCAGGTGCAGCCACAACGGAGGTGTATCTGTTGAGAGGCCAGATAAACGTGTGGTTCCTGAAGAGGGGCAGCAGCCTTTTCAGTAGTAGCAGGGGAACAGTCTGGATCATTGAATGATCTGGCCTTGTAACACTAGAAGGAACTGTAGTAGGTGAATATGGATTAGGGGTAAGAAATGAATGAGGAAGCCACCTGGTAGAATTTTGTACAGAGCATAGCCTAATCAGAGCTAACACTTGGTTCAAAAATCATGAAAGAACGTTGTATACATGGAAGAAGCCTGGAGATACTAGAAGGTATCAGAAAGGTATCAGAGCGATTATATAATGGTAAGACAGAGATTTAGGAACCTGGTTTTAAACTGTAAGACATTTCCAGGGGCAGATGTGGACTCTGACCACAATGTATTGGATATAAACTGTAGATTAAAACTGAAGAAACTGCAAAGAGGTGGGAATTTATGGAGATGGGACATAGATAAACTGACTAAACGAGAGGTTGTACAGAGTTTCAGGGAGAGTAATAAGGGACCAATGGACAGGAATGGGGGGAACAAATCGACTAGAAGAAGAATGGTAGCTTTGAGGCATGAAATAGTGAAGGCAGCAGAGGATCGAGTAGGTTAAAAGACGAGGGCTAGTACAAATCCTTGGGTAACAGGAGAAATATTGAATTTAATTGATGAAAGGAGAAAATATAAAATAACAGTAAATGAAGCAGGCAAAAAGGAATACAAACATCTCAAAAACGAGATCAACAGAAAGTGCAAAATGGCTAAGTAGGGATGGCTAGAGGACAAATGTAAAGATGTAAAGGCATATCTCACTAGGAGTAAGATAGATACTGCCTACAGGAAAATTAAAGAGACCTTTGGAGAAAAGAGAACCACTTGTATGAATATAATGAGGTCAGATGGAAACCCAGTCCTAAGCAAAGAAGGGAAATCAGAAGGGTAGAAGGAGCATATAGAGGGTCTAAGGGTCTATACAAGAGTGATGTACCTGATGACAATATTATGGAAATGGAAGAGGATGTAGATGAAGATGAAATGGGAGATATGATACTGTATGAACACTTTGACAGAGCACTGAAAGACCTAAGTTGAAACAAGGCCCCAGGAGTAGACAACATTCCATTAGAACTACTGACGGCCTTGGGAGAGCCAGTCCTGATAAAACTCTACCATCTGGTGACCAAGATGTATGAGACACGTGAAATACCCTCAGACTTCAAGAACAATATAATAATTCCAACCCAAAGAAAGCAGGTGTTGACAGATGTGAAAATTACCGAACTACCAGTTTAATAAGTCATGGCTGCAAAATACTAATGCGAATTCTTTACAGACGAATGGAAAAACTGGTAGAAGCCTACCTCGGAGAAGATCAGTTTGGATTACGTAGAAATATTGGAAGACCTGAGGCAATACTGACCCTAAGACTTATCTTAGAAGATAGTTTAAGGAAATGCAAACCTATGTTTCTATCATTTGTAGACTTAGAAAAAGCTTTTGACAATGTTGACTGGAATACTCTCTTTCAAATTCTGAAGGTGGCAGAGGTAAAATACAGGGAGAGAAATGCTATTTACAATTTGTACAGAAACCAAATGGCAGTTATAAGAGTCAAGGGACATGAAAGGAAAGCTGTGGTTGGGAAAGGAGTGAGACAGGGTTGTAGCCTCTGCCCAATGATATTCAATCTGTATATTAAGCAAGCAGTAAAGGAAACTGTGGTGTCACTGCCAGACACCACACTTGCTAGGTGGTAGCTTAAACCGGCCGCGGTCCTTTAGTACATGTCGGACCCGCGTGTCGCCACTGTGTGATCGTAGATCGAGCGCCACCACACGGCAGGTCTCGAGAGACGTACGAGAACTCGCCCCAGTTGTACGGCGACGTTGCTAGCGACTATACTGACGAAGCCTTTGCTCTCATTTGCCGAGAGACAGTTAGAATAGCCTTCAGCTAAGTTAATGGCTACGACTTAGCAATGCGCCAATTGTCACAGTGCATGTATCTTACGAGTCTCATTTGTATAGTCAAGAGAGATGTATCACAAGGATTGATTAAAAGTTAAGTATATTCCCAAAGCTACGTATTTTCTTTATAGCAGTCATAACTTATCCTGTTCCAGATTTGACGCCAGTCGGCGTGTGTGTACGCGTGCCTTTCGGCTTCCTCCTCAGTGTGGCGTGACTAGCTTGTTACGCCACAACAGAAACAAAAGGAAAATTTGGAGTGGGTATTAAAATCCATGGAGAAGAAATAAAAACTTTGAGGTTCGCCGATGACACTGTAATCCTGTCAGATAGAGCAAAGGACTTGGAAGAGCAGTTGAACGGAATGGACAGCGTCTTGAAAGGGGGATATAAGATGAACATCAACTAAAGCACAACGAGGATAATGGAATGTAGTCAAATTAAGTCGGGCCATGCTGAGGGAATTAGATTAGGAAATGAGACACTTAAAGTAGTAAAGGAGTTTTGCTATTTGGGGAGCAGAATGATTGATGATGGTCGAAGTAGAGAGGATATAAAATATAGACTGGCAATGGCAAGGAAAGTGTTCCTGAAGAAGAGAAATTTGATAACATCGAGTATAGATTTAAGTGTCAGGAAGTCTTTTCTGAAAGTATTTGTATGGAGTGTAGACATGTATGGAAGTGCAACATGGACGATAAACAGTTTAGACAAGAAGAGAATAGAAGCTTTCGAAATGAGGTGCTAGAGGAGAATCCTGAAGATGAGATGGGTATATCACATAACTAATGAGGATGTACTGAATAGAATTGGGGAGAAGAGTAGTTTGTGGCACAACTTGACTAGAAGAAGGGATCGGTTGTTAGGGCATATTCTGAGGCATTAAGGGATCACAAATTTAGTATTGGAGGACAGCGAGGAGGGTAAAAATCGTAGAGCAAGACCAAGGGATGAATACACTACACAGTTTGTGAAAGATGTAGGTTGCAGTAGGTACTGGGAGAGGAAGACGCTTGCACAGGTTACAGTAGCATGGAGAGCTGCATCAAACCAGTCTCAGGACTAAGACAACAACAAAAACATGCAATAAAAATAAAATAAAATCAAGTAATGCTCATAAAGATAAATATTTTATAATAGAAAAATTTATTTTATAATTTTCCAAAAACCTACCAGTAAACTTACAGTCAAATTTAGATTCAAATGTATATGAAAAATGGCTGAAGTATTTATTAAGAAATATCCAGAAAAACCAGTCAAATATATTTGGATGCATGATGTCTCTCCATTAACCAGTAGATTATCAGTAATTCGTGGTGAAGAATTATTTGAAAATAAAAATTATCACAATGAAAAAGTTGGAATAAGAAACATGTTAACAAATAAATTTAGTGATTTCATAAACATTTCAATAAGAATTCCATACTTAATTATAATTTAGAATAATCTTCCTAACACATTTTGGAAAAGTGAAAAATATGGAAAAGGATTCGTAAATACTTTGATTAACAAATTATCATTTGAAATGCATCTACCAGGCTAGCAATTTTTTAGTCTAGTAACAAAATTAGATGAAAACGTAGCTAGAATAGATCAAGGATTAAATTGACTTGATGACAGTTAGCTGTATAAAAGAGAATGTATTCTGAAGATGCTTCATTCAGTGAAAAATTCGCTACAACTATAGTTCAAGGAATAATACACAGACAAAGAAAATTAAGTATGGGAATGTAAGATAGTGCGTGGAGTTTATAAAATTCTCCATTAATTTTTGGTCTATATAAATGAAGCACTTTAGTACCGATTATACTTTACTTTGAAATGGTCAAACAAAACCAAAATCGATTAAGGTTAAATTAAGTAACGAACAATTGAATAGTATTGATAGTTTTTAACTAATACTCAAAAAAGAAAGAGAGATCAGGAATTGTTGGAACTTTACTTATTACATTAGTTATTCCTGTTGTAAAAAATATTATTGAATATATAGTGACAAAAGAAAGGTGGCTCTGGATTAACAAAATATAAAGGTGGATTTTTACGTTTTACTAGCAGCATTATGTGCAATTGTTTCATTAGCAGGTGGTGCAGCAATCGCAAAATCAGTTTACGACAAACAGAAAATTGATAAAAATTTCACGAACAAAAAGACACAATGTAGTAATAGAAAATGAGGGAAAATGGCTGAAAAAAGTAAAATAAAATTTCAAAGAAATAATCCAAATTATGGTATCTTTATCTGATTTTGATATAGAAGAATTAGATGATTAAAAATTGAACATTTCTGTAGTTTGTTTGTCACTGACAAATTACCTAGTAAGTCAACAATTACTGAATGCAGAACAGTTAATTTACGTACATCGGATCATTTTTGTACCTATTGTATTTGTTATTCTAAAATTTTAAATTTTTTCCCTTACTTGTTGGTGATATACCAAAACAACTAGACAGCTATTTCTGTAGAAATGTGTTTTATAATGTCCAAAAAATACAGAATTTTAATGAATATATTTGTGGTATTTGAGTGTAATTGTTTTAAAATGGTCATCAGATAATTACAAATTTCAGTATATTTTAAATACAATAAATGGACTTTTTTGAGTATAGTTAAATCTTAAAACCAATGGATAATTAGAGAAATTCAAATGTTTACAATATTCACAACCAAAAATTAGTTTTATCTAATGTTAATGAGGTGATAAAGACATCAGAATCAAAAATGAAAAATCTTCTTTCAGTATAACCAAAAATTAAAAAGAATTACCTTAAAAATTTAACGATTTTCGCTTAGAAATTAGAAATACGACATATGGTATTCAGTCATCAACAGATCCTCAAATTTATAAAAAACAAAATTGCCATTAGAGTCATTAGAATAAAAAACAAAGATATCCAATTATTAGAACTGAATGAATTAGATTCAGAATTCAAAAAAACCAAAACCATCATTACAGCCCTCAGGAACAAAATTAGCTGATATAAGAAGTTTTCATTCGTCAGTAGAAAAATAGAAAGTTAGCTTAAACAATTTCATAAAGAGGTCTTAAATCTTTATCAGTTATTGGAAAACAACATGTAGGATCAATGTATTTGTTTGTTCAGTTCTTTCACATAAATTATCTATAGCTCTATCAATTTTTCTTTCGATTTTTTATATACTCATCCTTTTATTTTGCTCTTCCAAATGGTTATTGGTCTTTGGTAGAGTTGTTTGAGATTTTATATTTTATATTATCTATGTCTTCGAATTGTTGTAATATATCATGACCAAAACAATTTTTCAGTCTTTTGCTTCTTCTTTCATACTTTAAAATTAAAAATATGAACTGGTTCATTAACTAATATTGATGGTTTTTCATGTGCTTTTAACCTATCCTAATTGGGCACAATTAAGTTTCATCAATTTTTAACACTTTCTGTCAAAATAATTTTCATACTTTAATTTATCTGCATTATCTACCTTTTTCTTAACTGATTTATCAGTAACTTTGTATTCTAGTCTTTTATCAACATTTTTTGTTTCAAAAATATTAGTTTTTTGTCAATAAGTATTAGATATTGTTAGTTGTTATTTATAAATTCATTATTTTTAAGAACTGAAAATAAATATAGTTATTTATAATTAAATTTATTGAATTTTAATTTTTTTAATTTCATTCAAAAATGGTTCAAATGGCACTATGGGACTTAACTTCTAAGATCATCAGTCCCCTAGAACTTAGAGCTACTTAAACCTAACTACCATAAGTACATCACACACATCCATGCCCAAGGTAAATTCGAACCTGCGAACGTAGCGGTTCTGCAGTTCCAAACTGTAGCCCCTAGAACTGCTCAGCCACCCTGGCTGGCAAATTTTAATAAATGGTTTATAAAAGGAAGGTATAATACAATGAGCTTCCCATTGTTTCAACTAGAAAATCAAATTAATAGTGAAATAAAAGTAACAAAACAGAATACACCTTCAAAAATTGACTGTATTGACTGTATAAAAAGAGAGTTTATAACGTTATAGAGAAAATTATTTTGAACATATAAGAGCACTAATTAATAACTGGGAACAGGACACATTTACTTTTGAAATTTGTTAAAAAGAATTTAAAAAGTCTTCTAATTATAGACGAGGCTTTAAAGAGGAAAAAGGTTTTTTTTATAAAAGGGTTATAGATAGTATCGCTAGGCTGATTATGTTTGTGGAAAATTTGTTTGCAAATTTATATAAAAAACTACGATATGATAAAGTGTTAAGAACAAATCATAGTTAGTTGTCATATTACAAAGCTTTTTAATTTCATAAACATCATGAATATATACATTACACAGCTTTCCAAATTTAATGTTTTTAAAAGGAAATAGATATATGTAAAAAGTTTTTAAATCCTTAATTTGTAGAGTATATATATATATATATATATATATATATATATATATATATATATATATATATATATATATATATATATGTGTGTGTGTGTGTGTGTGTGTGTGTGTATAAATCATACTTTTTAAATTTCTAATTTTTTAAAATAATCATGTATATACATATATATTTATATATCTACATATATATTGCATAGTTTTAAAACTAAATATATACTCTACAAATTAAGGATTTATATAACATATAGTTTCCAAATTTTTAATTTTTTAAAGTGATTACACACACACACACACACACACACACACACACACACACACACACACACACACACACTTTTTAAATTTCTAATTTTTTAAAATAATCATGTATATACATATATATTTATATATCTACATATACATTGCATAGTTTTAAAACTATTAATATTTTAATTTAAGCATGTATATAGACATTACATAGTATTCAAAATTTTTGTGTTTTTAATTTATAGAGTATTTAAATGTTAAGATACATTTCTTTTATTTTTAATGACTGTATGGTAATTTATTAATTCTGTCTTGTAATATGATCTGTTTATAATCATTGCAATATAAAATAATGTTATGAGAATCAATAGTAGATAATTTTGGTTTAACAGATATTATGAGGTTGATTTTTTTAACCTGTTTTACTAGGGCAGCTAAACAATGACGAGATTCTGTGTGTATTCACTGCTTTTAAATCAAGTTTTAAACACTTTTCTAGATCTCTAAAGTGTCAAACATATTTTTCTTTATTATTTAAATTAAGGATTTTTTATTCAAATCGTTATCAATATTATAAATAATGTCCTGAATTTTTTTGATAAAAGCGAGTAATTGTTGTTTACAAAGTTTAGTATATTTTTTAATTTTTTCGTTTTACAGATCTTATATACATATTTATAGATTACTTATTCAATTCATTTTTGTTATTAATAATACTGTCAACATGAGTTACAATAAGATCGGTTATTATTTATTTATTAGGTTTAGAATAATTTTTTTAATTTCTTGTTTTGAAAATTGTTTCAAGTTCTTTTGTAGTTTTATATCATAGTTCTCTCTTATTCACTTCTTTCATATTAAATTAATAAATGATTTCAAACAGAGCATGTATAGTTGCATTTGATTAACCTTTTCCTTTACAATAATTTTCTAACTGAAAGAAACATAATACTAGTTTTTCTTTACAATAATTTTGTAAGGATTGTAATGGTTCAGCTTTGGAATAGAATTTTTTCTTTTTTATTTATATACAGAAAATTGTATTTAAAATTTTAAAATGTTTACAGTTGAAATGCGTCTTTGAATTTTTAAATGAAACTGTTAATCGGCAGTATATATAAAGAAAAAAATATTAAATTTTTATTTTTGAACTCAAATGGAAATTTCCTTCATTTCTAATGCTAGATGAGGTTTGATAGAGGTTATTTATAAAGAAAAAAAATTGTTAGATTTTTAAATTTTTTGTTTAAATGACAATGTTGTTCATAGGTATAGATAAACATGCTTTGGTAGATCTTATTTATAAAGAGAAAAATTATTAAATTTTTTATTTTTTTAATGAAAAGAAAGTGTCTTTTTTTGTGTATAGATAATTTTTAAAATGAGTGATACAGTAAAACTATAATCAGTTTAGCACTGCAAAATTTAAAAAAAATGTGCTCTTCAGTCAGGAACATTATAAATGTACTACACCTTTTCACTTGGTCAGTCAACACAGGGAAAGTTAATGTTGTTTGTGGATGACACTGTAGTTGTCTTTCGATGATCTCTCATATGTGCTCGAATGGAGACCGATCTGGTGATTGAATGGGCCAAGGCTATATGTTCATGCTTTTTGGAGCATGCTGGATTTGAACACTGGCATGTGGGCGAGCGTTATACGGTTGGAAAACATCCCCTGGAATGCTGTTCATGGATGGCAGCATAACAGGTTGAATCACCAGATTGACATACAAATTTGCAGTCAGAGTGCGTGGAATAACCACGATAGTGTTCCTGCTGTCATACGAAATCGCAACCCAGACTATAACTCCAGGTGTAGGTCCAGTGTATCTATTATGCAGACAGGATGGTTGCAGGCCCTCAATTTGCCTCCGTCTAACTAAAACAGAACAATCACTGGTAGTAAGGCAGACCAGCTTTAATGAGAAAATGCAGCAGACCTCCACCATGCCCTCCAACGAGTTCTCTCTTGACACCTCTGTAGTCGTTAATGGTGGAGGTTTTTGGTCAGCGGAATGCACGCTACTGGGCGTTTTACTCTCAGCTGTCCTTGGAGTCACCGACTTGTAACAGTGCGTTGTGTCACTGGGCGCCAACCGCTGCTCAAACTGTTGCTGCAGATGCAGTACGATGTACCAGAGACAGACGCCGAACAAATGGTCTTCCCTCTCAGTTGTGCCCTGTGGCCCTCTGAAGCCCTGTCTTCTTGCATCTGTACATTCCCATAGTCATGGCTGGCAGAATTCAAGTACAGTGGCTACATTCCTGGCAAGTCTTTCTGTAATACCGCAGAAGGAATATCCAGCTACTCGTAGCCTTATTACGCGACCCCGTTCAAACTCAGTAAGATGCCGATAATGGCGTCTTTATCGCCTTCAAGGCGCTTTTGACTAGCATCTGCTCACGACAGCTAATCTCAGAGGTAATTAACGCTCTCGACCGTTACAGTGTGTATTTAAAGCAAACCTGATCTGCATTCTAATAGTGGTACTACTACGGGCGCGAAATTTGAACAGACATCATCTTCTACATGTAGAAAACGCCTACCAACTTGCGTTTATGTCGTACAACTCCTTCTTGGTGTTGCGATATTTCTGCTTCAGTTTATATTGAGATGTAGGCCATCCGCAGTCCTACTGAAAGGTATACTCTGCCTTGTCTACACTGTAAGTACAAGTTTTACACTATTTCTACTAAGCTACAAACTGAAACCTTAGAAAAGCGACGATGTGGACCGCAATTACTTTAGGTTAGATACAAACCGCTGGAAAATCAATTTAAAAATAAAATTCTTTGTTTCCGAAGCAAAATTGAAAATCAATATACATCCCCCTCTACACATTTAAGTCCATCAAATGAAGATGCTCGAGGGATGAAGTGAAGAAAACCATTTCCTTGTCACATCTTGGATGTAAATCGAGTCGTATAGTTTTATAGTTTTAGCGATTGTAAGTGCGGCGTTGCTGGACTATATTCGCGTAACTGCTTACTGCTTCTTTCGTCGTACTGTCAACCACAAAAGTTCCACCTATCTCAGTACGGAATCTGGTCACCAACCCGCTTCTCTGCAACGTAGATACTGTTCTGACGATGTTAAACGCAGTGTCGAAGAATAACATCATCAATCCTTACGTTAGCACAGTCCGCATTAACTCTGTAGCTAAATGTCATTTAAATATCTTATAACAATTTTCGGTTGGCGGGCGATTGTTTCATCTCTTGGAAAAATCTCAAAATTCAGCAAATAGTTCTATATTTGCTTTAGATGCCAAATCAAATAGGTGCCATCAGCCCACATTTAAAACTAACATTTAATATCACCGTCCTCATCTCACAGCTCATACCATCTAGTACACACGCAAGACACAAATGTACCAAAGTTCAACCCGAATTGTCATGCGTTTTTCACAAGCTACAACTGAGCTACAACATAAGTTTTACATTCGGTCCTTTTCAGTGGATTTCTTTAAAAGAAGATACTCGCCAACTATTCCGTAAACGATTACGAAATATGCCACACGGAATTCTTCACAAAGGCCGAGAGTTCACACGCGTTTGTCTCTCCAACTAATTCCTTCAAAAAGCTCAAATTTTCACACTCTGTCCATAAATGCATGTGCTTTCACTGCGACATAAACCGAACGCGAAATAACAGTACCTTCTTTATTTTACACGTAACTTTTTCGGACACATTCAACATGACCTGCGCATCCGACAGCGAGACTACGACTGCTCAATGCCGTTGCTCTGAGCGCATATACTACTTGATAGAGTGCGGGAAAGACTTCACTCTGATTGGTTGATCAAATGAACAGCCAATGAGATCAATCTTTCAAGATCATATTCGCGCCTTAACTGTTTTACTCCAATCAACATTCACAGATGCATTTGCGTCATTTTATGCTGCAAATATTAATAAAATGTTCCACCAAACCAAACGAAACGAAAACTAATCTTGAAATAACATCACTCTACAAATAACTATTGTGGCTACCCTCTTAGAAAAACAAGCACACTTAGACATACTTCATCAGCAAGTAAGGGGAATTACAGCTTTCGTTGCAACAGCTTGTTGCTCACTTTCCCATGACCAAGTTACACAATGTTTAACAGGAGATAATATTGAATCTTTACGCATGTCCCGCATACACACTCTCATTTACTCTCATTTATTTACACAACAAAACAAATAGTTATTAAATGAATATTAATTCTTACTGAATTCTCTATTACGAAAACGGAAAATAGTGAACGTTATTTAAGTATAAAAATTCAAAGATACTGACCTAACATTTTGTAGACTTCAGTAATGATTCCAACTGATAGCAAAGAACAAACTGTTATGCATCCGAACTGACGTTAATCTTACTAGAGTCGGTCTATGGTATTTTTGGTAACTTTCTCTAACTTTGAAAGTATCACAGCCAGAAAGATGAGATTTTGCAACCAGCTTCTTTTTAAAAACAAAGTGCTAAATATAAAGTTTTTTCGAAATTGAATATGATTTAGTATAGTTTATTTAGATTCTTAATGGGTTGGATATTATGTCGTTGGAACTGACACAAGTAGCACTTCCCGCGGTCGTGCTAGCGACAGGTGCCACTGAATCACGCCGAGATACAAGCGGCTGTCACCGCCACCGACTCCAAAGCTACGAGCCCGTACTGCAAGGTAGCTTACTGCAATAAAATGCTATAACGGCTTGCCTCTCGACGGCACATAAGTAAGGGACAGCATGTAGTTAGGTTCTGTCAGTTTTATGTACACGTTTCTCTAGTAATTTCTTGACAGTTATAGAGTGCGTGCGTGTGCACATGCGCGCATGTGTGTGTGTGTGTGTGTGTGTGTGTGTGTGTGTGTGTGTGAGAGAGAGAGATCTCTCTCTCTCTCTATCTCTCTCTCTAACACACACACACACAAAGATAAACAGATCTAGTGTTCTTGTTCGCGATGTTAATGCAGCATACTGCTTCAGTTCAGACGCCAAACGCTGGTGCTTTGCTTTTGTCTGTTTCAAACAAGGGCCTCGCCTTTGTCGTGTGTATTGATAATAGTCGCATTTTGTAAATGTAACTGGAAACCAACTGTGATAAATCTGTGTAGTAGAGATGAAGTGCCATCCTCGAGACTTAAAGAGATTTGAAAGATACATCATCAAAGAATCTACTGCTATTTGCAACGCTTTTGTGTCTTTCAGACTTTCCAGCTTATTCTGTCAATCTATAAAATTGTGATCTTAGATGCTGTTCTTCAGAAACGATTTATAATTTCCTCGGAAACGTTTCATGTCTACGTCTATCGTTAAGGTATATTGTGATATGCGACATTCTCAGCCCTGTATAACGAGCTGTATGCTATGAATTGTGCGGTTAAAGGCGCTGCAGTCTGGAACCGCAGGACCGCTACGGTCGCAGGTTCGAATCCTGCCTCGGGCATGGATGTTTGTGATGTCCTTAGGTTAGTTAGGTTTAACTAGTTCTAAGTTCTAGGGGACTAATGACCTCAGCAGTTGAGTCCCATAGTGCTCAGAGCCATTTGAACCATTGCTATGAATTTCAGGGAACGTCCACTGCGAAAATCTGTATCGAACTCATAAACAGAATAGATGACTGGAGTTTTGTGTGTCTTGCAGATCAATTCAGTACTTCTCCGTTGATTTTACTTTAACACATTGATATAAGGGCTGTTGGATGGCGTTAAATCGTCATCAGCACGTTCCCATTGTGTGTCCTGCGGTTTCACCTTGTTTGCATACGTCGGATTCAGTAAGAAGTGTTTTCTTCTTATTATGTTTCACTCAAGAAAGATGAAAAGTGGTTTACTGGTTCAAAAATTGCACATTTCAGTCGCTTTCAACCTAGGAAAGGCATGTAAAATCCATACGGAGCGAGGTGGCGCAGTCGTTAGCACACTGGACTCGTATTCGGGAGAATGACGGTTCAAATCCACGTCCACCCATCCAGATTTAGGTTGTCGGTGATGTCTTCGATAGGGCACGGTCGGTTTCCTTTCACATTCTTGACACAATCCGAGCTTTGACTCCGTCTCTAATGACCTCGATGTCGTAGGGACGTTAAACTCAATCTTCTTTGTAGAATCCATATTACACAGAATAGCGACCCTGTATTGAGTGTGAAACTGTTGGACCGACACGCTAGTAAGTAGGCTTTCCCATTTCTTCAAGACCGTTACTGAGTTGATGCACGCAACGTAAGTCCACATTGCTAAATTCGACCGACTGAGGGACTTTGTCTCTGTTAATTGTTGCTTTAAAATATACCTAAGGAGTGTTGGATGGCGTTAAATCATTCCTAAGTTCACATTCTGATTTCCGACACCTGTTCAGTATGGCTATTAAAAACTGAGGAACACATTTCACTGCCAACCCATTCACTGATATTTCGAGGATACTGTGCGAACTATCACGAAGTTGATACACATAACTGAAGTTCTATATCGCCAGTGCCGGGCGGCTGTCCAGTTTTCGAACACGTCTTTCGCCCTTTCTGGAGACTGACAGAAGGCGGTAGATACCGTGGCCCTGACATTTGGTCAGCAAAAGACAGTATGTCATGTGGGATTTATCACTGAACCGAAGAGTGCCTAGCAAATAGCATGTTCTTAACAACGAGGAAACTTACTCTGGTTGTCCACTAAACTGGATGGACTAACGTTTCGTCTCCATCAGTATCAAAGTTCCATTACACCAAGGCATATCTAAAGAGAAAATCAGTGTGCCTAAGGAAAATTTGAAATTATCGTGTTATGCCAAGCTCAAGACTTTCGCGCCGATTGAGCTAATCGCAAGACTTAAAAAAAAGCAACTATGTATACTCTACAAGGCTTTATGCAGTACATATGGAGTATATCGTATATCACTGCTACGTCTTCTCTTTCCTACTCCAGTTGGTAGAAGGATATGTGCTTCCTTAAATTACATGTTCCGTGTTGTGAGGAAACGTCTGGTATGCATACAGTATTCATATGTTCGTCTCCATTAGATTTGTGTAGTACTGTGCAGCTGATTTTACTTTAAAATATTGACCCAAGGACTGCTGGATGGTGTTAAATTACCATCTCACGCTGTTGTAGCTGACACACGGCTTCCTGTGTTTCCCTTCGAGAAATAGTTTAGAGAACCATCCTTCGGATTAAAGACGATTTTGCTGATAAATTAGCCACAATATCCTCAGAGAATGTTCGTCCTCGCAGATCAGAGATAAAAAAGTTAATATGATTTTAATAAACTGCAGGAGCATCCAGGGAATGGTCCCAGAATTAGTATCGCTTACTGAAGGTTATATAATGCACAGATAGTATTACGAACAGAAAGCTGGTTGAAACCGGATGTTAACGGCAACGAAATACTAAGTTCAGATTGGAATGTTTATCGCAAGGATAGATCAGTAGCCAATGGTGTCGGCGTTTTTATTGCAGTAAAGAATTAAATAAAATGTAGCGAGGTTATCACGGATTCCGATTATGAATGAATCTGGGCGAAGATAATTATCAAAGATCGGTAAAAAATGGTTATTGGAAGCTTTTATAGACCGCCTGGGTCAGGAGCTCTTGTGGTAGAGCGCTTCAGACAGAACTTGCAGAATATCGTTACTAATTTTCTTGATGATGCCATTGTAATAGGAGTGACTTCAACTTACAGGGTATAGATTGGAAGTGTCACGGTATCAAAACTAGTGCCATACTGGTGTGATATTGCTCTGGATGTCTTGTCCGAAAATTACTTTGACCAGATAGAGAACCAACTCGTGAGGGTAACGTCTTAGACCTCCTGGTAACAAACAGACCTGAACTTATTGAATCAGCTAACATAGAGGAAGATATTAATAATATAAGGCTGTGACAGAATCTATGACAAGAGGTCTTATGAAGACTGTTAACAGAGGCAGGAAGATATTTTTGTTTTGCAATAGTGGCAGGATACAAATTTGAGAGTATATGAGTGGTTAACGTCGAATATTCGATGATGAGGACGAAGCTGTGGAGAAAAAATGGAAAAATTCAAAGGCATCGTGCAATATTCCCTGGACGACTACATGCCGAATAAAGGCTTAAGGGACGGTAAAGACCCACCATGGAGTTTATTTATTTATTTATTTATTTATTTATTGTTCCGTGGGACCACATTTAGGAGAAGTCTCCATGGTCATGGAACGAGTCAATACATGAAATTATAACACGATTGTAGAAACAGAATGAAATGAAATATAAGAAACATATTCAGGCGACAAGTCGTTAGTTTAAATAAAGAAAATCAAGAATGTAACACTGGAATTTGCTTAATTTTTTAGCTCTTCCAGGAGCTCCTCGACAGAATAGAAGGAGTGAGCCATGAGGAAACTCTTCAGTTTAGACTTAAAAGTGTTAGGGCTACTGCTAAGGTTTTTGAGTTCTTGTGGTAGCTTATTGAAAATGGATGCAGCAGAATACTGCACTCCTTTCTGCACAAGAGTCAAGGAAGTGCATTCCACATGCAGATTTGATTTCTGCCTAGTATTAACTGAGTGAAAGCTGCTAACTCTTGGGAATAAGCTAATATTGCTAACAACAAACGACATTAAAGAAAATACATACTGTGAGGGCAATGTCAAAATTCCCAGACTATTGAATAGGGGTCGACAAGAGGTTTTCGAACTTACACCACACATAGCTCGAACAGCCCGTTTTGAGCCAAAAATACCCTTTTTGAATCAGAAGAATTACCCCAAAAAATAATACCATATGACATTAGCGTATGAAAATATGCGAAGTAGACTACTTTTCGTGTTGAAATGTCACTTAATTCAGATACTGTTCTAATGGTAAATAAAGCGGCATTTAGTTTCTGAACAAGATCCTGAACATGGGCTTTCCACAACAGCTTACTATCTATCCATACGCCTAGGAAATTGAACTGTTCCGTCTCGCTTATAACATGCCCATTCTGTCTGATTAAAATGTCAGTTCTTGTTGAATTGTGAGTTAGAAACTGTAAAAACTGAGTCTTACTGTGATTTAGCATCAAATTATTTTCCACAAGCCACGAACTTATATCATGAACTACATTATTTGATAATGTTTCAATATTACACACAAGATCCTTCACTACCAAGGTGGTGTCATCAGCAAACAGAAATATTTTTGAATCACCTGTAATACTAGAAGGCATATCATTTATATAAATAAGAAACAGCAGTGGCCCCAGCACCGACCCTTGGGGAACGCCCCATTTAACAGTGCCCCATTGGGACTGAACATCATTACCACTCTCAATATTGCGGAGGATTACCTTCTGCTTTCTGTTCTTAAAGTAGGAGGCGAACCAATTGTAAGCTACTCCCCTTACTCCATAATGTTCCAACTTCTGCAGTAATATTTTGTGCTCAACACAGTCAAAAGCCTTCGTTAAATCAAAGAAAACACCTAACGTTCGCAACCTTTTATTTAATCCTTCCAAAACCTCACAGAGAAAAGAGACTATAGCATTTTCAGTTGTTAAGCCATTTCTAAAACCAAACTGTACATTTGACAGCAAGTTATGTGAATTTAAATGCTGCAGTAACCTTGTATATACAACCTTCTCGATAACTTTAGCAAACACCGATGGCATAGAAATAGGTCTATAATTGTCAACATTATCCCTGTCTCCCTTTTTATAAAGTGGCTTCACTACCGAGTACTTTAATCGGTCAGGAAACCGACCACTCCTAAAGGAAAAGTTACAGATATGGCTAAGTACTGAGCTAACATACGTGGAACAATACTTCAGTATTCTGCTAGATACCCCGTCATATCCATGAGAGTTCTTGGTCTTTAGTGATTTAATTATTAACTCAATCTCCCTCTTGTCAGTATCATGGAGGAGCATTTCAGGTAACAGTCTCGGAACACTTTTTTCTAAGAGTGCTATATGATTCCCTGTTGGGGCTAGGTTTCTATTTAGTTCACCTGCTATATTCAGAAAGTGATTATTAAGTACTGTACATATATGCGACTTATCAGTAACACGGACATCCCCACTACGCACTGATTCTATATTCTCGACCTGTCTCTGCAGACCAGCCACTTCCTTTACGACTGACCATATGGTTTTAATTTTATCCTGAGACTTAGCTATTCTATCTGCATACCACATACTTTTTGCCTTCCTAATAACATTTTTAAGCACCTTACAATACTGTTTGTAATGGGCTGCTGCATTTAGATTGTGACTGTTTCTAACGTTTTGATATAATTGCCACTTTGTTCTACAAGATATTCTTATCCCTTTAGTCAGCCACCCAGGCTGCCTGTTTGTGCTAGTACCCTGTTTTGAACGTTCTAACGGAAAGCAACTTTCAAAGAGCACGAGAAAAGTCTTGAGGAAAGCAATATATGTATCGTCTACTGTATCAGCACTATAAACATCTTGCCACTCTTGTTCCTTGATAAGGTTTAAAAAAGTCTGTACAGCAACTGGATCAGCTTTCCTAAAAAGTTGTTAACTATATTTAGCATGTGTTGCAACACAAAAATCTTTTAGACTTAAAATTTGTGCATCATGATCTGAAAGGCCATTCACCTTTTTGCTAACAGAATGCCCTTCTAATAATGACGAATGAACAAAAATATTGTCTATGGTTGTTCTACTGTTCCCTTGCACTCTCGTTGGAAAGAATACGGTTTGCATAAGATTATATGAATTAAGGAGGTCCACCAGCATCCTTTTCCTTGCACAATCACTTATACAATTAATATTGAAGTCACCACATATAACTAACTTTTTGTATTTCCTATAAAGTGAACCAAGAACCTCCTCTAGCTTTAGCAAAAATGTTGTGAAATCGGAGTCTGGGGATCTATAAATAACAACAGTAAGAAGTTTAGCTCCACTAAATTTAACCACACCTGCACAACATTCAAACACCTTTTCAGTGCAGTACTTTGAAACATCAATTGACTCAAATGGGATACCGTTTTTCACATACATGGCTACTCCCCCACACCGCAAAGAGCTCCTAGAAAAGCTGCCAGCCAACCTGTATCCTGGTAAAGGAAGCCTCTGAATTATCTCCTTATTTAAGAAGTGTTCAGATATACCAATAATTTCAGAGTCAACATCTATAAGCAGTTCACTAACTTTATCTCTAATACCTTGTATATTTTGATGAAATATACTAATTCCCTCATTAATCGGATACCCAAGCTTTGTAGAAAGTGGTTTCTTTGTTAGAGAGACTTCCCTTAAGCAGGAATACCTATCAGCTGACTTCAATCTAAAAAAGGTACAGCTCTAACACCCACAACTACCGGAATTTTCCCATGAGTGATCCCACCACCCCCACCTATGCTGTCACTTATAAGTTTTGCCAACCTCCCCTTCCCATACCTGTTGAGGTGTAGGCCATGTCTAGTGAAACCCGTCCTGCCGATAGACTCCACCGACACCACTGAAATGTGACTCATGCCTTCCGTCATCAGCGCACCCCCAAGTCTCATGTTATTACGCCTGATGGCTGTATTAAGATGAGGCCGATCGTGACGCTGAAACAGTTCCACGAAATGCACATTCGTGTTGCCAGTCTGAGTGGCTATCTTTTCCAGGTCACCATCTATGTCATACTCCCCATCCCTATCAATACTATTACCAGCCCCACCCACAATCACTACCTGATCCTCTTTAGTAAAATCCCTACATAACCCCCCTATGTTAAAAGTCACCTGAGCCAATCCTGCATTAGGCTTCACAATGCTGGTGACCTGGTACTCACTCCCCAAAACTTCCTGCAACTGCTGGCCTACACTAACTAGTGTTAGAAAACTGTTTCGTAAACAAAAAGAGCTTCATCTCAGATTCAAGAGAAGTAAAAACCTAGCTGACAAGCAAAAGTTGAACGAGGCAGAAATGAGTGTAATGAGAGCAATGAAAGAAGCATTCAATGATTTTCAAAGTAAACCTTTGGCAACTGATCTGAGTAAAAACCCAAAGAGGGTATGGTCGTATGTAAAATCAGTAAGTGGGTCGAAATTATCTATTCATTCACTCAGTGACCATACTGGCATCTAAACGGAAGATAACAGAGAGAAGGCCAAAATACCGAATTCGGTCTTTGGCAATTTATAGTAGATCGCTTGAGCAACGAAGGGAACCTAGCGACTGGAAAAAAGCGCAGGTCATTCCCATTTTTAACAAGAGCCGTAGGATAGCTGCACGCAGTTATAGACCTAATCGTTTACGTCAATCTCTTGTAGAATTATGGAACATGTTCTATGATCAAGAATTATGACGTTGTCGGTGAATGAAAATCTCCTCTATAAAAATCAACATAAACTCTGCAAAGAGAGATCCTGCGAACTCAGGTCACTCTGTTTCTCCAGGAGATCCACAGCGCCGTAGACAACGGCACTCGGGTTGGTGCCGTGTTCCTCGACTTCAGAAGGGCATTTGACGACGTCCCGCACTGCCGTTTAGTGACAAAAATGCGAGCTTATCGAGTATCGGAGCAGATTTGCGTCTGTATTGAAATGGAAATGGCTCTGAGCACTATGGGACTTAACTGTTGTGGTCATCAGTCCCCTAGAACTTAGAACTACTTAAACCTAACTAACCTAAGTACATCACACACATCCATGCCCAAGGCAGGATTCGAACTTGCGACCGCAGCGGCCGCGCGGTTCCAGACTGTAGCGCCTAGAACCGCTCGGCCACTAGGGCCGGCTGCGTCTGTATTCAAGACTCCCTTGCAGGTACAACACAAGTAGCTCTTAACAGAATAAAATCGACAAATGTGAAGGTAATTTCCAGAGTACCCCAATAAAGTGTGATAGTACCGCAACCGTTTACAATATACATAAATGATCCAGTAGAAAGCGTCGGATGCTCTTTAAAGCTGTTCGCAGATGATGCGATTGTCTACAACAAAGTAGCAAGGCCAGAAGATAGTAACGATTTGCAGAATGTCCTCTATAGAATTGATGAATGGTGCAGACGCTGGCAGTTGACCCTGAACGTAAATAAATGTAACGTATTGAGTATACATAAGAAAAGAAATCCACTAATGTACAACTACAGTATTGATGACAAACCGCTGGAAACAATACCTACCGTAAAATATCTAGGAGTAACTATCCAGAGCGACGTTAAGTGGAATGACCACATGAAACAAATAGTGGGAAAAGCAGATACCAGACTCAGATTTATAAGAAGAGTCTTAAAGGAAATGTAACTCACCTACGAAGGAAGGGGCATATAAGGCATTTGATCAACCGATTCTTGAGCATTCTTCATCTATCTGGGACCCACACCAGGTAGGACTGATAGAAGAGATAGAAAAGATCCAACGACGAGCGGCGCGTTTCGTCACGGGATCGTTTAGCCGGCACGAGAGCGCTACGGTGATGTCCACAAACTCCACTGGCAGACGTTACAAGAGAGGCGTTTTGCATCACTGACCGATTTAGTACTGAAATGTAAAGAGAGCACTTTCCGGGAAAGGGTAAGACGACATATTACTTCCTCCCACATACGTCTCGCGTAATGATCACGAGGAGAAAATTCGAGAAATCAGAAGCAGTACGAAGGCATACCGACAATCATTCTTTTCACTCGCTATTCGCGAGTGGAACAAGGTTGAAGGGCTCAGTTAGTGGTACAAAAGTACCCTCCACCCCACACCATTAAGTGATTTGTCGAGTATGATGTGGTTGTAGTTGGAACTGTGTAACTGGGTGACACTGAAAGTAGTTGAAATTGCATGCCTCATTTCTCATTTCTTGCCTATATGTGAAACCCAGATGTCTGTGCATAGGCTGGAACGTTAGCTGACGATCATTTTGTGGCTGGCTCTGAGCACTATGCGACTTAACCTCTGAGGTCATCAGTCGCCTAGACCTTAGAACTAATTAAACCTAAATAACCTAAGGACATCACACACATCCATGCCCGAGGCAGGATTCGAACCTGCGACCGTAGCGGTCGCCCAGTTCCAGACTTTAGCGCCTAGAACCGCACGGCCACTCCGGCCGGCGATCATTTTGTAGGAATGATGTGAACATACCATAATTTCAGATCAGTTCTAAAATTGTAGTACGTTTAAGTGTAAACCCTTTTATTCCGATTTCTTTAGAGACGATTCCACTTTGCTCCCAATATTACGACAACTGTCTCACGAAATTTCTCCATCCCTTCAAGATTACAGTCCGTTCTACTTGGATACCGTTCTGTGCACGCAATTTACGTGATTTTCGTGAACCTACCAACGGCTTGTGTACACAGAACCATCGCTGTATTCGATGTTAAATATATGTCAGTCAGATATTCACTTTTCGTACCCGTGCTGAACTCATACAGTAAAAAGTGGTGATAGTTAAATAACAATACAGGCATACATCGAGGGATGTGTATACTTTGATCGAATCGCTCTGAGGCTTCCGCTGGAATATGTCAGCATACACTCATGAGAGTGCTCAAATCATGAAGTATCTATATTCAACTCGCAGCATGCCTGTATCAGTTGAAAACTGAATAGCAGTCTGCCAGGGACATGTAGATTCCTCCTGATAGGGAATGTCAGAACGATTACACTGATTTCCTCTACAGGAATAGGAAGCACTCCTGTGTTAAGATTACGGTATGTTTAAGTGTAAAATCGTATAGTCTTAGTAATACACCACTGGGCATTAAAATTGCTGCACTAAGAAGAAATGCAGATGATAAACGGGTAGTCATTGGACAAATATATTATACTAGAACTGACATGAGATTACATTTTCACGCAATTTGGGTGGATAGATCCTGAGAAACCAGTACCTAGAACAACCACCTCTGGCCGTAATAACGGCCTTGATACGCCTGGGCATTGAGTCAAACAGAGCTTGGATGGCGTATACAGGTACAGCTGCCCGTGCAGCTTCAACACGATACCACAGCTCATCAAGAGTAGTGACTGGCGTATTTTGACGAGCCAGTTGCTCGGCCACCATTGACCAGACGTTTTCAGCTGGTGAGAGATCTGGAGAATGTGCTGGCCAGGGCAGCAATCGAACATTTTCTGTATCCAGAAAGTCCCGTACAGGACCTGCAACATGCGGTCGTGTCGTGCATTATCCTGCTGAAATGTAGGGTTTCGCAGGGATCGAATGAAAGGTAGACCCACAGGTCGTAACACATCTCAAATGTAATGTTCACTGTTCAAAGTGCCGTCAATGTGAACAAGACGCGACCGAGACGTGTAACCAATAGGAAGCACTCCTGTGTTAAGATTAGGGTATGTTTAAGTGTAAAATCGTATAGTCTTAGTAATACCATCACGCCGGGTGATACGCCAGTATGGCGATGACGAATACACGCTTCCAATGTGCGTTCAACGCGATGTCACCAAACACGGATGCGACCATCATGATGCTGCAATCAGAACCTGGATTCATCCGAAAAAATGACGTTTTGCCATTCGTGCACCCAGATTCGTCGTTGAGTACAGCATCGCAGGCGCTCCTGTGTGTGATGCAGCGTCAAGGGTAGGCCCAGCCATGGTCTCCCAGCTGATAGTCCATGCTGCTGCTAACGTCGTCGAACTGTTCGTGCAGATGGTTGTTGTCTTGCAAACGTCCCCATCTGTTGATTCAGGGATCGAGACGTGGTTGCACGATCCGTTACATCCATGCGGATAAGATGCCTGTCATCTCAACTGCTAGTGATACGAGGCCGTTGGGATCCAGCACGGCGTTCCGTATTACCCTCCTGAACCCACCGATTCCATATTCTGCTAACAGTCATTGTATCTCGACCAACGCGAGCAGCAATGTTGCGATACGATAAACCACAATCGCGATAGGCTACAATCCAACCTTTATCAAAGTCGGAAACGTTATGGTACGCATTTCTCCTCCTTACACGAGGCATCACAACAACGTTTCACCAGGCAACGCCGGTCAACTGCTGTTTGTGTATGAGAAATCGGTTGGAAACTTTCCTCATGTCAGCACGTTGTAGGTGTCGCCACCGGCGCCAACCTTGTGTGAATGCTCTGAGAAGCTAATCATTTGCATATCACAGCATCTTCTTCTTGTCGGTTAAATTTCGCGCCTGTAGCACGTCATCTTCATGGTGTAGCAATTTTAATGGCCATTAGTGTATGTCTGGAAGCTGTGTCGTCTTATAGAGCGAACCAGCTGCGTTGGGGGAGCCCTGTCTTAGTGAACAGCAGGCGAGCACCTGCCTGCATTCCTGTCTCTATGGCATGGCGCTGGCTGCTAAAGTACAGTCATATGCGAAAGCAGCCTGTCTGTAGCGTGACATGTGGAGTGCAGTGGAGGTTCCTGGCGATATCACCTGTCAGTTGCGGGTAGCGGAGGCTGGCTAGACCAGTGCGGCAGTCGGCTGCGGAGCCCACGAAACGGCCCCGGTGCGGAGCGATACGGAGGCTCACGGTTGGCGGCTGTCTCTACGGCTGCCCTGCAGCACCGAGTCAGCTACTGCGGACGGCGGGGGCGGGAGGTGTGGCAGAGGAGTCCTGGGAGGCCGGGGCTTTGCGTGGAGAACTCTTTCCCTTCTGGTGTGGTGTTATAAAAATATCATACGCATTGGAGTTAGGGGCAATAATATGCAGGAATTCTATAAATAACCATACACCTCTGAGTGAATAGTAAAATGTTAAGCAGGCCAGCAGACTGACATCATTTGTCTGACAGACAGGTTTGGACCATCAGGGGGGATAACAAACACTTTCTGTTCTAGAACTGATCACAGGGGGAAGAGGGAACGACCTTTGTCTTTGTTCCAGAACCACAGGCCTTGAGCTATAGGGCGAAATAAATATCCTTTGTCTCAGGGAGGTAAACCCAGGAAATCTGACATCATAAAGTCTGTGCCAGTATTCCAGGTCAGACAGCCCGGATCCCCATCTTGCATTCTGACATCACAAGGCCTGCACCACTATCCTAGGTCAACCATTTTTTATTATGACGTCATAGGGCCAGCACCAGTATCCGAGGTCATCCATCTTGAATTCCAGCGTGACAATGTGCCATCTTAGATTTTTGAAATGCTCACCAATCTATGCTTAAGACAACAGCCCTACTTCCACAGTGATGTCATAGGAGGGGGGTGGGGGGGTGGGGGGTGGGAGGAGAGGGGGATCCAGTAGCACAATTGTGCAATTTCTGAAATTCCCACCATTTTTTTAATTTCTGGCCAAAATTTGAATTTCCCGGCATTTTATGCATGTGGGAATTGACCTCTGTCATAAATCTTTCAACAACACATGACATCATTGGAAATATGGCAACAATACCGAGCACACCAGAACTCTCCTTCTGTAGCCACTAGTGTGCTTTCCATCACCTTCTACTTCTGGCTCGCTCTTATCTGCCCCAGGCCGTAAATGTGAACTGAATAATAAGGATTCTGTCTCTCAAATTTATGTACGGTCTGGAGTTTTATGGGGGATGAAATACCTTTGAAGTTACAATGTCCGCAAACATGAGATGTTTTGTATATCCACATGGTATGCAAGTTTCAGGTAATTTCTGTCACAAGCCAAAAGCAACTATTCAAGGCGATATTGACCCCTCTAGCAGTATTATGGACATTAATACATGTCTGTTTAGCAGCAATATCTACTTGAAGGGGGATAAAACTGGATCCATCCTTAACTGGGTCAAAAACACAGATGGAGTACATAACTGATTGTCTTACCATACCCTCTTTCCTGTAACGTGGAAAAATGGCTTAATATGACAATCTTGATAAAAGTTCCGAACCACTCTGAAAATGTCTCATCGTTCGATATTACGCCATTGTCACACCAAAATTTGATAATGCTTTTTTCCTCTGCATATCTATCTTCTTTCAGGGGGATGTGAGCTTGTAGTATACGAGTAGAACTGCCTTGCACCTAATGGAAAGATGCTCCAGGTCACTGACGTTTTCTAGAATCTTCCTTTACAAAATGGCTTGACAGGGGCTGAGGAAAGTAGCAAGATCTCGGTACCCGGCATTAGAGCTGTTGAGGCGAGATTCTATCCCCAAAAACGTCAGCAGCTACTTGGCAGTCCAATGCGGCTGTGTGATTTACCTGGTGATCAGTAACAGAGCAGGCCAGTGGGGTAATGCTAGGTTCAGACCGATGTCTGTATAGACTAGGAGGCGACGGACTGAGCTTAGGAGAGCAACCTGGACAACGAACAAGTTTATAAAGTGTTCCAGATACGTACCTGACATCACCTGCCATCACCTGAGAAACAGGAGAGCTTATGCACTCCATCACCATTAGATTAGTCACTCTGGCGCTTCATAACTGGTTCTGAAATGGACAGGGGCCTTTCAGTGAGGCTCATCAGTGGGGTGCACAGGCATCTAGTTTTCACCAAGAAGGACGTGTTATCTCGACTAACGGGAAGCCTGTTGCAGCTTGCATTTAGAATAATGATGATGCAACTGCCAGGGTGCCTGTTGTAGCTTGTGTACTGTTGATGTTACGCCAATATAACGTATATTATTTCACCACCGCCACTTGGCTGCGTGTATGTCAGTGGTCTGGTCAGAAGTTGACAAGATACCGATGTGAAATAAACGTATAATATTACGCCGACAGATCTGAGGTAGTTGGATTAAGGATTATGCAACTGCCAGCATGCCTGTCACATAATCAGCGTAACACCAGTACAGTATATAATATTTCGCCACGACATTTGATATTATACATGCGCTGATTCTATTGTCGCTGCAGAATCAGATACCTGATTGATGTGAAACAGTGTGCATGACTCATGACGAACTGCATAGGCAATGTATGATGGAAACTTACCTGAATTAAAAGAAGGCCGGCCGGCGTCGCCAAGCGGTTCTAGGCGCTTCAGTCTGGAACCACGCGACCGCTACGCTCGCAGGTTCGAATCCTGCCTCGGGCATGGATGTGTGTGATGTCCTTAGGTTAGTTAGGTTTAAGTAGTTCTAAGTTCTAGGGGACTGATGACCTCAGATGTTAAGTCCCATAGTGCTCAGAGCCATTTGAATTAAAAGAAGAACCTGGAAGAGACATAATAAGTGCTGAATAAATAATTACACAGTTTAAAAAGAATATATCATTTATTAGTAACCCATCGTAAATGTACCTCTACATTATGTGAACCACACATATAAGCTCTGTTGTCGCCACAATACATCTGCTTGAGTCTTCGGACTGATGGGTGTTGTCGTATTCAAGATTTTGAACTGATGTGCTGTTGATGTCACACGTCCATAAAGAAATTGGATTATTTTTTATTTCGTCCGTATCAGTTACACTGATGTAAGATTCAGCTTTAGTGGTTACTGGTTTCGGGCTGACATGCCCATTTTCAAATAACACACTTAAAAATTACAAAGTATGTGTCAAACAACAGTATGTATTCCTATTTCATAGGTACCCATAAGCTTATAGACATACCTTGCTATTAACTGTAATTATTCATACAATATAGTGCCAAATGTCACATCACGGTATACAGCGGACAACAAGTATCCTCATTGATCTTAGACTATGCGTCCGTTGCTACTGACTGACAGGACACTGTTTTAAGTGTCGCCGTCATACATACGCGCATGCGCATGTGGCTGCCTATTAGTTTTCTACGGCGCTGCCCCATCCGTTGTCTTTTTATTGATAAGATTTTAAAAGTAAACAAATATCATATTTACATTACAGAAAATTTTGACAATTTTACTTTACAAAATAATGTGACATCCAGACGAAAATGTCAGTTTTAGATTATGGAAAATGTTAACAACCTTTTTTTTTTTTTTACAAAATAACGTAGGGTCCAAACGGAACATACAAACACCGGGGGCGACGACATAGCGCCCCCTCCTGTTTACAATCCTGTATTTTTGTAGCAGGGTTTAGTACCAAGCATTACTACCTCACATGCAGGGAGTCAATGCTAAAAGCCGGCCGCGGTGGTCTCGCGGTTCTAGGCGCGCAGTCCGGAACCGTGCGACTGCTACGGTCGCAGGTTCGAATCCTGCCCCGGGCATGGATGTGTGTGATGTCCTTAGGTTAGTTAGGTTTAAGTAGTTCTAAGTTCTAGGGGACTTATGACCACAGCAGTTGAGTCCCATAGTGCTCAGAGCCATTTCAATGCTAAAACCTTAAATACGCTGTTCATTATTACATGTTATTCACATACTGTCATGCCTCGAATAACACGTCCATGACACTTTGTTATGGCCTTTGACATGAACTGTGCTGTCTGTCTGATCATAAGCGTACAAGTTGACAAATAATGCCTCTGAATGTTTTATGTGAACCTTATTAGAGCTTTTTAAATAAAACAAAAGGTATTACCATTTTACGTAGATTTTCTTCATGTCCACATACTTGCAACCTTCTGGCGCCGGAGGGCTCCAAACTTCAGCGTGTAACATGGCAGTGGGTAACGCAGCTATGTCGTTGTGTGAGATCAGTGTGCTGTAATCGCATTTCGAATTCAAAGAGTTCGTCCACACATGGAGCACGCTCTCCTTGAGCATAACAATGCCAGACCACACACGAGGTATCAGAGAACGCATGAAGGCCTGTTGCGATTTGGTGATTGCTAGTGTAATTGTTCTGAAATGAAATAAATATAGCTATCATATCTAAATATCTAAATAGGCCCAGAACTTCTCTACTATACAATCGCATTATCGCTGGAAATGTTAACTACTGTAAAATACCTATGGGTAGCTAACTGGAGTTATCTTAAGTAGGATGCATAATGAACGAAGCATATGTTGGACCCAGATTAATTTGCAGGATTCTTAAGGCAATATAGTACACTCATGAAACACTACTACTAATACTGGTAGAATCATTTCACGTGATTGGTTGTTGTTGAACTGCTAAGCAACTGCATGAATAAATGAGGATCACACAAAGGACCTTCAAGAAACTAAAGGATCTTTAGACTACATAAGCAACTATGAAAGCAAGTTTCTCTCTAACATAGTCGATGTCTAGGGTACTGTGAGTGTACACCTGTGTAACGCAACAGGTACAGAAAGAGAGAGAAATGTCGGCTACAATAAGAAAATTGCATTTCAAAATCAGGAAGATAGGTATTGGAGATGAAAATGCTGTATATTGAAGACTGTAGTTTAAATGGAAGATTTGTTAAAGGCGAGAAAATGGGACACCCACAAAGAAACGCCTCCTGAAAGGACTATAACGAGAAATTACGGACGTTTACCGACAGACATTCTTTCCACGCTCCATTCACAAACTGTATGAGGAAAAAAAATGGTTCAAATGGCTCTGAGCACTATGGGACTTAGCATCTGTGGTCATCAGTCCCCTAGAACTTAGAACTACTTAAACGTAACTAACCTAAGGACATCACACACATCCATGCCCGAGGCAGGATTCGAACCTGCGACCGTAGCAGTCGCGCGGCTCCGGACTGAGCGGCTAGAACCGCTAGACCACCGCGGCCGGCTGTATGAGGAAGGATGGTTCTAACAGCAGAGGACATTATGAGTGATGAGTCTTAGAAGTGACACACTTTATCTCTGATATATACGATTGTGCAACTTCAACGAAGGGAGACCTATCTGCCATAAATGGAACGTCAGTTCATGGTTGATACATTCGTCGGCGATCATTCTGTCGGAATGAGCGAAAACACGAGAATTGTCAAACTGCAGTCCTACTTGAATTGCGTCAACATTTGAAGTCATATACCTCTAGGGACCTGTAAAGACTTCCTGTCCCGTAGAATTGTAGTTGTATTCGGTGTAAATGGTATACTGACACGCTGTTAAGGTGCTGGAATGGTTTATTTCTGTATTATGAATCTGTGGGTTAGCGTATAGATTTTAGACAATTGCTAACCAGTGGGATCAGCTAAGATAATGTGATAGAACTGGTGTGCAAAATTGCGTGTGGGTGGTGCTTTATAATACTTTTTTTTTAAATACTTATTGTGCATCGATGTATTAAGAAATATGTTTTAAAAGAGAATAACGCAAGGAAGTGGTCGAAGCCATCTCCACTCTTTTAATCGTGATTTCAATCGAAGCATCTCATAGAGTCTTGGCTGCTGGGTTTGTGCGCGGCGTGTCGTCTGGCTTCTCTGCCTTTGGAAGTTAGGAAGGCGAAGGGTGAGGTGCAGGGCTCTGCATCCGGTCAAGACAATGCTAGGTCTTTGCTATTAATGTGTTTATCCATGTGTGGTACCAGTGCCTGGCCCCGACATGCACTGCAGTATCTGCAGTCGACAGCAGCAGTGAGTGGTGGTGAGTTGTTTATTATCTCTATACGGGCTGCATTTGGCACAGTGCAGATGGGCGCATTTTGAATACATTGTGGCAGAGGTCTAGCAGCATTTTTTATTTGCTGTAAACAGAGAGATTATGTCTGCCGTTATTTGTTTGTACTATGTCTCAAGTGGTACAGTGTGATCATGCATGCTGCAATTGTTAAAACAAGGAAACATGGGTATCAGTGTTACTTTAGCCATGTGTTGTATGTATACACATGCGTGTCGACTAGGATTTGCTGCCATTCTTTACAATCCACAGTAATCTTATTGTATTGGACCCCTCTGAAGCGACCTGTAGTGACACAATATACACCAATAAGTCAAGGATAAGTTCATTGCATTGACAATATTCAGCAAGAGAGTGTTTCTTGCATCGTGGCAATTGTTAAACATAAAATTACTGTCGTGTCAGTGTAATTTATTTAAATATTACACTGTGGTGGTATTGGTCAAAGTATTAAAGTCTCATATCTATCTGTGTCTTCTTAAAATGTGAGAGAAAACCGGGGAAATTATAATGAATTGCTCCAAAACTGTGAATAACATCAAATGTTGGTGTGGTTGGAGGGCATGCACAGTAGTGGTCGTTGTTAAGCATTTGAAGGCCCATATTTATTTGCGACTTCTTGAAAAGTTGGAGAAGATTGGTAGAATTGCATCAGCTAGCTCCAAGACTGTAAACAGTGTCATAAATTTGGGTGCTTACAGAAAATATCATTGGGCGTGATACTCTGGTGGATATTGCAAGTATAACCTGAATTCGCTGCTCCTTTGGCCCGAATAATGTACAACGTTACAATAACATCGGTAACTAATAGCAGACAGCAACCTCGAAACTCTAAAGATAACTCAAAGGTATTATTTGTATATGGCAGTTGTTTCCACTACAAATATGTGATCTTGGGTAGTGTATTCATACCCCATACGGAATTGTGAGCCTGAGCTCTTGGACAATTTATTAACGCCCCACGCGGAAATGTGAAGGTGATTGTATCCATGTGCCACATATCGTGGACATTGGGAACGACTAAACATTGCATCTAAAAATATTTTTGAATGCTAGCATATACGTTCAGCAAATCGTCATTTAACACAAAACTCGCAACGAACTGAACGGTTACACCATCCCCTAAGGAGCCAAAAGTAAACAGTAACTTTTACGCAAAGGTTTTTTTAGTGTCAGTTAGCGTAATACCCCTCACATTGCCGATTAAGGAATACTCCATATTGCGTGCAGCTCGGACTGCCTTGCGAAACTCCTGCTACACTCAACAGCTCGTGACCGTCTCAGCGACTACGGATAGCTATCGTGCCGCTATGTTAGAACGTAATCTTCCACGCAAACTTAATACTTACCTGTACCAGTATGCATGTAATAGATTCGTAACACGTTTTCTAATAGCTGCTGCCTCATATCAGACAACAGACTACTTCATTTCACTTACACACTAAATAAATACATAGTAACATATTTAAACGGAATAACACAGAAATGGCAAACTGAAAAAAAAGTTTTAGATCAAACAAAAACTAGTGGTAAGGTTCACAGCATACATCTATAGCCAGAAGGGTACACATAAACAGTGGTAATGTCACACTGTGTTTTGTTTAACACAAAAAATGCCTATTTCTGCAAAGCGATGTGGGATTAGGCCAGAATCAACAGTGCCAAACGAAGAAATAACCAAAAAACGTACAAACTGACGGCGTTATCTGATGTGAGCAAAAATCCAGGCATGAAATATACTAAAAATCAGCATCTTGTAACAAACTATTTTTTGATACAGAAAGCAAGTCAAATCTTTCATTACAGACCACTGATGATGTTTTATTTCAATAAAACGAAATGCGTTTAGTGACAAAACAAGCACTTTCCAGTAGTATTAAAGTACCGTCAACAATTGTAAAGCAACAACGGACTATGTGGTCACACAAATGAAGAAACTAGAGATCTGTTTTACAATGCTCGGAGTAAGCGGTCATTAGTACAGTACAGTTTTGTAGCTTAATTTTACATATTTATTCTTTACGAGAGTTTAGCAAAATGTGTTAAGTAGGAAGGCAACAGTGACACTGGATCATGGAAGGAGGGCAATAACGACTTTGGATCCCTTCCCCATCACCCTTTTCTATTTCGCTATTTCGTTTCTTCTCAATAGAGGGAACAAATGAAACAGCCAACAGCCGACCAAAGAGATTCCTACGAAAAGGATTGGTGGGGCATGATATGATTATTATTCAGTGGTGGTGACAAATGCGCAATATATGTGAATGAACTGTCCACGAGGCATATACTGTGCTAGTCTGGGTACGGCTAAGTCTTTATGCACGCACTCTCTTACAAAGAGAGCGACTTGAAGAACGTTAGAAGAGACAAGAATATCTTCTTATATGAACAGTGCAAAGAGGCTGAAGAGAATAACAGAATGGGGAAGAAAAGGGGTCTTTACAAGAAAATTAATGACATCAAACGAAAATTCTTGGCGAAAGTTGGAATAGAAATGGTAAAGATCTAACAGAAGCAGTGGACTTTAAGTAAAGATGGGCATAATATGTTGAAGATCTACATAAGTGAGAACTGCATACCAGATATTTTGGAAATTAAGTGAAATGGTCTCTAGAAAATGTTGCTAAAAACAAGGCTAGTCGTCATGATGGAATCCAGTAGAATTGTTGAAAGATATTGGATTGAACACGGTGAAAGTGATGCGTTCAATATCCTAACAAGAGTATTTCTAAAACAGTCGCACTTCTCTCATGTGCTAGCAAAGTCAAGCTTAAAAAATTACAAAATAGGTTTCGCCAGTACAAAGACCGAGTGATACCTTAAGTACAAGCTGGATTTCGAACAGGAAGAGCGATCATAGATCAAATTGCCATCAGATGTATTATGGAGAAGGTAAGGGAATTGCAGAAAGGTGTGTATTTCTGCTTTATTACACTGCTTCACACAAAGTGTAACGCCCTGAAGGAAGCATCCAAATCAGGTGAAATTTGCAGCATTGGTGTTTCAGCACAGGCGTACATCACGGGCGCCAGTAGCACCACCTGCAAGCGCTATGTAAAGCTGGAAAAGACAGGTTTGTAGACGTACTGTGCCGGTCGGTGTGGCCGAGCGGTTATAGGGGCTACAGTCTGGAACTGCGCGACCGCTACGGTCGCAGGGGTTCAAACCCTGCCTCAGGCGTGGGTGTGTGTGATGTTCTTAGGTTAGTTAGGTTTAAGTAGTTCTAAGTTCTAGGGGACTGATGACCTCAGAAGTTAAGTTCTATAGCGCTAAGAGCCATTTGATCCGTTTTTAGACGTGCTGTAATTGTTCTTCCGTGCGGTTGTTTTGCGTAAGCAGCTTCAGTATACCTCGTAGAAGACAGCTATAGTCTTAAGAGCACCTTTAGTACTTCAACCGAGGAAGAATGGTTGCCTATATGGATCGTGGATTAACCTTCAGAGCAATCGGTGAGAGTGTTGGACGGAACCGAGCTTGATGCAGGACGGAATGGCAGACAGCCGGAATAAATTGCACCCACCTCGTTACACCACTATACGTATAACAGGCTTACTGTACACAAGGTAGTGATGGATCACTCTACCACATTACGAACAATATCACAAGAAATTCGGCCTGTTGCGCAACAAGCAGTGTTCGCGCGTAATTTGCAGCAGAGTGGGCTGTCAACAAGTCCTCCATTGCAGAGTTTCCCTCTGAGTGTACGACACAGGCGTTTGCGCTGACTATGGTGCGATGAACATGGACAAGTGAATGGAACGACATTGTTTTTACCGATAAATCCCGATTCTGTCTGCACCATCACTATAGTCGGATTAGAGTCCGGAGACACCATGGTGAGAGACTGTTGAACTGTCTTATGCATCGCCATACTGGTCCTGCTCCCGGTGTTATGATCTGGGGTGTTATTGGATTCCACTATGTCACTCCCCCTAGTACGCACTGTCGGCACACTAACCATCCAGTGTTATATCTCTGAAGTGTTGAAGCCTGTTGCCCTTCTATACCTTCGGAGCTTGCCGACGGTCACATTGAAGCAGGACAGTCCGCGACCACACGTGTAACCCAACGCTCAAGGCTTCTTCGTCGTCCATCGGATTGCATTGCTACCTTGGCCTACTTGTTCCCCAATCTCTCGCCTATCGAAAACGTCTGGTCGATGACTGCGGAATGACTGGCCCGTGATACACCAACTGCTACTACACCAGATCAACTTCGGCAATATGTGGAAGCAGCATGGACTGCTGTATCCCAAAGCACATCCAAACTTCTTTGATTCAATGCAGAGGCGTGCAGCAGCAGTTAAAGCCAATAATGGCGGCAACACTCAGTACTGATTTCATCATCTGCCTCACTTCACATGGGGCTGTATTTTTGATCATGTGATCTTTGTACAACGTGCTATGTCCAAAATCAGTTTGGCTGTGATATCTGTGGTCCTTCTTGGTGTTGCATTTTGGCTGGCCAGTATTGTATTATAGAAGCCTTTGACTCCGTCGACCACAGTAAATTATGAGAAGTATTTAGAAACACGGGAGTACCAGATCATCTCAGTCACCTCATATGAAATTTATACACTGACGAAGAAGCCATGATGAAAACCTTATATGGAACAAGTAAATGGGTCAACATTCGGAAAGAGGTATAGCAAGGCTGCATGCAGTCACCTTATTTAGTCGGTCTGTATGCAGAACACATTATGAGGGATGCCGCGTTAGATGAGGAAGAGACTGGAATTAAACTAGCTGGTATACATGTAAATAAACTTAGATATGCAGCTGATACCATCCTGATGACAGACAGGGAAGAAGAGTTAAAGATTCTCTTGCTGAATATGAGAGGATAAAGTGCAAAGGTTGGCCTAATGCGGAATATCAAAGAAACGGAAATTATGTTCTGTTATTTCGGCTCCTTGTTATCTTCTGATGGTGACGCTTTGTACTTGGTAGAAAGGCAATGTCCAAGGTTGACAATGTTTTAAGGAGTAGAGACATGACTTGAACAACGAGGATTCGTATAGTAAGCTTTATGCCCTTTTTAGTTATGATGCACGGTTTTGAGACCTGGACCATAACAGACTGAACGGTGTAGAATAGACTCCTTTGAAGAGTGGTGTTGGACGAAACTCCTTAGAATTCCGTGGACCTCAAAGAGAGCGAACAGGTGAGTTTTAGAGAAAATAAAAACAGACTGCTCATTGAAAGATCTAATACTGAAACAAAAACTGACGTACTTTGGGCACATCATGAGAAGTCTTAATTCGCTGGAGAAGACCTTAAGGCTGGAGAAGATCGAAAGCACAAGGAAAGGAGGTCGGAAAAGAATGAAATGGATTACAACCTCCCAAGTCTTGGGGAGATAGTGCAGGATAGATGAAATTGGCGTGGCGTAGTTCATGGGGTAGCGGAGGGAGAGGGAGAGGGAAAGGGAGATCACGTGATATAATCCAGACAATAGTATAAGTGCAGGAAAGGGGCAGAGTATTCTGTTTTCCATGCAGGTTCAAACAGGTACTCGTTCTCTCGTGATAGGTATAGGTCACGAGAAAATCACTGAGGTATTTAGAGGGTGATTATAATTAAAGTTAAACTTTCAAAATGCTGTAGAAGAAACACCACTGGTCAGAATGACGTCAAACTGCAGCGGAATATTATCAGAGAAGGATTGCAATTCCTTATGCTGGAGGCTTATCGTTTAAGATTGGACGAATTTTAAAGAAATTTAACATTAAGAGTGTGTTCCGTCCACCTTCTAAGATTAGGGCTCTGCTCGGCTCTGTGAAGGATGATTTGGAGCTTAGGAAACCCGGGGTGTATAAAATTCCGTGCCAATGTGGGAAAGTTTACGTTGGCCGTTCTATTCGCACAGTGCATGACAGGTGTGTGGAAAATCGGCGGTAGCAGAACACTGCCTAAATGAGGGACACAAAATGAAATTTGAGGAAATTGTTGTGGTTGCCAACACTTCCGGTTTTTGGAGCAGTGTCTATAAAGAGCCGATTGAAATCAGGTTGGCTGATAATTTAATCAACAGTGACAATGGGTTTCCTCTTAGCAAAACGTGGAATCCTGTATTATCTCGCATCAAAACTGAACGTTCTTCGGCGCGGCCTTGATTGCGATATATCGTTGCCAGCAGTGTTTCACTAAGGGCGGCGCCACCTCCCTGTTTTGGAAGGCAGAAACCTTGATGGGCGGCGCATGCGCCGTGTACTGAACGGTGGCCTATATAGGACGTCGATTTGCAACCTGGCGTCAGTTCTCAGCGGGACTCATCAGCAGAAGCAGCATTTTTCCTGAAGATGGCGACCAGTTGGATCGCCGAAATATCGAGTCAAGTTGATTTTAGGTTCCGGCAGCAAACCCGAAGAGACTTTCCTTCCTTGCTATCCATTCAAAATTACCAATGTGGACGAGTTGCTTCCTGTTGACCTGCCAGCAAAGAGATCTTTGCTTTAGAATTTATTGCTGGCATGGAAGAGGACAATAATTGGCAGTGGAAGACTTTGTGGACAGACGAAGCCCACTTCCATCTGACAGGATATGTCAATACACAGAACTGTCGAATGTGAGTAACGGAAAATCCGCACGTAAATCAACCAGTACCACTTCATCCTGAAAAGGTCACTGTGTGGTGCGGCTTTACAGCATCATTTATCATAGAGCCATATTTTTTCGAAGGGATAGGTGCTTCCGGTCCTGTTATCTGTACCGTCACTGGTAAGCGCTACGAGTGTCTTTTGCGCCACCACGTCATTCCAGCTCTCCAACAGCCTAGGTGTGTGGATGGGATCATTTTTATGCAAGATACCGCACCTCCGCACATTGCAAATCCATTTACGCAGCATTTCGGAAATGCTAGAATTATCAGCCACCATTTCCCTACAGCCTGGCCGTCCCGATCACCTGATCTTAATCCGTGTGACTTCTGGCTGTGGGGCTATCTGAAAGATGTTGTGTTCAGTGCTCCGTTTGCAATCTTAGCTGCATTGAAGGCACGCATTACGAAACACATTTTGAACGTGATTCCGGAAACACTTCGTTCAGTTGAGGAACATGCTGTTTCTCCATTTCAACTTGTTCCACGAAACGGTAGACAGCATATTGAACATGTTTTGCACCAGTTACATGGAAATTAAAAATCCGATTTAATTTTGATTAATGCTTTTTATGCGGTTTTTGGCCTGAGGACAATTAAAAACCGTTGTGAGTGATGCTTTTTATGCAGTTTTTGGCCTCAGAACAATTAAAAACCTATTTTTCCCATCCGATGTCATATGACCGTACCGTGGTGGTTGGACTTACGTAACTAACAGTATCACACCTGTGCACCCACGCACGCTAAGTAGTAAAGTTTGTTTAACGTCAAACGTACACATTAGGAATTGTTGTATGATTCATTTGTCATTTGTAGTCGACTATTATTAAATTATGATGCTTACAGCGTCATCTATTGCTACATTCTGTAACTATTTTCTTTTCTGCCATACGTTTTCCTTATTCTCCGATAATATTACGTTGCAATTTGACGTCATTCTGAACAGTGGTGTTATTTCTACGGCAGTTTGAAAGTTTAACTTTAATTATAATCACCCTATGTCTCAAGATATTATGAAAGTCTGCAGTTATATTATCATAATACATCTACAAACAGTATTTGAGAATTTAAGTTTACGTCTTTACTGTATCTAGAACATACATGTTACATTTTCAATACATCATGTAGGATACAATAAATTTCATTTTACATTTTCCCTACATCTAAAAAAAAATGGTTCAAATGGCTCTAAGCACTATGGGACTTAACATCTGAGGTCATCAGTCTCCTACATTTTGAACTACTTAAACCTAACTAACCTAAGGACATCACACACATGCATGCCCGAGGAAGGATTCGAACTTGCGACCGTATCAGCAGCGTGGTTCCGGGCTGAAGCGCCTAGAACCGCTCGGCTACAGCCGCGGGCCCTACACCTACAACACATAGGCTAAATTCAAGTACATAACATCTGCAACCAGTTGGTTACGATTTCATTTACATCTAAAACCGGTTTTGTTTTAAATCACCTATGCTGCCGAATAGCCAAGGCTTCTCGAAAATAATCCCACGATAGAGTGCTCACTATATCAGCGTTTATCATCTTTTGATACACTACCAATTTACTTTGATTTATAGTGGATACCGGAAGTACATAATGAACAATCCGTTTATCAGTAACATTCTCGGTAATTGTCAGTGCTCAATCCCTTAGCTGATGAGTATTTCACAGCTTTGATCTATGCATTATGCGTTGGGTTTCAGTTCGATAGCATACATTTTTGCTCTCAGTCCTATGAATTCTGTACTAGTGTCCCGCGATAATTCATCTTTCATGTATACAGTTTCATCCAGGAAGCTCGACGGGATGATATCCGGTGAATTTTGCTTAGAATGAGATTGTTGTTCAGACACTGTTTTAAATTTCTGTACTTGTTGTTGTTGTTGTTGTGGTCTTCAGTCCTGAGACTGGTTTGATGCAGCTCTCCATGCTACTCTATCCTGTGCAAGCTTCTTCATCTCCCAGTACCTACTGCAACCTACATCCTTCTGAATCTGCTTAGTGTATTGATCTCTTGGTCTCCCTCTACGATTTTTACCCTCCACGCTGCCCTCCAATGCTAAATTTGTGATCCCTTGATGCCTCAAAACATGTCCTACCAACCGATCCCTTCTTCTAGTCAAGTTGTGCCACAAACTTCTCTTCTCTCCAATCCTATTCAATACCTCCTCATTAGTTACGTGATCTACCCACCTTATCTTCAGCATTCTTCTGTAGCACCACATTTCGAAAGCTTCTATTCTCTTCTTGTCCAAACTAGTTATCGTCCATGTCTCACTTCCATACATGGCTACACTCCATACAAATACTTTCAGAAACGACTTCCTGACACCTAAATCTATACTCGATGTTAACAAATTTCTCTTCTTGAGAAACGCTTTCCTTGCCATTGCCAGTCTACATTTTATATCCTCTCTACTTCGACCATCATCGGTTATTTTACTCCCTAAATAGCAAAACTCCTTTACTACTTTAAGTGTCTCATTTCCTAATCTAATTCCCTCAGCATCACCCGACTTAATTTGACTACATTCCATTATCCTCGTTTTGCTTTTGTTGATGTTCATCTTATATCCTCCTGTCAAGACACTGTCCATTCCGTTCAACTGCTCTTCCAAGTCCTTTGCTGTCTCTGACAGAATTACAATGTCATCGGCGAACCTCAAAGTTTTTACTTCTTCTCCATGAATTTTAATACCTACTCCGAATTTTTCTTTTGTTTCCTTTACTGCTTGCTCAATATACAGATTGAATAACATCGGGGAGAGGCTACAACCCTGTCTTACTCCTTTCCCAACCACTGCTTCCCTTTCATGCCCCTCGACTCTTATAACTGCCATCTGGTTTCTGTACAAATTGTAAATAGCCTTTCGCTCCCTGTATTTTACCCCTGCCACCTTCAGAATTTGAAAGAGAGTATTCCAGTCAACATTGTCAAAAGCTTTCTCTAAGTCTACAAATGCTAGAAACGTAGGTTTGCCTTTTCTTAATCTTTCTTCCAAGATAAGTCGTAAGGTCAGTATTGCCTCACGTGTTCCAACATTCCTACGGAATCCAAACTGATCTTCCCCGAGGTCAGCTTCTACCAGTTTTTCCATTCGTCTGTAAAGAATTCGCGTTAGTATTTTGCAGCTGTGACTTATTAAACTGATAGTTCGGTAATTTTCACATCTGTCAACACCTGCTTTCTTTGGGATTGGAATTATTATATTCTTCTTGAAGTCTGAGGGTATTTCGCCTGTCTCATACATCGTGCTCACCAGATGGTAGAGTTTTGTCATGACTGGCTCTCCCGAGGCCATCAGTAGTTCTAGTGGAATGTTGTCTACTCCCGGGGCCTTGTTTCGACTCAGGTCTTTCAGTGCTCTGTCAAACTCTGCACGCAGTATCTTATCTCCCATTTCGTCTTCATCTACATCCTCTTCCATTTCCATAATATTGTCCTCAAGTACATCTCCCTTGTATAAACCCTCTATATACTCCTTCCACCTTTCTACCTTCCCTTCTTTGCTTAGAACTGGGTTTCCATCTGAGCTCTTGATATTCATAGAAGTGGTTCTCTTCTCTCCAAAGGTCTCTTTAATTTTCCTGTAGGCAGTATCTATCTTACCCCTAGTGAGACAAGCCTCTACATCCTTACATTTGTCCTCTAGCCATCCCTGCTTAGCCATTTTGCACTTCCTGTCGATCTCATTTTTGAGACGTTTGTATTCCTTTTTGCCTGCTTCATTTACTGCATTTTTATATTTTCTCCTTTCATCAATTAAATTCAATATTTCTTCTGTTACCCAAGGATTTCTGTTAGCCCTCGTCTTTTTACCTACTTGATCGTCTGCTGCCTTCACCACTTCATCCCTCAGAGCAACCCATTCTTCTTCTACTGTATTTCTTTCCCCCATTCCTGTCAATTGTTCCCTTATGCTCTCCCTGAAACTCTCTACAACCTCTGGTTCTTTCAGTTTATCCAGGTCCCATCTCCTTAAATTCCCACCTTTTTGCAGTTTCTTCAGTTTCAATCTGCAGTTCATAACCAATAGATTGTGGTCAGAATCCACATCTGCCCCAGGAAATGTCTTACAATTTAAAACCTGGTTCCTAAATCTCTGTCTTACCATTATATAATCTATCTGAAACCTGTACTTAGTCACGTAATTTTGCTATCGTATGATGTGGAAATCAGTTTCTTTGGAACTCCTGGCTTTTTGATGCTAGATGGTGGTACCATTTTCTCTTGACATAATGGTCGATTAGAATGAATTTCATGGATATTTTGTGGATGTAAAAAATGTACGACTGAAATGTAATCATGCCTGAATCATCTGGTACGCCCATTACATTAACGATGTCCACAGATAACCACGCAAACTCAGAGACTGGTGCTTGTTGCATCATTCCCAGCAGTAGAGACTATTAACATCGAGGTGTAGGAGATTCATCATTATTTTCATTATAATGAGCTATGAAGCTATTGTTTGCAGCCAGCAGTTGTGGTCGAGCGGTTCTAGGCGCTTCAGTCTGGAACAGCGCGACCGCTACGGTCGCAGGTTCGAATTCTACTAGGGAGTGGATGTGTGTGATGTCATTAGGTTAGTTAGGTTTAAGTAGTTTTGAGTTCTAAGGGACTGATGACCTCAGATGTTAAGTCCCATAGTGCTCAGAGCCATTTAATGTTTGCAACAGGATATCTATACGACAAGTGAACGGTACCACCCCTGACACCACATTCAAGAAAGATTAATTGTTCTATATTCGTAATACGTTGTCATTTTACGTTAGTAGTTTTCAGCAAAGCATTAATCGCTAAATCAGGTAAAGTTAGTTGGTATTTATACATTTTGAGACAGAGTGCATATCGGCCAATAGCAAGACATCAGTCTTGAAGTATAGGTCGCAGTAATCTCCTAATGACTTAGATTTAAATAAACGCACCACCTCGTCAGCTATTTGGTATTCAGATTCTTTAATTTGTGTTTCACCGGTTAGTAAGCTTTTGAGTGCTTCAGTTGACGGCAACTGTTCATACAGCAAACCAGATTCGTCAGTTAGACACTCACAAGGAAACATGCCTTGTTTACAGATCAAATTAAACTGTTGATAGACGGGAAAACTGTTTGTTGTTATTAAATCCTCAGGTTTTAAATATGAGACGCAATTTTCTACAGAATACACTAGAAAGTAGAAGGAATCTATAAAAGGAAAATTTATGTCTCAATGAAGTTTCACTGCGATAGTTTTGGTAAATGTGTTATTCATGGAGGTATGTTCCGTCCTTGCAACTAATACTATTCCATGTTTGTCACAATCATAGAAACATCACTTGGCTTTATATTCACTATTTTATTAAATCTAGTTTCTCCCTCTTGCTCGTATAATTTCATAATTATAAAATAGGAATTGTTATTCGTCAGATTACAGAACACTACTGGCACTGTAAAACTAGGTCTATAATTTAAATTACAGCTAACATGAGCAGCTCCCCGAAATCTGCCAGTAAAATTGCAAAGATCTCTGTTTTTAATATCAGTCAGCTTGAAGCGTTCCTTTTATAAATGACAAATTCTAGTGCTCGAAACGCTACTTCCTATTCCTGGTTAATAGTAATCTCTCTGTTTCGCAACATGTTTTCTTTTGTGGGCTCACAAATCAAATAAAGTTGTTTACTAAATCGTTTTATACAGTCAGTATCTCGGTACAGCTGATGCTGGGTGAGTGTTAACTGAGGCCAAACAACTAAGGTCATCAGTCTCCTACTCACCAGGCAGGACAGCAAAAGTGTACATAATCGGTCTACGTATAGAATAAAATCGTGAAGAGAAAAACCTGTATGGAAGTGTGAGAAAGTGTTCTAAACGTTTGCTTAGCGTGTGTCTGAGGCAGAAAATGAGAACCAATCAGATATCCACCAAGTAGTATGTGGAACATCACTTAAAAACCACATCCAGACTGGCCGGCACAATAACCCCTCGTCGTTAATCCGCCGGGCGGATTCCATCCGTGGCAGGCATAGCAACCCGTCCCTAATGTGGCTACATTAACAAGCGCGGCTATCCAGTAAAGCTCAGAAACGAAGCTAGTACGAGTCAAATTTTGGGGTTGCATATTTCAAAAATCAAGGCACCACTGTTACATCAGTGCTAACGGATTTCCTTCATTTCCGCTGTAATTCCGCCAGTATGGGGAGTCACAGAACTGTGGTATTGTGGTCGCTTCCTACTCGTCGACTCGTCTCTTACTGTAGTGTGCAGGAGTGTAACCCTAGTCGTGAATTACTGTTGATACGGAAGATGAGTACACAATCTTGCTGCTGCTGAATGGCACTGATAAGGCGAAATGACCGATTGTCAGGATTTGACAGTATTTAACAAAGCTGTGTTTCTTGAGGGCGTAAGATAAAACTTAATACAATTGCAAAGGTAATCCATTACAGGGGGAATGATATCTGGAATAAGTTTCACGCTATAGTCCTCGTTTCAGACGAAATACACATAAATTTCGACCGATGTAAACGAAATAGTTGTATTCTTTTTTATTCCACCTCCACCATGAGAAAACATATGTGCTGCGCCGAACGAAAACTGGGCACAGAGCAACGTAACTTTTATGTCCCTGCGACAAAAAAAGCGCGCCATTTCTATATTCATTTCGTCATGGCAACTGACATTTAAGGACTGACAGCTTGTTGTGTAGCTTATCATTCATTTCTGTAATTTCAAATGTTCAAATGTGTGTGAAATCTTATGGGTCTTAACTGCTAAGGTCATCAGTCCCTAAGCTTACACACTACTTAACCTAAATTATCCTAAGGACAAACACACACACACCCATGCCCGAGGAAGGACTCGAATCTCCGTCGGGACCAGCCGCACAGTCCATGACTGCAGCGCCTAAGACCGCTCGGCTAATCCCGCGCGGCTTTCTGTAATTTATTTTAAAAATTAACCACCATTTAGAGATTGCACTTCATCCTCATGCCTTGTTTCCTGGTACTGTCGTTACAGACTAGATAACGCCTTGAAAGTGTGCATACGTCAACGAAATTGTTAAGCGTTCTCAGAATAGATGTTAAATATTAAAATAAATTTGCAGTAGTCTTCGAAGAAGTTCTATTTATGTAAATGTATGTATAAATAGGACAACATTCACTGCTAATCGTTCGCCGCTTTACCTCGGAGGATGTCTCCCGCAGTCGGAGACGAAACGTCAGGGGAGAGTTGTATTCATCGACCACGGCCTATCAGCCCTGAAGTCTTAAGTGAAGACAATAACGGTCATGAAAGCCTACATTGTATGATCGATCAGTCGTTATGTTGCTCTATGAGATCTTGCGTCTGTCATTTAGGCAGATCAGACATTTTGTGACATTTCAATTTGCACTTGAGAATGGCTATAGAGCGGAAATCACGAATGGCTGAAATAAATTAATAGTAATTTACAGTTTAATGGTGGAAATTTCTTTCAAAACCGTTGCGTATATAACGAGAATGCTACGAGTGCGCGATTATAATTTCGAGCTCGTGTACCCGCAGTCCTTCCTGAGAGAGTCGAATCTGAGATGTAAACATTCCACTTTTAACTTGCCCATGCTTGCTTGCTGGCCAAGCAAGCAAGCTGCCGCACGTTATCAGCAGAACGGACAGGCTACTTTATTCCCATCCAAGCCAAGCTGTGCACAGCCAAGGCAGGTTACGAGAGTCTTTATTTACTGCCTGTCTCCCGCTGTGCTACGCGACGTAGCAGCTGATTCTGTACGGCTTCATTGTAGTACTGCGAGTAGGGTTCGGAAGTTAATGAAAAGTCTTTTCCCCCCCGAGTATCACAAGACGAGGCTGAATGACAGACACATTGATTTTGGGTTATTGTAGGCCAGAAAATGGTGGATTTTATTTGTCCTTTTTTCCTTTACGGCGTATTTCGGTCTTATTTATTTATTTCGGTATGAACGATTTTCTCTGCAACTTCACCCTCTTTCGGCTAGTACTGGTTATTCTCGCTTAGAACCCTCATCAGGACACTTCTAATATATGTTTTCTGTAATAAGCAGAACCATCTCCGAAAGTTAAGATTCTTTTCACTTAAGGACCTAAAGATGTCTGTTATACTGCAACGCCAACTAAAGCAAGCCTAGTTCCTGTAACCCTTAATTTGTTCCATGCACGTATGTCCCCAGCTATACCGATTTTGATTAATTTTTCAAGCATGTGAATTGTGGGTTCACTCAGTTCATTTTAAGTGGCCAAAATAGTCCGTGCTAAATTCCCCACATGTATTTTAGCAAACACAAAGTTCGTTTTTCGCATAGTGTTAATCCAAAAAGTACATTTCTGAAAGAAGAAGCTTTTCTTTTATACTAAGCTTTCTTTGCACTACGTTGTATTCCAGTGGAATGTTGTTTTTAATATCCACTGAGCTATATTCTGTTCCTGTTTCAGTCGATGTTCGCCCTAAATTTAGAAAGCCTGTATACTGTTAAATGGCCTCAAGTGGTTAGCACGCATTTCCACACACTTATCAGTCATTAAGTCTTAATCCTCTTTCAAAATATTTATGGAGTGATGAAACGGCTGGTGAGATTTACAAACATGTCTTAACATACTCGAGGTTCCCAAATGAGTGTTTAGTAACATTTTACACAATTTGTACTGCGAGACACCTACCGATTTATTTGAAGATGCCTCACAAACACGAAAACTTTTTTCCTGCTGGATTTAGATTATTTTCGCTACTGATATATATTCCTTAATTATTAATATCCTCAATCTCCTTTAAGTTTGGTTTGTTCAATCTGCTGCTCCCACCATTATGGTTAATGAACTAAAGTGAACCTACCTACCCGTCTATTCTGTAGTCACGCTGGATTCACTTGTCAGGGTTAAGGAAACCCAAGCTGGCCTGCTTCAACCACTGCGCTTCAGTACACATGTACTCTTGTGTCTCCGTTGCGGCAGGTTGAACTGGTTTAATAGTTGCGGCGGAGACAGGGGTTGGCAGGCTGAAAGGAGAATTTGTGCACCCCTGCTTGTACTCGTCAACAGACTCAGGTGGCGAGTGGGCTGCGGCGAAGGCTCACGAGTCGAGTTGACGGCACGCGGAAATAGCGAGTTCGGAGATGACGTCACAGGTCTCCCTGGCGAGTTTAAAGCGAGTATACGGAGCTCATTTCTGATCTCTGTTACGCAGGCGGTTGGTATAGCGGCAACTCTGAATACATTTACTGTAACCACAATGTACATTGAAAGCAATACGATACTCACAGATATTATATATTTTCTATCACTACTGAACGAGAATGATATGTCCCGTCTTTCCTTATCATAAAAATCTCTATGACTGGCTGGCTAATTTATTCAGACGATTTCCGGAAAATGAAATAGGAAAGTCGGAGGGCGGATGGGGAGGGTTAAAGGAGAGGAGGGACAGGAGGAATAGGGTGGAGAGGGGATGGCGGGGGAGGGAGGGGGTAAGTTTAAGGTCAAATTTTATCCAAGATCGCTATTGCCCACGTCTCGTAATCCAAATTTGCTATTGCTTTCCTACTTATTTATACAGTCCGTTTAACAAAACAAAATACATAATCGCAGTCACACGATATCAGCCACCAGGTAGGTCAAATCACAATGTATTTTTCATGTATTTTGGTCCTTTGACTCGTCTGTCATTTTCGGGTAAAAAACAAATAAAACCTTTTAAACGCTTAAACTACATATTTTATTATATATAAGATCTATCACAAAAAACACTAAACTACAGAGGAACATTCAGTTCGTCACTGTTTGAAGGCAATAAAAGACCGAAAACAAACAAGACATACAACTTATAAAGGCAAACGATAACCAACACACTGTTAGGGTGGTGAAGAATAGACTAGTTGAAATCAAGGATGGAAACGCCTAACAGCTACTGCAATGAAATTTAATAGGGCAAAAAACTGGTTGTAGTCTTCTAGATTACAGTAGAATGAGACGGATGTCCTAGCTAATACAAAGGTGTTCACGGCAGGATGGCTATTTGCTTACTTACGAGACAGTCAAAGATTGTGTATAGTGTGGAAACAAAGGACTGAAATGGAGCGATCGTATGGTATTGATGGCCGGAAGCCCTCACCAGTGGAATTTCGCCTGCTGGTGTGCAAGCCTTTTGAGTTGACGCCACACTGGGCGACTTGCGTGTCTATCATGATGACAACCAAACACCCAGTCCCCGAGAGGAGAAAAACCTCCAACACCTCCGGGAATCGAACCCCGCCCCCGCTGCATGGAAGTGAGACGCGCTGACCACTCAGCTAAATGTGTGGACAACAGAAAGGTGACGGGTATGTAACGTATTTGTTCTAATGACTTACAAGTTTATGACTAGTAAGGTGATAGTTCAGGCAGTATTAACAATTAAAATTGTGGTTAAGGACTGGGAACGAAATAGGTTGAATGTCAAAATTATTTATCAACTGTACTTACCTACAGTTCCCCTTACGTCACTGATTGCGCTGTCCCTTTGACAGAACTAATCTACGTGCGAAAGTGCTGAGTGTGGTGTACTTTCTGATGGGTTGATGGCTCTACCGTACATATTGCTTTTACAACACTACAGTCTAAGAACTTAAAAAAAAAAAAACAGCCATCCTCCTCTTGCTGGTTAAGAAATAGAGATGAAAATTTCTTGCAACGTCAGGATTCTGACTGACGTCAGCTACGAAGCCCAGTAAATGATGCGTGCCCATCGATTTTGCCCTTGTCGATTGAGACAGGAAAAGATATTGATGCGTGGCTCCAGGCCATAGGACGCGAGGTGTGGCGGTGATTATTAAGCCTGAAGTCAAACCTTATGTGATGGTTCGAGGTTTTCTATCAATATTTAGTTAACTCTTTCATTGGTGAGTCATGACCGTCTGGGATACAGAATTCTAACAAAATAATTTGCAAGGTGGAGTTAGAATTGAGAACGCTCTTTGGAATTAGGAGACTTGAATTATTTTGAGAAAGGAGTAATTGGAACGCTGTGAACGGCCAGCTTTGGGGATCGGTGATGAATACACGCCCGTACCGGAGGACAGCACGAAGAGAGACGGTGTTAACGGAAGTGTATGCGGCAGACCGAGGACATCTAATGGTGCAGGGCTCCTGACTGTGGCACCGGGTTTGGCGCCGAGTTGCGATAAAGGCTGCTATCTGGCTTGGGGTACGCCTTGCCTGTGGAACTGCGGTTAGCATTCCCGAACTTTATAAAGGAGTTCCTTGACTTCCGTACAGCACGCCGTAATCTTGCTCTGTGTTTAAGACTAGAATCTGCTTTGGGGTGTGAAGGGAAAGGAAGAGCAAAGCCGAGTATTGAGGGGGAGGGGGCGATTATTGCTTGTGATACTCTGGCAGAGTGTCAGTCAAAAGTAAATGAGAACCGAGGACGTCGGCACTAAATCAAACGATTAATTTACGTAAGTACCGTGTCCCGCTCAGATATTTTGCTACGTCGTTTAACTATTTCGACTGCTTCTTTTATTTTCCGTTGTAGTTTATACGGCTACAGGGAAAATATACTAAATTATATGAAATTCATAGGTAGTCAAAATTCTGGGCTGTTGCTGATGATCTGTGTATTACATGGCATTCACGCTCCGATTATCGTGGGCTAACCGACATACTGGTTTCACCAATATGGACGGCGGTGCACTCACACCGAACTTCGTACACGCCCACAGCGTGGAGGGCATCTATTGAATCCTTTGTGGACCTCGAAAGTTGGCGAGTCCTGCACTAGCTATGAAATATTGGCTTTATACCTCTGCGGCGAAGAACCTTTCCTTCACCATCGCAGATGTCTTTCGCGTACGGAGAAGCGAACGCCAAGAAGTTTTCTTTTGTCCTTTATCTAATTTTTCTTCTCCGTACCAAGCAGCTCTTTTTATATACTTATTACTGTGAAAGAGTGGTGTTGCTCCTCGCATGAAAATTTAGAAAGCACCTTATACTTGTTTTTTGTAGTTCCAATATAATTTTAGAAAATGTCGAGGCTTAATTCCCGAAACGACTGTTCAAACGGACACATGTAATGCAGTCAACAGAGGAGAAGTAGATTAAACCAAAAGATTAATTTACGTAAGTACCAGCGACCAGACTAGTCTTTATATATATATATATATATATATATATATATATATATATATATATATATATATATTGCGTGACTAGAGCTGATTAACTGAAGCTACTGACCAATACTCCTATCGTCCATAGATCAGTTAGCAAAGACGAGTCAGTATCAAACTCAGTTTATTGCAACGTCTCTATTTCTCTTTCATTTAATGTAAGATTCGAACTAATTCACAGTTCAACGAAAATACCGAAATACCAGTAATTTAATACAATTATTTGATTCATTTTGTAAATTGATAAGCTTTAAATGCTGCCCCAGGTAGGACATAGAAGACTATATAGCAATTCACCTTTTACAAAGATTTGTGTCTTTTTCTGTCACAAAATTGTTCAGCTAATAATGTAGGATTTCAGTGTTGCGAAAAACATTAAGCTAAATGTATGACAACGTATAGTAGCCTCGTGAGATTCTAGTTAGACCCGACGTTGAATCCTGTTGAAGTGGTTTTACCTCACTACTCATATTTCAGACATCGAGTATATTACTGTATGTTTGAATGAATACTTAATGTGGGTCATACTGAAGCTCCGTGCACTCAGTTGGAATGTCTGAGATGGCAAAAAATCAGTATTAACAGCTAGTCTGAAGTTGGCTGTTATGAGCTTAATGAAGACATTATTAGTAAGAAGAAGATTGCTAATAGAAGATTTACTGAAACGCATCCACTAAGGAAGACTAAAAGGGTGCTGGGTGATACTTAAACCTGGAACTTATTTCCTTCGACACAGTGGTTCCAGTGTGGAAAGGCACTGACCTCTTTCCAAAATTTATTTTAACACCAGAGCACACATTACATACTTGAGCAACTACTTAAACCTAAATAACCTAAAGACATCACACACATCCATGCCCGAGGCAGGATTCGAATCTGCGACCATAGCAGCAGCGCGGTTCCGGACTGAAGCGCCTGGAACCGCTCGCCCACAGCGGCCAGCTTCGCATCTTCTTTGATAGTGAAAGAACGCTGTTAGCGCAGAGAGGCGGGGGGATGAGGTACCAAAACAAGATTTGCGGGTTTCAAAAGATGCGATCGGCTCAATCGTCCACTTAATGGACCTTAATGCCATTCCGAATTCAGCTGCGCAGGAGGATTAATTTCCCCCAAGCAACGACTTTCCATGCACGAACGAATCACTGACTTCACCAGATATTAACATTCTACAAAGCGTAGCAAACTATTCGGCTCAAAATTATACAGATGGTATAGGATCATAATCTGGGTATTTTGAGGTAGGGGAGGAATGAACGGAAATGAATATTTAATTTTTTGTAGACATACACAGCTTACACCTTAAATCAATAACTTACGTAACTGTCCAAGATGGTGACCTCCAGTCTCATTGCATGCATTACGGTGCAATCCATCTGCAGAACTGAACCTTGGGATCAAATTAATTGGGTCCCCGGTGCTTGCACACAGATATACACATAGCAAAAAAAAGTTTTGCATCACCTTGGTTCCGAGAGATCCGGAACCTGTACAGAAAATTAGAATAGAGATCAACATAAATATCATTTTCAGTCTTTTTATTGCTCATGAAAACCACACATTGCGTGTTGTACCACCATACAGCGAGACCTTCAGAGCTGGTGGTCCCGACTGCTGTACACACCGGTACCTCTAATATCCAGTACCACGTCCTCTTGCATTGATGCATGCCTGTATTCGTCGGGGTACACTATCCACAAGTTCATCAAGGCACTGTTGGTCCAGATTGTCTCACTCCTCAACGGCGATTCGGCGTAGATCCCTCAGAGTGGTTGATGGGTCACGTCCTCCATAAACAGCCCTTTTCAATCTATCCCAGGCATGATCGATAGGGTTTATGTCTGGAGAACATGCCGGGCACTCAAATCAAGCGATATCGCTATCCTGAAGGAAGTCATTCACAAGATATGCACGATGGACGGGCAAGTTGTCGACCATGAAGACGAATGCCTCGCCAATATGCTGCCGATATGGTTGCACTATCTGTCGGACGATGGCATTCACATATCATGCAGCCGTTACGACGCCTTCCATGACCACCAGCGGTGTACGTCTGCCCCACGTAATGCCACCCTAAAGCAGCAGGGAACCTCCACCTTTCTGCAGCCGATGGACAGTGTGTCCGAGGCGTTCAGTGTAACCGGGTTGCCTCCAAACACGTCTCCGACGATTGTCTGGTTGAAGACATCGGTGAAGAGAACGTGATGAAAATCCTGAGTAGTCCATTAGGCATGTTGTTGGGCCCATCTGTACCGGGCTGCATGGTGTCGTGGTTGCGAAAATGGACCTCGCCATGGACGTAGCAAATGAAGTTGCGCGTCATGCAGCCTACTGCGCACAGTTTAAGTCGTAACAGGACGTCCTGTCGCTGCACGAAAAGCATTATTCAACATGGTGGCGCTGCTGTCAGTGTTCCTTCCAGCCATAATCCGTAGGTAGCGGTCATCCACTGCAGTAGTAGCCCTTGGGTGGCACGAGCGAAGCATGTCATCGACAGTTCCTGTCTCTCTGTATCTCCTCCATGTCCGAACAACAACGCTTTCGTTCAGTCCGAGACGTCCGGACACTTCCCTTGTGGAGAGCCCTTCCTGGCACGAAGTAATAATGCGGACGCCATCGAACTGCGGTATTGACCGTCTAGGCATGGTTGAACTACAGACAACACGAGCCGTGTACCTCCTTCCTGGTGGAATGACAGGAACTGATCGGGTGTCGGACCTCCTCCGTCTACTAGGCGCTGCTGATGCATGGTTGTTTACGACTTTGGGCGGGTTTAGTGACATTTCTGAACCGTCAAAGGGACTGTATCTGTGATACAATATCCACAGTCAAAGTCTATCTTCAGGAGTTCTGGGAACCAGAATGATGCAAAACTTTTTTGATGCGTGTATTTGCTGCTCTCTCCGGGCGGCGTACTGAGAGGAGTGCTCTTTCAGGCTGGTTGATAGATGATTGTTGATGAATTTTATACCACAAAATCCAATATCATGTCCTAACAAGCTACTTTGTGAACAGTTATTTACTGAGGATCTCGTGCTTTCTTTGTGGAATGTACGACCTTGTTTATCGTACGTTTCTATCCATGGCGATAAATATCTTCCAATGTAAATTACGGCATCTAAACTTCTCGGTATATTCATTCGGCGTTCCAACATAATACCGCAGGATACAGTACTCGGAGGTGACAAAAGTCATGGGATACCTCTTAATATGGAGTTGGACTTCCTTTTTCCCGGCCGGCCAGGGTGGCCGTGCGGTTCTAAGCGCTACAGTCTGGAACCACGTGACCGCTCCGGTCGCAGGTTCGAATCCTGCCTCGGGCATGGATGTGTGTGATGTCCTTAGGTTAGTTAGGTTTAATTAGTTCTAAGTTCTAGGGGACTGATGACCTTAGAAGTTAAGTTCCATAGTGCTCAGAGCCATTTGAACCATTTTTTTAATCTTTTTCCCGGAGTAGTGCAGCAACTCGACTTGGAGTGGACTCAACAAGTCGTTGGGAGTGCCCCTTGGAAATATTGAGCCATGCTACCTCTGCAGTTGTCCATAATTGCGAAAATGTTGTCGGTGCACGGTTTTGTGCACGAACTGACCTCTCAATTATGTCTCGTAATTGTTCGATGATATTCATATCGGGCTATCTGGGTTGCCAAATCATTCGCTCGGATCGTTCATAAATCGCGAACATTTATGGTCTGGTGACATGACAACGTAGTTTGGGAACCATGAATGGCTGCAAATGGTCTCCAAGTAGTCGGACATAATAATTACCAGTAAATGATGGATTCAGTTGGACCAGACGACCCAGTCCAGTCCGTGTAAACACAGCCCACACGATTACAGAGCCACCATCAGCTTGCACAGTGCCTTGTTGACAACTTGGGTTCATGTCTTCATGGGGTCTGCACCACACTCGAACCATACGATCAGGTCATTCCAACTGAAATCGGGACTATTATGACTAGGCCACGGTTTTTCAATGGTCTAGGATCCAACCGATATGGTCACGAGCCCAGGAGAGACGCTGCAGGCGATGTCGGACTATTAGCAAAGGCACTCGCGTCAGTCTTCTTCTGCCACAGCCCAATAAGGCCAAATTTTGCCGCACTGTCCTAACGGATACGTTCGTGTACGTCCCACATTGATTTCTGCGGTTATTTCACGCAGTTTGCTTGCCTGTTAGAACCGACAAATCTACGGAAATGCCGCTGCTCTCGGTCTTTAAGTGAAGGCCGTCGACCACTACAATGTTGATGGTGAGAGGTGGTGTCTGAGGTATGGTATTTTTGGCACACTCTTGACACTGTGGATTTCGGAATACTGAATTCTCTAAAGATTTCCGTAATAAATGTCCTATGTGTCTACCGCACAATCCAATATCATGTCCTAACAAGCTACTTTGTTCCTCGTTCAGTGTCTTATATATATATTGTTTCCACTTTAAGTCGACATCATTATGGAAGATCTTCCTGTGGTTCGCACCGGGCAGGTGCCACAGAGCCGACATACTTAAGATACCTGGATGTCGGACGTAATGCGTCAACCTTGTTGAGGAGTTTCGTAGAGGATATCCGAATCTGTTCCCTGAGAGTGGTATGTTAAGTTGACGTTGCAGCCCCTGGATTTGGGCCCAATGAGGTGCATGGAATATGGCCTGAAAGTTCCAATTCTGGACTGTGTAGAGGAGAGTTAAGGACGAGGGGCAAACTGTGCCCCATGTCGAGCATTGTGATTCTGTAGATTTTCCCAGCGTCTTACATGTTTATGCTCTTCACAGGTATGCTGCCGGCTATGATCGTCTTCATTACACGATATTTTGGCAATCAATCTGGCCGCCATCTTCAGGTGCGATCGCTGAGTTCACAATGTTCCACACATCGGTCATGAACAGCGTGAATGGTCTGTCAAAGATAGGCCTTTCCACAATGACAGGGAATTTTATAAACTCCAGGCTTTCTTAATGCCAGATCATCTTTAACAAATCCAAACTGGGCTCTAGTCTTGGCCAAAGGCAAAAGAACACTTTTAATGTCATATTTCCTGACAATTCTAGAAATTTTTGAGGAAATCCTTCCAGCATAGGGTAGAAAAGCAACTGATTTACTAGTGTCCGGCGCTGGTTCAGTTGATGGTCCAAACTGAAAAGCACGATTAATTCGATGATCGGTATATCCGTTGAGCTAGAAGACAGCCTTAAGATGATCCAGTTGCTGTGTCAAATTTTCGGAATCAGAAATGGCATAAGCTCACGGGATCGTGAGAAGTGGTTCTGCTTACTGGGCAGTCTTCCTGATTATTTGTGCTCTTTGCTTCATCCCTCATGCGTCACCATTACCCTCTAGGATGTCCACATCATTCTGACCTTAGCAAGTCGAAGCGCGAAGTTCTGCTTCGGCGAGCGGGTGGTACGTCGGTCCTGCGGCTCCCTGGACAGTTCGGTTCAGTAGTCGTGGATTCCGAAGGTTACGGACAAGACTCCACTCGTTCCAGGACTGGAACAGGAAGGTGGACATTTTCTCTTCCCCACCTCAGTTCGATGTTCTGAGGCATCTCGGTGAAGTTCACGCTAGAGGCGTTTCATCTCCCTCTCATCTTATGGGTTTCGATACTGCAGCCAGCGACGCCCGTCACTATTCTTGAGAGTTTTTAAATCTTGGATGAGGGGAGAGAGGCATTTTTGATAAGGTTCAAATGGTTCAAATGGTTCTGAGCACTATGGAACTTAACATCTGTGGTCATCAGTCCCCTAGAACTTAGAGTTACTTAAACCTAACTAACCTAAGGACATCACACACATCCATGCCCGAGGCAGGATTCGAACCTGCGACCGTAGCAGTCGCGCGGTTCCGGACTGCTCGCCTAGAACCGCTAGACCACCGCGGCCGGCTTTTGATAAGGCATAATGTACGCGATAAGGAGTGATGCCTGTTTGTATGCTCTTCGAATCTGCCTAGTTAGTTTGTCAATGGCTTTATAAATACAGGCTGCAGATGAAACGGCTGCAGTGAGTCGGACATTGGTTTGCAGCCACTGCTCAAACTGGTCCCAGTTCGTGGACGTTTATGATGGATGTCGCATCGTGAGCGAAGCCCACGTCAAAGACAGGTTGATGGTTGGAGGTCAAGTCGGTGATCGTCTGCAACTGCAAATCCAGCCTCAGATTCTTGAGCATGGGCACATCCAGAATATCTGGTCTACCATGGGTGTTCAACGGAATGTGTATTAGATCCTCAGGTGCGAACGTGACTGCATCAAGCCTTTCTTTCAAAGCATCTAGTCTCTCATCCCTCGGATTGTTGTGTCGAGAGCGCCATGCGAAGTGCTTTGCATTGAGGTCACCACGCATCAAGAGTTTCTAAATATCGCTAGGAAATCCTCTTCAATGGGACTGAGGTACGCAGAGATAAGCATGACGTGGCCATAGGCAGTAGAAGTTATAATCGCTGTGGCTTCAAGGGTTTTCAGTGCTGGGAGAGTCGTTGGTGCGTGCGTGATGGAGTTCTTGATAAAAATGGAGGTACCTTCCCCGCGGTCATTGCCACAGTCTGTTCCATAACAGGCCATGTTGTGCAATTTAACAGTTTGAGTGGGACGGAAGTATGTTTCAGTAACAAACAGAATGTCAACAAGATGACCAAGAACATCAGTCTTCTTACTTAAAACTCCAGCTGCATTAAATATACAGAGAGAAAGGTCACTTAGCATGATGGGTCTATAGGCCATAGCTAGGTGCAATCAGTGCCATGGCACCTTCGAAGAGGGCCATCAGTTTGGAGATGATGATTGGTGCTTCGTTAAAATTCTTCAGCGTAGTCGTAATTGTGACAAAGATGTTCCGTTGTTGTAGCTTAGAGAAGAAGTTAGAAATGCTTGAGAAAGTCTTAAGAAATTCTGTGTAGTCGAAGGAAGACTGTTTTGTGGAACTGCCGTTGGTGGTCGTCGTCTTCGATGTCACGCCGACTGTCTTGTCGAGGAGGCCGAAGGAGCCTGTCGTTTCGGAAGTCCTGGGGAGTACTTCGTACTGTTGACAGCCAGTGGTGGAGCTATTCTCACCGCTTGCTGTTCGTAAACGTGCAGCTTGGCCTTGGGTCGCGTAGGTGCGTAGAGCTTGTCGAAACGTGTAGCAACCTCTCCAAGTGGCTGGGTGTTCATCGCAGCAATTTGCGCAAGTTGGTTTCTGAGTTGGAGATTTCGAGCAGCCACATTTGACGCACCTGGTGGGAAGTGAACAGTAATTTGCAGTGTGCAACGTTTACACTGCAGAAGAGCCTTCTTAGGTTTGTAAATTTCCACCTTCACTTTTGAGTCCATGATATGACGGATGTAGTAAATCGAGTCATTCGTTGGGCCAGTAGGGAGTGACACACAGTACACTGATTGGGCTATTAATTTATTAGTCTTGGTGTCGCTTGTCTTGTACTTGTGCACCACAGCTTACGTAAAACCACTGGCTTGTAACTCAGTCTCAACTTGCATCGCTGTATTTTCAGCCGGGAGGTATTTCATCTTCTCACTTGGAGGTTGGTGTGTACATAACGTAATTTTTGCATTCTGGAAGAACTGCAGTGCTGTCCGTTGGTCCGCTGTCGTTTCGAAGTGGCACTTGATCGATTCCCCTTTTGTAGATAGCCTTAATTGGTCCAGTCACATGTCTTTCCAGTTTGGTGTTTAGTGAAAGATATTTGTCCATGTACTGAACGGTTATTGGAGGAATTTTCGTCGGTGGAAGTTTAGGTGGCTGTCTTGTGCCAGAGATGGAAGGTTGTTGAGGGTCTTCCGTTCTTGGTTGAGGCGTCACTTCCATTAATTCACCCTCCACTTGCAAGGGGGTAAATTGGTTGGAGGTTGGTAGTGGAATTTGTCGCTTAGTGATATCAGCAATGTCTTGTCAGTTCTTCCTCTTACGTCTGGTTCGGTTTTTTCGGACAAGAGGAAAACCCAGTCTTCGTCGTTGCCAGACGGATGGGGACATTTCGAATGAGATTCAGTAGCTGGTACAGATCCGTGGTCAGAATCAGAAGAGTCATCGTTGTGGTTCTCCGGCGAGATTTCGCCGCGTCTAGCGGCCATATTACGCGGCAGTTGATCTCGTCTTCTTCGATCGTCGTTTGTTATTCGTTGTCCTTGATGGTCTTCAGTCTGTGGAATGTTGACAGGTGGTGGGGTGTGCGTTTTTAGAGTGACTGTCCTTCCTGTGAAGCTGTGGCAGGTTTCAGACCTCGATTGTTGACGTGGAGGACGCGAGTTTGGTTCAAATGGTTCAAATGGCTCTAAGCACTATGGGACTTAATATCTGAGGTCATCAGTCCCCTAGACTTAGAACTACTTAGACCTAACTAACCTAAGGACAGCACACACGTCCAAGTCCGAGGCAGGATTCGAAACTGCGACCGTAGCAGCAGCGCGGTTCCGAACTGAAACGCCTAGAACCGCTCGGCCACAGCGGCCGGCTGGATGCGGGTTTACCGGCCGCGGTCGGGGGCCGGGCCCTCCGTTGTTGTCCGTCCGCGCCATTCCACAGGGTACCGTGTCCTCAGACTTGGTCGTCGTCGCCCAATTTTCTTTCTCCATGGCGATGGTCGTCGTAGGTGGGGCGGCCGATGGGGTCGCTGGCAGCGCAAGCACCTCTAAACGGCGATCAACCGCTCGCTTGTGCATCGCATTCTCGAACACACCGCAACTGGCGGCGGTGATCAACTGAGTACAAATGACAGATCCACCAATGTACTGGCCTTTTACACCTCGTATATGCGGTACTACCGCTATCTGTATACAGGGTATTCCCGTGAGAGCGAGCAAAAATGTAACAGGACCAAGAGATGCGCCGCTGAACAATTACAGGTACGGAAGCTGGGGTCGGCGAAGCCAGCTAAAGGAGACATGGAAGTAAATTTGTCTACCGCTTTGTCTAGCGTCACTGTTTTCCAGCTTATTTACAACTAACATGCGTACAAGTTTACAAGTACTGTACTGTTTTTTTACATGTACATTCTTTATTTCCTGCAAGGAAACAAGGACGACGAGCCTGATTACCAGGAAGTCATGAGGCAGGTTTTGCTTACTTTACTTGTCCATAACGTGGCTCTGTACTATAGCGCAAGGGGAGGCCATATAACATGGCCTGTGGGATCGCCTGACTTGAATCCCCATGATTAATTCCTATGGGGATATCTAAAGTCACTTGTGTATGAGACCAGTCTATACGGAGATGGAATTAGTTGTCATAATTGTAGCTGCCTGTGGTGTGATTCGAAACACACCAGGGATATTTGTCAGGGTGCGTCAGAACCTTGTTCGCTCATGTCATGCTTGCATTGAGGTTGATGGCCGTCAGATTCAGCACATTTTGTAAGATACAGTACAAATGGTACGTTCATTGTGTGGTTCAAATGGCTCTGAGCACTATAGGACTTAACATCTGAGGTCATCAGTCCCCCAGAACTTACGAGGGGAGGCCGCCAATTGTGAAATTCAGATTCGATTCATACTGCGCATAATAAAAGCTCATAGCCAGAGGTGTAATGTGACAATGCACCAAGATGCACTTCTCAGCCGTTGTCGAGAAAATCGACAGTTAAAAGAAACTGTTGCGGTGAAATACTCTCTACGATTAATAATTTTCTACAGCGTCGTGGCGTAGCGGTAAGCGCTCGGGTTCGTAATCCGAAGGTCGCCGGATTGAATCTCACGCCATGCAACTTTTTTTTATTATTTGTCTTTTGTAATCAAAATGTATACACACACACACACACACACACACACACACACACACACACACATATATATACATATATATATATATATATATATAATTCCCGGCAATCAGTTGCAACTATTATGCATATAATAAGTTGTTGAAAGTCGTTTGTCGTCGAAAAATAATACTTGAAGTAAAACACAATATCACAAATAATATTGAAGTGGATACAATTTATTGAAAAGTTCGGTATACACTCGCACATAATTAACAATTAGTGACCAGAAGTAGCTGGAGTATCGCACGAACCAGAGCAAAAATTGGAGAAGACAATTGGTGGTGGATGATGGATTGAATTTTTATACAATCGTCTCTGGAGTTGATGCCCACGGTTTTCCTCGATTAAAAAAGCACAATTTTGAAGGCGCTTGATCAAATTTTTTACCTGCCGGTAAAAATACACGTCACACGGTTGGACGAGAGGAGTGTACTTTGGAGGAATGACTTTTATAGTGCACGTTGGGAACTTCTTATCGTCCTGGAACATCTCATAGTATAACGCCGGGTTCGTTTGCCCACCCCAAGAGTCGATCAGAAGGGGAAATTCTTTCTTTTGTACGTATGGTTGCAAGGCATTACGCAAGAAGTCAATGAACACACCCGTTGTTAGTTTACCGGATTTGGAGGATGTAATAACAACGTTGGTATACTTCTTGGCGTACTCGTCGACTGTCTTCTGTACTCTGGGTCCAAACGTACCTGTGGACTCTTGGAGGCACACGAAAACAAGAGGCAAGACTCGTCCAGACATCGTGATTGAATATTGTGCCGTATACGAATGCGTTACCTTGTTCATGTCGTGTCGGGTTACCAGGACAGCCTTTGACCCTTTTTCGGTGAGAGTTCTGTTGAACGTGGACTGGTACTGGCACCCTGACAAACAAAATATAAAAATATCGTTTATATAAGAAATATACGAAATCTGTGTTGTCTATCATATATCAGATTATCATATTCTATCATCATGTCATATGACATTTGTGAACAGCTCTTTACGTACCTGTTTGATCAGTATTAATTATGAAATATTTGTCGAAGTTAGTTATCAAAGTTCGCGTCTGGATCCGAAATGTGTCCGCTGCCGCCAAAATTTCGTCTTGGGTAGCCGTCTGTTTCCGGGAAACAAATTTTGTGGTTTCCCGTTGCCGAATCCCATGCTTCTTTTTAAATTCGGTGACCCATGTTTTTGAAGCTTTGAAGTTGAAATCTGGGAACTGACTTGTAGCGCCCAAGGCCCACTGCTGCAGGTTTCTGGTAGTAACTTGCTGGAAGTTTTGTCGAGCTTCTAGGAAGCGATCATGCACCCATGAATCGATGGTACAATATTTATCAAATTTGCTACCGCCACGTTTTATTTGCTCTTCCCACCTGGATAAATAGCCCATATTTGTCAAACGAGAGCACCCCTTCTTTTGTAGAGTTTTGAGACTCCAGCCTGGATGTTTTTTGGCCAGATTGACAGCTCTAATTTTGTAATCAAGAGAAATATAGTCGTACCCTTTTTTTTCTTCTCGTCCGGCTCGTATTCGTCTGATGATTCGTTGGCAATGGGGTCAACGCCTTCGTAGGCATTATTATCGTCGATTTCATTAATGTCTATCAGTTCCTCATCATGAACGAGGGTTTTTTCGGCGAGCATTTGCACCGTATTCTGGAACATTTCTTCCCCAATTACCATGGCTTCTTCGTTGATTGATGATGACGGTTCTGCTGCGATGCGATTACTGTTACGAAGGAGGCTTTCAAAATACACCAACGCATCTTTCAATTGTTGTTTCGCCACTTCACTGTGTATAGAATCTTCTTCGATCACATCACTCTCATGTGGAGGGCCCAGAACGCTCTCCAATTGTACCGCCTCCATTTTTCCGTTTGTTTAACAGGGTGTACCAAAGCTCTCACGTACACAATGATTTTCGACGATGTTATAAGTTGCGCTAGGAACCGCATCTACCTTCTTTCGAAGTTAGCAGGCAGCTACGCTGTTATGCGGCGGATCGTTTCGGCCCATTCAACCATATGTCCTTCATGTGTAACGAGCGAGTAACGGAGTTTATATTTCATACCTGCCACAGCAAATTTATGTTCGTGGGGTCTCTATTCTAATTCTAACGTTTGACTTACGCTATACGTATTCGTTTCGGAATATCGTTTCTACGTCTTCCGTTAACTATGCGTGGTAAACATTATGAAGACAATTAATAACATTTGTGAAATACAACTTTGTTTGCGGAAAACATAATGATGTTCGAAGTAGCCAGTTTTTTCACGACAAACGACTTTCAACAACTTATTATATGCATAATTGTTGCAACTGATTGCCGGGCATTATATATATATATATATATATATATATATATATATATATATATATATATATATGAATTACAAAAACCAAATACTAAAAAAAAAAAAAGGTTGCATGGCGCGAGATTCGATCCGGCGCCCTTCGGATTACGAACCGGAGCGCTTACCGCTGCGCCACGAGGTTGTAGAAGTTCGTTAATCGTAGAGGGTATTTCACCGCAATGGTTTCTTTTAACTGTCGATTTTCTCGACAACGGCTGAGAAGTGCATCTTGGTGCTTTGCCACATTACACCTCTGGCCATGAGCTTTTATTATGCGCAGTATGAATCGAATCTGAATTTCACAATTGGCGGCCTCCCCTTGTTAGAACTACTTAAACCTAACTAACCTAAGGACATCACACACATCCATGCCCGAAGCAGGATTCGAACCTGCGACCGTAGCGGTCGCGCGGTTCCAGACCGAAGCGCCTAGAACCGCTCGGCCACTCCGGCCGGCGTTCATTGTGTCAACGGTGGTATTTGCAGTTAACTAATAAATAAAATAAATAAAAATAATTAATAAATAATAAAATAATAAAAAAGTACACAATAATGTGATTTTATTTCCATTATCTGCTTAAGCTGGCTTCTTCGACCCCAGGTTCCCTACCTGAAATTGTTCAATGGAGCTTCCTTTATGTCCTCTTAAAGTTTTGCACGCTCTTACGGTAACATCCTCTACGTGCATATCGCTACGCCATGACTTTTTGTCTCTTAAGTGTATATGCGTGCTTTAGAGTTCCAGTGCCGAATAATGCCCCATATTTGACAATCAGACATGAACTGTAAACACACGGACACATAACAGACAATTGTGTGTTGTTTTCCAAGGTAGATGCGGCAGGCATTTATTTTGTTATGGAACCGAGACAGATTACAAACTTGTGCGCACGCACGTCACTCATTCGGACAACATACTACCCGAAATATTTATTTCTGGCCATCGGTTTCGAGCACCAAACGATAAACTTGTCGACTTAAGAACATGTAAAAAGGAGGAATGAATGTCGTATGTAATTTGCACACCACGTTCATATTTGTGATTTATGAGTATCGACATGTAGAAACGTATTATGTGTGCTGTATTTACAGACTCACCCTGATTAAGCTTTGCGAATACAAGTGAAACGCGTCTGGTGTAACATTTTCTTGAATTGCAGTACACTTAAGACAGAAAAAATAACAAATAGCAATTTATATATCGCACCTACTGTGCAAGATAGCCATACAAACAAACTTATTACAGGTCTTGGTTAGCTGGTAGGATAACTGGGAAGGTATCCTGTTATTACAGAAGTGTTTATAAACCTCTTGCACGGTCCAGTTCGTGGAGAACACTTAACTTTGAAAAACCAGGGTTTGGTGAATGGGAAGCACAAATCGATTTATTTGATGGAATTAAATTTCGCTTGAAACATATGAGTCTTTACTTTATCTTCGATAATGATAGAAGCTGAAGAAATGAATTAAAATTTGTACCACAGCTATGACTTTAGCCTGTGCCTCCATATTACTAAAGCAGATGTGCTAGATCTGTGGCTGCCCGAGCAATAGTAGCGGTATGAGAAGGGATAATGAGCTGAAGGTTTGACCTGAGGTTTTTGCTAAGGAGGGCATTGGACTTAGGCAGTCCGTTCAGGGCTGTAATGGCTAGCATATGTACCTAGTAAGTATTCAATTCGTGGCCGTAGTACAAATTTCAATTCATTTCTTCAGTTTCTGTCATTATCGAACATATCTATTTGTCACAAAATTATTGAAAAATCGTAACTAGAAAAACTTGCCACGATACTGGTAGTACAGGGTAGCCACAATAAAACTGACGGGCGCAGTGGTTAGACACTGGACTCGCATTCGGGAGGACGACGGTTAAATCCCGCGTCCGGCCATCCTGACTTTGGTTTTCCGGGATTTCCCTAAATCGCTCCAGGCAAATGCCGGGATGGTTCCTTTGAAAGGGCACGGCCGACTTCCTTCCCCAATCCGATGAGACCGATGACCTCGCTGTCTGGTCTCCTTCCGCAAACAACCCAACCCCAAAACTGACGGGGAACAACGGGTTACTGTAACTAATACCATCTGCGTGTCTAACACCAACAACTAGTAGTTGTCACGTGTGTGCACGTACTTGTCTCACATACAGTACAGTCTGTTCCGCATTCTAACGCTTTCTTTATCATTTACATTACATTATCTGTCCAAAAATTTCCGACACTGATTTTAGCCCCGGCGTATAAGCGACGGCAACGCAGTAATTAGGGTGGCAGCTTAAACTAATGGCTGTAAACAACAGATGTGCATTCGACTAGTCAGTTGACAGCAGGCAGTGTTAAGTAGAATACGTGCAGATGTGGTGTGTGTACGTTGTTCTGTCACAAATTGCAATACACCAAGATCTCTAAATCAAGGTTTCAAGACCTTTTCCAGAATGTCTTGAAGAAGAGGGTTCAAAATGGCTCTGAGCACTATGCGACTTAACTTCTTAGGTCGTCAGTCGCCTAGAACTTAGAACTAATTAAACCTAACCAACCTAAGGACATCACACACATCCATGCCCGGAAGAAGAGGGAAGCGTGTGCAAAGTTTGTCCCGCACAACTGACTCCCGAACAAAAACGACGTGTGGATGCTTGCCGTAACTATATTGAGAAGCAAAACACGAACAATTATTTCCTGGAAAAAAATCATCTCAGGTGACAAGAATTGGTATTATAAAACAGAACCTAGTGCAGAAATTCACAAGGAGGGTCATTGTTTAGACGACACAACCGGCGTTCAAGCCAATGCGCCACGGAGGTTGAACGACATCCCAAAGAAGGACTTTTCTAATAGTTTCACATGGTTGTATAAACGTCATATGCTTTGTGTACAAGTAGCGGGAGTCTGTATAGAACACCTGAAGCATTAACACCGCCATTTTAACTGTTGCCAATACCTTTATGAAACCAGTCTCGAAATTTTTTAGGAATGACGGGGGCTATACTATCACGAAATGTCGTACACAATTTTTGGGCCAGTTTCATTTTGTCACCATATAAACTTTTTACAAAAGTTTAAAAATAGGTTTTCATTGGCTAATCCAGCATTTTCGTGCAGCCTCTACATTCTGCATATGGTACTGTCTGCCTCTGCACCCCTCCGCCCTCTACCGAACTGATCGTGACGTAAAATTAGTGTTCGCAGTTCATATAAAGGCTTATAAGCTGCCAATGTTCCCAAGGCACACGCTGTGAAGTGTCTGGCAAACATAAGACAATAAAAATTTCTGAGCCACGCATCTTACACATACAGTATTAGTACATAATGGGTGTAGCTAATACATTAATCTGTATACAGGTTGCTTCAGGCCTAACATACAGAAAACGAAGTGTCCCATCTGTTTCGGGAAAAATAAGGCTTACGTTAATCAATAAGGTCTAACTGAATGGACGACCTTATATTACTGGGATGCTACTGTAAAATGGAGAAAATGAACCTAACTTCAAGATTTCATACACAAATGTGACACAGAATTAGTGTTGTCGAATAGAGCTCTGAGATCTGAACATTTTTAGTCTAAATTGTTTTCTTTGTATTTCGCCCCGATTATATCATAATAACCATCTGAACAACGCTCCCGGAAAGAAGAAGTTCTGGTTTATTGAATAAAGAGTGTGCTTTTCAATATTTCAGTGAAGGAAAAACAAAATGATTTAGCTTTTTATAACCTTTGTGGTGTCACCGCCAGACGCCACACTTGCTAGGTGGTAGCATTCAAACAGGCCGCGATCCGTTAGTATACTATCAGTGATTGCAGACCGAGCGCCGCTACACGGCAGGTCTAGTCTAGACTCCCTAGCACTCGTCCCAGTTGTACAGCCGACTTTGCTAGCGATGGTTTGCTGACTACAGACGCTCTCATTTGCAGAGGCGACAGTTTAGCATAGCCTTCAGCTACGTCATTTGCTACGACCTAGCAAGGCGCCATATTCAGTTACTATGTCTTCTGAACAGATAATATTGTGACTCATGTACCGTCAAGAGCGAAGTTCATCATTAATGGATTAAAGTTAAGTATCAAACTAATTACGTCCGCTTTCTGAATTCTAATTCCTTGTCATGTTTCAGACCTCACGTCAGTATAGTCCTTCCCTCCTCACGCCGGCCTGCGTGAGCTAAAACGCGTGCATTTCGGCCTCCACTAGGTTGGCTCTTCTGCCAATACAACAACTTTTATTGGCGTTATAGGATTTATTAAAAAAATTCAGAAGGGCACACTCCATTTTACGTATCAGGTGTTGAAAATGACTTTTGTTTTATTTTAAACGCAATCGCACTATCTTTATTTCGCTCTGAGTACTCCTAGAAACGATAACTGATCTTCACGTGTTCGATTCTTCATCACTGTCGGACACTGTTAATACACAATATCATTGACGAGACCCTGAAACCAAAAATGAAGAAAGGTTAAATCTGAACACCTTGTTGGTTAGGCCATTGACCGTCTATTACCAAAATTTAAGTTGCGCATAGCCATCTAAGAATAAATATGTGAGAGATCTATGTCCCGGCAACCACGTTAAAATTGCGTTATTGTCGAAACGTAGTCAAACAGTTCTGTCAGTGAGTGTAGGACATATTCAGAGCTCTGGTCACCAATTAACTTTTCATAAAAAGAATCCGATAACTTGAGCATTGATGAAAGCACATCACGTACTTATACTCTAGACGTGATAGCCGTCTTGTTGACGTCACCAGTGCGGGTTTCTTTTTACCAGGATGAGCACTAGATCTGAAAGTTAGTCTATAGCGCGCAAATCGAGAAGTTCAAATTTTGAATTAGATTCCAGTTGCAGATGCCGATTATTCGCTCATTGACTGCGTTTTTAATGTGATACGGACGTAAATCAGCATCGTGTTCATTTCTTCGTGCGGTACTTATGGTCACTTAAAAGTCCCGTGATTTTTTTGGTTTACATTTATTAAACCAAGAATCTCTGCACTTCTGGAGCCTTTGACAAGCTTTTAGGTTTGATTTTTAGGATTCTGAGTCTGTTGCACATAACCACTATTGCTAATCCATGGATCGTAATGCGGAAAACTATAGCGTTACAGGTATGGACGATTTTAATACTACTCTACATCGACCTGCTCTGATTGTCGGTAGCTGTTGCGACATTCTCCGAGTGCTAGACAATGAACGGTTATACATTTAGTTTTCATTTATTGGTTGCCCTAGAACAAATTTTAACCTAAAAGGATCGAACGCATCGTGTGACGTAAAAGGGTCGGGTCTTAAGTATCCTGCAGAGTGTTTGGATTTATTGGACTTGGTTTAAGATGGTACAGGTACTTTACAAGGTCCCATTTCGCAGTTTAACTGTGCATATGTTTTGTGACAGTAGCAACGAAAGCAATGTTTTCTCGTTTGACTGTAACTGCTTCGTAGAAGCGTGCGTGTAATACGAAATGCTGTAGCAGATCGCCGTTATCTGGGAGGCAGAAGACGGAACTCTCGTTCCAGGGCAATCTGCCGGCTTCATCCCTGCGACAGAGTTCAAGCTTAAGAACGGCGACGCAGATGTCTGCAACTTGGCTCCCTGCTATCGTCTATGCGCTTGCCAAGGCGCCGGGCTATCTCTTGCCTGTAGCTCCACAGAAAAGTCTCGAAAATACATTGTCATCTCCCAATAATTTTTAAGAAATATTCTTTATAACAGAACTAGTTACTGTATCCGGTTAACCGGTGATAATGTGGGAGTTGTGTACTGCCACCGGTTATACACAATGAGATCACAGAGGATTATGACAAAATGGAAGAGGCACTCATTTGACGAAAGATAGTGAACGGACAGTGACACTGGTGTTCTAGTAGTTTTCAGACAGAATGATAATCAAAGCCCACGGATGACAGCAAAGAAGGTACTGAAACAAATATGTCTGAAGCAAAACCAAACATGCGGTGTCATGCAGGCAAGCATGTTCATTGAAGTTCACGTAGATTGATTAGGTATATGACGTGGGAATCATGTGGCGTGATGCAAATTGATTAATAATTGCTTGAATAATTGGAAAAATTGGTGAGAAAGAATAGTTGACAGAAATTTGAAGGTAATTTATGGATCTGTATACTATCTTGGGTGAACTTTAACTGATACCAGTATCTACAGACCTTCAATATCAATACAGTAAAGGTCAATATTCATAATTTGCGTTACGTGCTGCTTTACATGAATTCCTTTGTTCTTAGTCTTGATTGTGACGACGTCGATGCAGGATAGCGCCTCCGGATATCGCGTAAGTTCTTAATATTTGCTCCGAACCTCTTGCTGTAGGATCTCGGCGGCGAGTTACATGATGAACAGACAGGAGTGGACATCTTAAATGTGCTAATAAATTTTCCTTTTCTAAGAACTTTTTATATCACTTTTAATGTACGCTTGAAATACACATTTTTAACAATGCTCTTTAGATGGATCCAAGCATGTGTCCGTACGCTACCACTTTTCGAAACAAAATGATGAAGATACAGGAATTAATAAATTGAAGAGCGTATTTTGTTTCATGCAGATATTTAACGATGTACCAAGACATTGTCCTTGCCACGAAATAACTCCTTAATTTACCTTTGTCGGCGTCTATAACTCATTCAAAAAAATGGTTCAAATGGCTCTGAGCACTATGGGACTCAACTGCTGTGGTAATTAGTCCCCTAGAACTTAGAACTACTTAAACCTAACCAACCTAAGGACATCACACACATCCATGCCCGAGGCAGGATTCGAACCTGCGACCGTAGCAGTCGCACGGTTCCGGACTGCGCGCCTAGAACCGCGAGACCACCGCGGCCGGCTATAACTCATTCATTTTACACATTGCTTATATATAAGAAAACAAAAGAACGAAAAAATAATATGATTCAATACAAGATTCATAAATTATTCTCGCAAGAAAGTCATTTATACATGGTATACAGGGTGCCTCCTCTCCTAAGAGTCGTCAGGTGCATTTTCTCTGGTTTTCATCAGATATTTTCAGTTTCTTCCTGGAGTCAGTCCAAAGAAATCTTGCTCATCACGTCTTTCATACGACGCCCAGCGTCAATGGAAAGCATTGGCTTGCTTCCCTTTTTTTAGCTGATCTTCAAAATGGAATTTTAGGTGCTTATTCGACAGAGCGTGTCCAAACTTAGTCTAGTGTGACACTCCTTTTATCAGTATGCAGTAACAGGGACAGTAAAACATTAAGAATAACCAGTAGTCCGGCAGCGACGGCACTGCCCTGGCCTGCGTTGACAGCTACCACCATGCAGGAGCGCTGCTCGGTCACTGCTGCAGTGCTGATTATTCTTCGTGCATTACTGTTCTTGTTAATACACATCGATGAAAAGAGTAACGCGCTAAACTAATCTGGGAGCGCTCTATCGAATGGGCAAGTAAATTTCCACTTTAAAAATCATTTAGTTTGCAATGGAAAACAAACGGACGCATTCCGTCTGCAATGGGCGTCGTATGAAGGACGAGATGAGCAGAAATTCTTTGCGCTGACTGCAGCTACATGTTGCAAAAAAGAAATTGCAGATATCTGCCGAAACCTAACAGAAATTGCGCCTGCCGACCCATAGGAAGACTCATGGTATACACCTCTTCGGAAAAAAAAAGTTGAAGCTCTCAGAAGACACTGTCGGACATCAACGTAACTTTGTACATATTAATATCATTGATGGCTATGCAAATGATTTGAGAGCTGCATTTCTCTGTGACAGGTAGAAAGGCCACCTTAATGCATTAGTGTAGTTATCAGAGGTGTTATAAGCGGCACGAAAAGGGTGCGCTGTAGAGTGATCACTGAAGGCCATGGATATGCCGCATATTTGTGTGAGACAGCATTATCAACAACTGACAGAATTTGTGAAGGGCCTTAATATGGGTATTCATTTGGACGACTGATCAAATCATGCAAAACTGAGATCTGTGGGGCACTCAAATGCGATCGATGTCGCATGGGAAAGTGAGGGCAGACAAACTCGATGTCAAGGACGTCTGACCGTCACAAGGAGGTTCAAAAATGGTTCAAATAGCTCTGAGCACTATGGGACTTAACAAAAAAATGTGTGTGAAATATTATGGGACTTAACTGCTAAGGTCATCAGTCTCCAAGCTTACACGCTACTTAACCTAAATTATCCTAAGGACAAACACACACACCCATGCCCGAGGGAGGACTCGAACTTCCGCCGGGACCAGCCGCACATGGGACTTAACAGCTGAGGTCATCAGTCCCCTAGAACTTAGAACTAAAACCTAACTAACCTAAGGACACGACACACATCCATGCCCGAGGCAGGATTCGAACCTGCGACCGTAGCGGTCGCGCGGTTCCAGACTGAAGCGCTTAGAACCGCTCGGCCACTCCGGCAGGCGTCACAAGGAGGGATCGCCGTATTGTGCACCGAGAAAATCGCTCTTGACATCTGCGCCTTCCATCGGAGAACAAGTAACGGACTCCTGCAATATTGTGTGTCATCCCACCCCGTTGGTTCGAGACTAGCAGCAGCCGGGCTGGGGAATAACACTCCCACGCTTAGGCTGCCGTTAACACCACAACACAAACAGTTGCGTTTGGAGTGGTTCCGTCACCAGGAAGCATGGGCTGCTGATGCATGGTGTCGCACTGTGTTCTGCGATGAATCGCTGTTCTGCACTATCTCGGATGGCCATCATCGCGGAGTATGGTGGCGACCCGTGGGGACAGCCCATTGTTCCAATATGGTAGAGAGGCACGTCGGTGTTACTCCTGGCATCTCGGTGTGGAGAGCCATAGGGCATGTCTTCAGGTCACGGCTGGTAGTGACTGAGGGAACTCTGATGACAGAACGGTACTTCACAGACATCCTGCGTCCTCTCATGTTACCTCACATGTGACAGTTATGGTGCCATTTCTCGACAGAATGATGTTCGCGCAGTGACTCATCTGACCATAGTCTCGTGGCCAGCAAGGCCACCAACTCTGCCACCGATATAACATATGTGGGACAGGCTCGGACGTCAACTCCGTTTGAAAACCAGTGTTGCGGCATCAAGGACGAGGTACAGCAATTCTGAGCCAGCCTAACTCATAAGAGAAGACAACGGCTTTGTGACACACTTCGAGTACATCCAGGCCGGAAGGGGTACAACGTAATACTGGTAAGTTAACTTTCACTGCTAAGCTCTTTGTAAATTTGACTCGATTTTATAACCACTGAAACATCACGTGGTCAGGTGGTGTGTGTCTGTATTTATGCATATAATTCAGTACTGTAAAAATTTCGTATGTCTAGGAAGAAATTGCGGAGTAGAATTGTGTTTAAAATTAGGTTTTCCTGCTGTTCTTACGGAGACTGAAAACGTACAACCCGAAATTTCATTATGCCTCTCTCCACACTAAAATTCTTCGGCAATGTAGGAGATATGTAACGGCGCTCTATAGATTTGAATGACATACGGTGGAATCAGTCTGCATAGATAAGGCATATTGTGACGCATGCAGAAGTTCATTTATTTTCTATTGCTAGTAAAGAACTTAATGTCGTCCCGTTATTAATTTATAAATATTTTTAATGCATCTAAAGATTTTTCGGAATGAAGAATTAGCTGATAATGTACTAACTAATGGTGAATGCATAAAGATCGGCAAAGCTTTTCTGGAAGTTCTGTAAAAAAAACCGCATAGCTTCGTTTTAAAAAAAATGATACGCATCTCATGTTAATACGGTTTCAATAGCAACAGTTCGATATTTTATGAGGCCATAGTGAATATTCAGTGTTTTTAGCCTTTCAAAAACTATCTAATCTGGAGTAGATGCCTCACCCTATCTGTGGGATTCGAGGTAGTGTGCCTAACCCTAGGCCAGAGAGGTCGCGTCTGTTTGAAATTATTTATTGCCTATTCAACCGGAGGCTCCGATTGAAACGGTGCGAAAACTCGAACTCCGGCAAAACCACTCAGTGACCGGCACTGCTATAGACAGAGGTCACAAAAGTCGTGGGATACCTCCTAATATCGTGTCGGACGACCTTTTGCCCGGCGTAGTGCGGCAACTCGACTTGGCATGGCCTGGACAAGTTGTTGGACGCCCCTCCAGAAATATTGAGCCAAGTTGCCTCTACAGGGTGTTACAAAAAGGTACGGCCAAACTTTCAGGAAACATTCCTCACACACATATAAAGAAAAGATGTTATGTGGACATGTGTCCGGAAACGCTTAATTTTCATGTTAGAGCTCATTTTAGTTTCGTCAGTATGTACTGTACTTCCTCGATTCACCGCCAGTTGGCCCAATTGATGGAAGGTAATGTTTACTTCGGTGCTTGTGTTGACATGCGACTCATTTCTCTACAGTCCTAGCATCAGGCACATCAGTACGTAGCATCAACAGGTTAGTGTTCATCACGAACGTGGTTTTGCAGTCAGTGCAATGTTTACAAATACGGAGTTGGCAGATGCCCATTTGATGTATGGATAGCACGGGGCAATAGCCGTGGCGCGGTACGTTTGTATCGAGACAGATTTCCAGAACGAAGGTGTCCCGACAGGAAGACGTTCGAAGCAATTGATCGACTTCTTAGGGAGCACGGAACATTCCAGCCTATGACTCGCGACTGGGGAAGACCTAGAACGACGAGGACACCTGCAATGGACGAGGCAATTCTTCGTGCAGTTGACGATAACCTTAATGTCAGCGTGAGAGAAGTTGCTGCTGTACAAGGTAACGTTGACCACGTCACTGTATGGAGAGTGCTACGGGAGAACCAGTTGTTTACGTACCATGTAGAGCATGTACAGGCACTATCAGCAACTGAGTGACCTCCACGGGTACACTTCTGCGAATGGTTCATCCAACAATGTGTCAATCCTCATTTCAGTGCAAATGTTCTCTTCACGGATGAGGCTTCATTCCAACGTGATCAAATTGTAAATTTTCACAATCAAAATGTGTGGGCTGACGATAATCCGCACGCAGTTGTGCAATCACGTCATCAACACAGATTTTCTGTGAACGTTTGGGCAGGCATTGTTGGTGATGTCTTGATTGGGCCCCATGATCTTCCACCTACGCTCAATGGAGCACGCTATCATGATTTCATACGGGATACTCTACTTGTGCTGCTAGAACATGTGTGTCGTACTTGTAGACACAACATGTGGTTCATGCACGATGGAGCTCCTGCACATTTCAGTCGAAGTGTTCGTACGCTTCTCAACAACAGATTCGGTGACCGATGGATTGGTAGAGGCGGACCCATTCCATGGCCTCCACGCTCTCCTGACCTCAACCCTCCTGACTTTCATTTATGGGGGCATTTGAAAGCTCTTGTATACGCAACCCCGGTACCAAATGTAGAGACTCTTTGTGCTCGTATTGTTGACGGCTGTGATACAATACGCCATTCTCCAGGGCTGCATCAGCGCATCAGGGATTGCATGCGACGGAGGGTGGATGCATGTATCCTCGCTAACGGAGGACATTTTGAACATTTCCTGTAACAAAGTGTTTGAAGTCACGCTGGTACGTTCTGTTGCTGTGTGTTTCCATTCCATGATTAACGTGATTTGAAGAGAAGTAATAAAATGAGCTCTAAAATGGAAAGTAAGCGTTTCCGGACACATGTCCACATAACATCTTTTCTTTCTTTGTGTGTGAGGAATGTTTCCTGAAAGTTTGGCCGTACCTTTTTGTAACACCCTGTATATCTGTCCGTAATTGCGAAAGTGTTTCCGGTGCAGGTATTTTGGCACGAAATGACCTCTCGAATATTTTCCATAAATTTTCGATGGGATTCATTTCGGGCGATCTGGATGGTCAAACCATTCGCTCGAATTGTCCAAAATGTTCTAAGACAATTGCAAACAATTGCGGCCCGATGACATGGCGCAAAATCATCCGTAAAAATTTTATCGTTGTTTGGGAACATGACATCCATGAATGGCTGCAGATGGACTCCAAGTAGCCGAACATCCAGAGTACCCAGTCCACTCCATGTAAACACAACGCTCACCATTATGGAGCCGCCGCCAGCTTGCACAGTGCCTCGTTCACAACTTGGGTCCATGGCTTCGCGGTGTCTACACCACACTCGAATATTGCCATCAGTTCTTACCAACTGAAATCGGGACTCATCAGACCATGCCACGGTTTTCTAGTTGTGTAGGACCCAACCGGTGTGGTCACGAGCCCAGGAGAGTCACTACAAGCGATGTTGTGCAGTTAGCAAGGGCACCCGCGTCGGTCGTCTGCTGCCGTACCCCATTAACGACAGATTTCGCCACAGTGTCCTAACGGATACGTTCATTGTGCGTCGCCGATTGATTTTTGCTGTTATTTCACACCGTGTTTCCTGTCTGTTAGCACTGACAACTCTGCAAAACGCCCCTGCTCTCGGTCGTTCAACGAAGGCCGTCCGCCATGGTGAGAGGTAATGCCTGAAATTTTGTATTCTCTGCACACACTTGACACTGTGGATCACGGAATATTCAGTGCCCTAACGATTTCCGAAATGCAATGTCCCATGCGTCTATCTCCAACTAGCATTCCGTGTTCAGAGTCTGTTTATTCCCCTCGTGCTGCCATAATCACATCGGAAACCTTTTCACACGCATCACTTGAATACAAATGACGGCTTCGCCAATGTACTGCCTTTTACACCCTTGGTTCAAATGGCTCTGAGCACTATGGGACTTAAACATCTGAGGTCATCAGTCCCCTAGAACTTAGAAATACTTAAACCTAACTAACCTAAGGACATCACACACATCCATGCCCGAGGCAGGATTCGAACCTGCGACCGTAGCGGTCGCGCGGTTCCAGGCTGAAGCGCCTAGAACCGCTCTGCTACAACGGCCGGCCTTACACCCTTGTGTACGTGACACTATCGCCATCTGTATATATGAATATCGCTATCTCATGACTTCTGGCACTTCAGTGCTCATTCATATTGTACCACCGGTTATTAACAGCATGATTACCTGCATTCGGATCGAAACATGAATGACTTTTCCAGAGCCACTACGCAGCGAGTGTACGCTGTTTTGAAACAGCCTCGCTGATTAAGATGGCGTCTAAATCCGGCTCACAGTTTTAATCTGGCAGGAAGTTTTAAAATAGCGCACGCTCCGCTTCAGACTGAAAGATTCATTGTGAAAACTTTCCCTTGGGCTACGACTAAGCCATTTCTGCGCAGTTTCCTTTTTTAGTGGTGTGCTCGTCCAGCAAGGTACGTAGGTGTGCTTCTGTGAAGTTAGAGGAGACGAACCGACAGAAGTGCAGGTTTGAGGGCGGATCCTGAATCGTGTCTGGATAGCTCAGTTGGTAAGACTGTTGTCTGCTTCAGAATTGCGTCCCAATCAGGTACAGAGTTTGAAAGCTTCCCGAACCAGGTAGTTGGTTGATTATTTTTTTCAGCACATTTCGTGCCACGAGTATCAGTTCAGGTGACATGTACGGTAGTGACTTGTAAATAATAGATTTCAGCTATCAGTCGTCCTTTTTAAATTTTATTGGCAGATCTAGATTTTAGCTAGAAACTAGCCATTCTCAATGCACTATCATTTTTGGTCAATGCATGTAATGCCTGTTGGTCGGGCTTCGTCCGCAGTTCGTTGAATATGAACTGTGGACGAATCCCGACCAACAGGAATTACATGCATTTGTAAGTGGGCTGTTTAGGTTTTTATGTTGTTAACGCCACGTAGCGCTCTGTATGAAAATCTCTGGCTGTGCTGTGTGCAGTCTGTGGCTGGTTAGCATTGTTGTAATATTCGCTATTGCAGTGTTGGGCAGTTGGCTGTTCACAGCGCGTAGCGTTGCGCTGTTGGAGGTGAGTCGCCAGCAGTGGTGGATGTGGGGAGAGAGATGACGGAGTTTTGAGAGCGGATGATCTGGACGGAGACAGTAAATTTGTAAGACTGGATGTCATGAACTGATATATATAATGACTTTTGAACACTATTAAGGTAAATACATTGTTTGTTCTCTATCAAAATCTTTCATTTGCTAACTATGCCCATCAGTAGTTAGTGCCTTCAGTAGTTTGAATCTTTTACTTAGCTGGCAGTAGTGGCGCTCGCTGTATTGCAGTAGTTCGAGTAACGAAGATTTTGTGAGGTAAGTGATTTGTGAAACGTATAGGTTAATGTTAGTCAGGGCCATTCTCTTGTAGGCATTATTCAAAGTCAGATTGCGTTGCGCTAAAAATATTGTGTGTCAGTTTAAGCACAGTCGTTTATAATTTTTCTAAGGGACGTTTCATACATTGATCAAAAATGATAGTGCATTGAGAATGGCTAGTTTCTAGCTGAAATCTAGATCTGCCAATAAAATTTAAAAAGGACGACTGATAGCTGAAATCTATTATTTACAAGTCAATATAACAGTCGCTGCGTGCAACAGTCTTCTGAGTGGAAGGTAACCTGATGTACGGTGGTGTTATACTCTACTTTGCTCCCATTCTCACGGAATCCCCTCTCTTCACTTTCCACTTAAAAAATAGTTACTTCTGCGTTATAACCAGGATTAGCGGTTATTATGAAACCGGGAGTCATCGCTCGCCCAGCGCAAAGCCCCTAGGAATTGGAAAAAAACGCAAGTGACTTATGTACGTAAAAAAGTTAAAAGAACGGAACCGCGACATTGCAGATAATGTCCTTAACATCGTTTTATACAAAATTTTAGAACAGATTCTGTGTTGTAATAAAATAAATTTCCCTGAGGAAGAAAAGACTCTGTCCAGGAATCATCACGGATTTAGAAAGCATCCTTGGTGCGAAACCAAGCTTGCCCTTTTCTCACATGAAATACTGCGAACTATAGATGAAGGGCAACAGGCAGATTCCATATTTCTAGAAAAGCATTTGACACAGTGCCCCACTGCAGACTGTTAACGGAGGTACGAGCATATGGAATAGGTTCCCAGATATGTGAATGGCTCGAAGACTTCCTGAGTATCAGAAGCCAGTACGTTATCCTCAACGCCAACCATTCATCAAGGACAAGGGTATTGTCAAGAGTGCCCGAAGAAAGTGTGACAGCACCGCTATTTTTTTTCAATACACATAAATAATATGGCGGACAGGGTGGGCAGCATTCTGCTGTTGTTTGCTGATAACGCTGTGGTGTACGGGAAGGTGCAGAATTTGAGTAACTGTAGGAGGATACACGATGACTTAGACAAAACTTTTAGTTGATGAATGCTAGTTTATGAATGCTAGTTAGCTCTAAATGTAGAAAAAATCTAAGTTGATGGGGATGAGTAGGAAAAACAAACCCATATTTTTCAGGTAAAGGCATTAGTAGTGACCTTCTTGACTCTGTAACGTTGCAAAGCGATATGAAATGGAACGAGAATGTGAGGACTGCCGTAGGGAAGTTGAATGGTCGACTTCGGTTTATTGGTAGAATTTTGGGAAAGTCTAGTTCACCTGCAAAGGGCACTGCATATAGGACGCTAGTGCAACCTATTCTTAAGTACTGCTCGAGTGTTTGGGATCCGCACCAGATCGGATTAAAGGAAGACATCGAAGCAATTCAGAAGGCAGGCTGGTAGATTTGTTACCATTAGGTTCGAACAACACGCAGGTATTACGCAGATCCTTCGGGAACTCAAATGGGACTTCCTGAAGGGAAGGCGACTTTCGTTTCGAGGAATACTACTGAGAAAATTCAGAGAACTGGAATTAGAAGCTGACTGCAGAACGCGTAAAGTCCACGAAGATAAGATGAGAGATATTAAGGCTCGCACAGTCGTTTTTCTCTCGGCGTATTTGTGAGTGGAATAGGAAAGGAAATGTCTAGTAGTGGTACGTGGTGCCCTCCACCATGCACCGTACGGTGTGAAACGTCCCCTTAGAAAAATTATTGAATTACTGTGCTGATAAATCTCTTACATTATTTGATTTTCAAACAGCTGAGCAAAGCTGAACGTACTCAGACATTTCGCTCTTTACCTATTCTGATCAACACTAAACTGACACACAATATTTTTAGCGCAACGCAATCTGACTTTCAAAAATCCCTATAAAAGAATGGCCCTGACTAACATTAACCTATACCTTTCACAAATCACTTACCTCACAAAATCTTCGTTACTCGAACTACTGCAATACAGCGAGCGCCACTACTGCCAGCTAAATAAAAGATTCAAATTACTGAAGGCACTAACTACTGACAGGCATAGTTAGCAAATGAAAGATTTTGCTAGAGAACAAACAATGTGTTTACATTAATAGTGTTCAAAAGTCATAATATATATAGTAGTTCATGACACCCATTCTTACAAATGTACTGTTTGTGATGGACACACGTCCAGATCATCCACTCTCAAAAATCCGCCATCTCACTTCCCCATATCCACCACTACTGGCGGCTCACCTCCAACTGCGCAACGCTACGCGCCGTTAACAGCCAACAGCCCTACACTACAATAGCGAATATTACAACAATGCCACCCAGCCACAGACTGCACACAGCACAGCTAGTGATTTTCATACAGAGCGCTACGTGGCGTTACCAGTATAAAAACCTAAACAGCCTACTTACAGGTGGCTTCCGGAGTATGGATGTAGAGGTAGATGCAGATGCGGATGCAGGAGATATTCTCGTCAGGCAAAGGTATCAATTCATAGATTGATATTACCTGCTGGCAGCAACAACTCCACCACGTTTCTAGAGCCGACAGGTATAAATGACAAACCTCTGGAAGTTGGGTATGGTAAGACGTAATGCGAAAAAAAAGAAGGTACCTTGCAGACGGAAACGATCCAAAAAATCCTAGCATTTCAGTTTCGACGGTCGCAGGGTCGTATTCTGCAGACTAGTGTACACAATCGTAATGCAAAGTACCGTGCTATTAATGATGAAGGTACCCTTCCATTTTGTATCACATAAATTATGACATTTTCTAAATTCTGATAGTTTGGCGCGAACGTAAATCTTAAAGTAATTGGATTACATATGTCCTTCTCTATTATTCGGAAGAGTACTTTTCAGATTATTTATTGCTGTTAAGTGCAATTGGTTGGTAGTTATGGTATGTGATGTACTAAGCACTGATGGAAATAAATTACTACTTCTATTATAGTAAAGTATTTTACATACTTTTTTGTTTTGTTATTATTAAATAATAGGCATCTGAGCCATGTTAAAATTGAGGATGACGCAAGTTTCATTTGTAGAGGGAAAATAGCAGCTGTGAACAGGGAGAATCTACAATGAAAGTAGCAGACATCCATAACAACAACAGCCGGCCGGAGTGGCCGTGCAGTTCTGGGCGCTGCAGTCTGGAGCCGAGCGACCGCTACGGTCGCAGGTTCGAATCCTGCCTCTGGCATGGATGTGTGTGATGTCCTTCGGTTAGTTAGGTTTAATTAGTTCTAAGTTCTAGGCGACTGATGACCTCCGAAGTTAAGTCGCATAGTGCTCAGAGCCATTTGAACCAAAAAAATGGTTCAAATGGCTCTGAGCACTATGGGACTCAACTACCGTGGTCATAAGTCCCCTAGAACTTAGAACTACTTAAACCTAACTAACCTAAGGACAGCACACAACACCCAGCCATCACGAGGCAGAGAAAATCCCTGACCCCTCCGGGAATCGAACCCGGGAACCCGGGCGTGGGAAGCGAGAACGCTACCACACGACCACGAGATGCGGGCCCATTTGGACCATGGCAACAACAAAAACCTGGGCTGGTGAATGATGAAATACACTGATAAGCCAAAACTTTATGACCACTGGCCACCGCGACGTTGGATGCCGCCTGGTGGCTTTGCAGGAACGTGACGCGGTGACAAAAGCATGTAAGTGGAGCAGACACGGACAGCGGATCACCCTAGCGAAGGTATGGTCTGCAAGTGGGGATGTCCATTGACATAAGCGACTTTGACAAAGATCAGGTTATTATTACGCAGAGTATCTCGGAAACGGCGAAGCTGTTCGAATGTTTACGTGCTGCTGTCGTGAGCATCTACGGAAAGAGGTTAGAAGGACCGTGAAGCTACCACTAAGCGCTAAATTATCGGACGTCCACAACTTTTCAGAGCACGTGGGGTTCGGAGGCTTGTCTGCTCTGGAAAGTAGGATAGATGGTGAGCCGTGGTATCTCTAGCGAAAGAGCACAATTCTGGTTCACGCACAAATGTTTTGGAGCACATCGTTCATCGTTCATTACTGAACATGGAGCTCCGCCGCAGACCGTCCCTACGTGTTCACATATTGACCCTACGACATCGTCAATTGCGACGGCAGCGGGCGCGAAACCATCGGGATTCGACCGTCGATTAATGGAAACTACCTCGCTGGTCGTCTCCACAAACGCCTTTATCGAGGTGAAAGACAGCTCGAAACGTTCAGCGCGCCACGGACACAGGTTGGTGGGTTTAGTATTATGCTGTGGAAGAAATTTTCCTGCGCTTGCATGGCACCTGTGTGAGTAATCGAAGACACGCTGACAGCTGCGAACCACCTGAACCCCTTCATGCTTGATGTTTTCCCCCATGGCGATGTCATCTTTCTGCAGGACAATTTTCTGTGTCTCGGAGGCAGAACCGTGCTACAGTGGTGAGCATTATAGTAAACGCACGTTGATGTCTCGGCGACCCAGTTCGCCTGATGTAAATGTTATGGAACCCATCTGCATCGCTATCGGGCGCCATCACCGCTTACGCAAGTCAATGGCCCCTTACTTTTGTGAATTACATGTCCTGTGCGTAGACATCTAACGCCACATACCCCCACAAACCTGCCAGCAAAATTTTTGGTATCTGATCAGCATAATCAATGATGTATTTCGTTCCAAAGATGGAAAAACAAGCCATTAAGCAGGTGGTCATAACGTTTTGGCTCATCAGTGTATACTTTCGAAATCGCCCTAAATTAACGAACAACTGCCTCGCCTATCCCTGAACAAAAATCGGGATCCGCGCCTGTCTAAAAACACAACCATACGAGACTATAGCTTGAGGTGTCTATTTGTCACCATTCGCCTCATATACATTCACTCTTCGCCTCATATACATTAATCCAGTGCAGAATGTTTGTTTCACGGCTGGTCCCGGCGGAGGTTCGCGTCCTCCCTCGGGCATTGACGTGTGTGTTTGTCCTTAGGATAATTTAGGTTAAGTTGTGTGTAAGCTTAGGGACTGATGACCTTAGCCGTTAAGTCCCATAAAATTTCACACACATTTTTTTGTTTGTTTCATCTCTGATGTTAAGAGTTTAGTGAAAACTGCTGCATCTGTGTTTAAGGCAACTTGATATTTCACATATCAAATTCCATTGTTTACAACATCAGATTGAATACCCGACTCACTCAGGAAACTACAAAGGTCACATTCCTGAACTAATTCTGGGAAATTGTGGGTGCGGTTCATATCTGTCCAGGGCAATAAAGGGCAGCGCTGTAATAACATACCTCTGAAGTACGACCTACAGTAGATTGCTTTGTGATTGCGACTCACTAACTTCGAGATGCAGCGGGTCCTTCTATATGCTTGATTATATCGAAAGAATCCAGCCAGCCGCTGGAGATGCCAACCAAAGTTCTCTCACTGAATCGTCTCATACCGAGGTGTATAAACGTTGTCGAACGTTGGCGAAATATTTCTATTATTAGGGGATATATTTTACAGATATATTTGTTGTTGGAATGTCACTCGTTATAGAGCTACTAAGTTGGTCTGTACCACTAACCCTCAGTTCTGATTATCGGTTTAGGTTTTCTCATTTTAATAAAAATACCTTCATCACTCTTACTTATTAGTCCGTATCTATGGTTACTTCCGTCAGAAAATATTGTTGTTATTTAAACAATTTTACCTGGAGTTAACGTATACCTAAAAAAAGTGTTTCGCTTTTCACTACTCGGTTTCACTTCTTAAAATGAAATGTTGAGTTTAGAAATTGAATGAATTTTAGAACGGTATCGGATTTAAGTTATTTCTTCCAAATTGCAGGTTTCGGCCAGTTCGAGTCTCAGTCCGGCACACAGTTTTAAGCTGCCAGTAAGTTTCAGAGACGTGAATTTTCAAAATTTTGGATTTGGAAACTAGGATTATTTACTTGTTGATGTTGTGGTCTTCAGTCCGAAGATTGGTGGGATGCAACCCTCAGCGCTAGCCTGTCCTGTAAATATCTCTTCAAGTCTGCATAACTACCGCGACGTATCAAGTGGATACACTTGAGCCTTCTCACTGCAGTCGGGCTTTTTTCAATTTATTAACTTTCGGCCGTGCCCATTTAGCCATCTCATAGTGCAGTGTTAATTGCGACGATACGAATGTAAAGCACAACACAACACCTAGTGTCTGAGAGGAGAAAAATCTCCGACACTGCCGGGAATCGAATCCGGGCTCATTCGTGTAGCACTCCGCCGCGCTGACCGCGCAGCTACCGAGGCAAACGCATCACGCCTTGGTCTCCCACAATTTTTACCCCCTCCCCCCATGCCTCTTACACTTCTCGCATTACTAAGTTCTTTATTGGTTGCTTTCATTGGAATCCGCCCCATCAACTGAGCCCTTCTGTTAGTCAAGTTGCTCCATAAGTTACTTTTATACCAATTATAGTCATTAGTTTTTCATTAGTTATCCAGTTAGCCTATCTCATCTTCATCACTCTTCTGTGGCACCTCACTGCAAAAGCTTCTCTTCTATTCTGATCTATACTGATTATCGCCCATGTTTCACGTACTTAAAAAACTACGTTCCAGATAAATACTTCCAGAAAGGACTTTATAACACTTAAATTTATATTAGATGTTAAATCAATTTTTGTATGTGACTGCGACAGGCGAGAAACAATTTAAAAACGTCAGCAATCACTGATGACTCTACAGTGACCAATTCATCCATCGTCTTTTATTTAGCTACTCGGATAACAAAACTAATTTACCAGTTTCGATTTCTCATTCCTAAAGAAATTCCATCAGCGTCGCATGATTTACTTCGTGTACACTTCATTATCACTGATTTTCTTTTGCAGATGCTCACCTTATAACCTCCTCTGAAGACACTATCCATTCCTTTCAACTGATGTTCCATGACCTTTATAGCCTCTGATAGAATAACAAGGTCACACGTAAGTCTTAAAGCTTCTTCTGTCCTCCCTGAAATTTAACTCCTTTCCCAAATTTGTCCTTGATTTCCATTTTTGCTTGCTAATTGTATAGACTGATGGGGTGAGTTAAAACCATTGGGTCTATGTCACCTGGTAAGATGAGGCTCTTCAGCAGCTCTCTTAAATCTAACCAGACATCATCAGTGCGTTGACATTAACATGTACATAGTATATCAGCTCTATATTTAATAACAACATTAATATTAATTTTAAGATAATTAAAATAAATATACAGTTTTACTGTAACGCCAGTCATATTAACAAATGTTAAGTAATTTTCTTGTTACTTTTCTGATGAATGCGGGTAGTGGTACAGCAACAGAAATACACTTCTGACCAAAGAAGTGAAGCACGCAGAACGAAATTAAGCTTAACAGGTTGAGAGGGTATGCGACTATTTCAGTGATTAGAATCTAATTGACAAACGACTTGGCAGTATGACCCCACTGATCAGTATGACGTTGCACCCCTTCTTGCCTAGATGCACCGCTCGGTTGGGAAGCCGCTGCATTCACTCCTGAGGCAAGCTGGCAGACAACTGTTGTAACTCGTCCTTGATATCCTGAATACTGGCATTGGGACGGAGTTGACGTCCAAACTGGTCCCACACATGTTCAATTGAGGACAGATCTGGGGATTTTGCTGGTCACGGGAGTAATACGACATCACGTAGACTATTCATGGAGACATGTGTCATGGGTGGACAGCATTGCCCTTTTGAAAAATGATACCACGATACTGTCGCATGAGAGATTACACGTGCCAGTGGCGTACCATTGTTATGTCAAGAAGTTTTCTTGATCACTGCTCGTTCACCTGAAGTCATTCCCCGTGGTTCCCCACAAAATGAATCCGGTAATAACACCACTAGGCTTCTCCAAAACATTGGAAGAACGGTACTTATGCCGAGGTCTCCACCGTACTCGCTTGGGTGGTGTAGAACGCGATGCATTACTGAACACAATGCGGCTACATTCATAAGCAGTCCATGCTTCCCGGTCGCAGCACCACTCCAAACGCAGCCGTTTGTGTTGTGGTGTTAACTGAAGCCTACGAAAGGGACCGTCATCTTCTAGTGCAGCTTCTGCTAGTCTCTGACTAATGGTGTTACTTTTTCTCGGATAGCAGGCGCATATGTGACTATGCATTTGGTGGTAAATACGGAGATCCTCCTTTGTGATTGTCTGACTTGGTTGACCGGAATCTTGTCGATGAGCATACCTGCCCTCGGCTTCCCCTGCAATCCAACATCAGGTCACTGTCACTTTCAGACGCCCCACGATACTACACGATTCGACCAGCCGGCCAAATGGAGTCCCACAATGAGGCCCCCTTCAAGCTGTTTCAATTGCTCATAACGCTGTCTCATACAAGTGCGCATTATCTCCGTGTTCCTCATAGTGATCACACGACATCTGATGTTGTTCTCGCTCCTTATTACCTTACCAGGCCTGGTAACAATACTAAACACGAACGACGCTAATTTGTCCTGGTAGGCATTATACCTGTTAAAGAGAATTGCAACTCTAATAATTTACATATATACCAATTGTGTATACGTGTACGAAGTTACATTGACATCGGGCCATGTTTCCTGAATTTTTCAAGTCTTTTGTCAGGCAGTGCACATGGCAGCAGTAAAAAATAAATCAAATTTGCTGAATAATATGACTGGTAGGGGGAGGAGCGAGAAATAATTGACTAAAATCAGAAGCTGTGATGGCACAAAAAAGTAACAGAAGTGGCTCTCTGTCATTTGCGGATCACTGGGTAGATTTTTATTCGCAGGTCACTGGGTAGATTTTTTCCAGGGTCGCTTGGCTTAACTGAAAAAAGAGATGGAGAAAGATTTAATTTTTATGCATAGTTCCTGAAATGATGCTGGACGTATCAAATTTTGGAGTACAGTTATGAAATGGTGATAGATACTTGATATGCGAGGAAAGTCATGGAGGCACACCAGAGGACACACTGAAGGACACAGGACTCTTATTCGGAAGAGCACCCGTTCAGATGTCCACCCAGCCATGTAGATTTCCCTAAATTGCTTAAGGCCTATGGCCTTGTGAATTATTTGCAAGGGCACGGCCGATTTCTCTCCTCATCCATCCCCAATCCGAGCTTGAGCTCCGTATGTAATAACCCTGTCGTCAACGGTAGGCGTTCGTGGCTAACCAAAGTCGTCGGGAGTTTTCACCATTAGAGGCGTCCGCCTGCGTAGCTGGATGGTAGCGTGCTTGCCTCCCATGCACTGGCCCGGGGTTCGATTCCCGGTCGGATTGGAGATTTACTCCGCTCGGCGACTGGGTGTTGTGTTGTCCTCATCATCATTTCATCCTTATCATCGGCCACAAGTCGCCCAATGTGGCGCCGACTGGGACCTCCCAGTCAACAATGCCACCCGATCATTTCATACTATTGGAGGCGTGTTAAGCTGCTTCACAGTAATAAAGATTTGAGAGGACTAAAGACTGGACTAATTTTGGTTTTATTTTATGTGTAATATGCCGCATAATCCCAACTGCTTCCGTGTTAATACTGACACCAGTGGAACTTCGACGTGTTGCAGATCGTCCAACCCCATAAAACGTCACCCTCCATTCCCTGAAGCTATATTCTTCTGCCTGTGAAAGATATTCGTACGACTTCTGGTGTAGGTGGCGTTTCTACAGTTGCATTATTCTTCTCAGATTTCTTCAGCATACATATGTGGTTACCCATGTGTGGTTATAACTAAACGCTGCTTGACGACTTGAATATCTACCACAGTTTAAATAATGTCTGTAGGAGAAAGGTAGCTTCAAGTTTGACATAGGAGTCACTAGTGCTGTATGTCGATTGACATCTAAAGAAATGGGCCCGTTGTCTTGTTGAAGGGACCACAGTGTGTTCGTGTGAAAGCATTTCAGTAAAATCTTGAGAAACCTAGTAACAGTTGCCCTGTCTTTAATTTTAACACTGCTGCTCTCGAAAATGGTTCCAGTGTCTTTAGTGAGGGAGAAAATTATCATTATTGTAGTTGTTCTTATTATGATTCTTAATTTCTGGGATCTATATGAGTATTCGACCTGCAACAATGGACATTTTAATCTTTTATTGCAACCTCTCTTTGTACGTACGAGGGTTATTCGCAAGGTAAAGAACGATTGGTCACGAAATGGAAACCACAGCGAAAATCTGATGAAGTTTTGCAAGGGTGTGTTGGACAGGGTCTCTAGTATGTCCGTCGATCGCGTTACGTCGTTCTTTTTAGTTCTGAGCACATGCGTAGCACATAAAGATACCTAGAACAATAGCGTCTCCCGCCAAGTACGAGGGCCTGGTGAGAAATTTCGCCTGAAACTACGCAGCCAACATTACATAACTGTCGTGCGTTTTCTTCTTCAAGACAATTCTCAGCTGCATTCTACAGGGTCAGTGAAGATGCTCCTGCATCGTTTTCAATTGGAAATGTTTGATTACCCACAATATAGCGCTTAATTGTCTCCCTCTGAGTTTCATCTGTGCTCACATGAACCGCTGGCTATGAAGACAACATTTTGGCACGGACAATTAGCTGTAGGCCAGCGCAGAGAATTGGCGGAAAGCACTGGCGGCTGCCTTCTATAACGAGGGTATTGGAAAGTTGGTACAACCCTACGACAAACGTTTAAGTCGGATGGGCGACTATGGAGATAAGTAGCTGGAAGTTGTAGCTAACTGTTGGAAATAAAAACGTTTTGTTTTTCACTGTGGTTTCCATTTCGCGACCTACCGTTCCTTACTTTCCGAATAGCCCTCGTGTTTTCATCCTCTCAGAAATGGCACTCTTATTATTTTATGACCACATGGTTCCGATCTTCTTGGATAATTTTGTCTGTTAAACTGCCTAGTTAATAATATTCTGCTTCTAATGTTTCGATCTTGTATTTCCTGTCATATTATGCCTGCTTCTTTCCGTTCTCCTTTCACTGCTATGATGTGTTTCGCTGTCTGTCTTAGCTTGACTGCTAGTTTAGTTGAACTCCGCGACTTTTCTCGTTAATGTGATTGGTTGCATTCCTTTAATACGCCCACAGAGTTATATATCAGAATAAATGTCGGTATGCTACCAAATTTACTTAATTTCTCTTAGACTGTGTCCCACTGAAACGGTTTTCCGAAATTCGTTCTCCTAAGAAGACGAAGTAAATTTCCAGAATTCTAATCAAGAACTGTTGCCAGTATGAGTAAATTATAAGTAGAAATCCTCGGTATAACAAAGCAGCTTAAATCACTTAAAAGCTACTACTCCCGCTCGACGGAAGATACATACTTTAACACAGTAAAGTTACACAAGTCACACCAATACTCAACAAAGGAAGTAAAAGTAATCGGGGAATTACACACTCACATCACAGATGTCAATTTTTAGTAGGATTTTGGAACATAGACTGTGTTCTAACATTATGAATTACCTCGAGACTGTTGCACAGAGTCAGCAAGGATTCAGAAAATATCGTTCTGGTGAAACACAGTTAGCTCTTTATTCTCACGAAATAACGAGTTCTATCAACAGAGGAACTCAGATTGATTCCATATTTGTAGATTTCCAAAAGGCTTTTGATGCCGATCCTCAAGAGCGGCTTCTAATCAAATTGCGTGCCTACGGAGCATCGTCGCAGTTGTGTGATGGATTCGTGATTTCGTCTCAGAAAGTTCACAGTTCGTAGTAATTGACGGAAAGTCATCGAGTAAAACAGAATGGTATCTGGTATTCCCCAAGGAAGTGTTATAGGCCCTCTGTTGTTCCTAATCTATATAAACGATCTGAGCAGTCCTGTTAAATTGTTTGCAGATGATGCCATTTACCGTCTAGTAAAGCCATAAGAAGATGAAACCAAAAAGTAGAATGATTTAAACAACATACACTCTAGTGCGAAAAACTGCCTCTAAATAATGAACAATGTGAGGTCATCCACATGAGTAACTAAAGGAACCCGTTAAATTTCGGTTACACGATAAACCACATAATTCTAAAGACTATTAATTCAAATTAATACCTAGCAATTACAATTACGACCAATTTAAATTGGAACGGTCACATAGATAATGTTGTGGGGAAGGTAAACCAAAGACTGCGTTTTATTGATCAAACACGCAAAAGATGCAACAGGTCTACTAAAGAGACTGCCTACACTACGCATGAACGTCCTGTGCTGGAGTACTGCTGTGCGGTATGGAACCCTTACCAACTAGGACTGACGAACAACATCATAAAATTTCAGAGACGGCAGATAGTTTTGTATTATACTGAAATGGAGGGGAGTGTGTCACGTATATGACACACGATTTGTGGCAATCATGAAGCAAAGGCGTTTGCCGTTGTAGCGATATATTTTCACTTAATTTCAATCTCCAACGTTCTCTTCCGAATGCGAAAATATTTTGTTAACACCCACCTACACAGGGAGAAATGATCATTGTAATAAAATAAGAGAAATAAGAATTTGCAGGGAAAGATTTAAGTATTTAGTTTTTCCGCGTTCTCTTAGAGAGTAAAATGTCAGAGAAATGGTGTGAAAGTGATTTAATGAACCCTTTGCCAGGCATTTAAGTGTGAATCGCGGAGTAGTCATGCACATGAAAAGTATCTTCCCTCCTAAGAGTATTTTGGAGTTAAATTTTTCCTAATTACTTTTTGTTATCTCTTGAATTTGTTCAGCGTCTCTCTCTGACAGTTACCACGTGTAAATGGTCGAGAAGCGCTCAAACGAGAGCTCATAAATGTAAACCCACTTGACGCAATCCCAAGCGCGAGATGGTTAGAGCTGTTTTCTCTCTTTGTCTGAAATGACTGTTTCAGCACAATAAAGACCTAATTTGATGACCGCGTTATAGCGCCTCAGTTTTGTGGGTTTTGAGCTACATTTTTATTTGTAAATGTCTTTTGTAAGCCTGAAAGCTGTTTTCATTTTGTTATTGTAGTTGTAAATAGCGGCGTTGTACTTGAGAAAATTCGTGGCCGTAACTAAATGGAGAGCTGTGACCCAAAACACAGGTTCGGCGAGTTTTGGCTTGTGGAACGCCGGGCAGGAGTACGCTGTGGTTGGACGAGCACTTTGTTGGGAGCGGAGGTGAAGCGTGTCGGTCCGGGGCGTGTGCTCCCTGCCAGCGCCTGATAGCTGCCTCCCCCCCCCCCCACCCTCCCCATCCCCAACGCCTCACACCACGCTGCTTCTACTACACTCACCAGCTCAACATACTGTACGAGTCAGTCTTGTGGAAAGCACTAAATTCAGGCCTTTAGCATTTAACTCTATACTACAGGTAGTCAAAGTTTTAATTATCACCTCGAAAAATTAAAGATACGTAACTGTATTTTTTAATCGTCTTCTGTTCATGTTTGCTTACAAATAGATTTGCTTTTGGAGAGGATCCGCCTTGAGCAAAGCACGATTTTATCTTTTCTTCTATGTTTTGCTGATGTTTCAGCATCATGGCTGGGCTTTTATTTTCTCTCTATTAAACAGGAAAAATGCATTTTACTACTAGTATTGAGTGTATCAATTGTAAAAAGTGTCTGTCCGGTACCGTGACCTACTGGGGGCCAGTTTTTGAAATTTAGACCTCTTAAAACGTTATTTTAACCTTTTTATGCGCATTTTAACAGTTTGAATACAACAATTTTACTGGTAAAAAATAAAGTTCTACCGTAGTACATCTCAGAATCTGCAATTCTGATTTTTTTTCGTCAGCGGTACCGGCAAAATCAAGCACTGCTTGTATACTTAAAATTTTGAGATTTTAACACAATATTTACAAATTTGAAGGACAGACAAGTTTTTGTACATATATCTTGTTGCCCCATGCTGTGGTTTCCCTGCTTTTTTATGTTTTTTTATTGCACTTGTGTTCTTTTACATTTTGTCATCTGCTGTTATATAGAAATTAATATAGAAAAGTTATTTACATCTAAATGTTACGACTGGGAATGTTATAGTTGGCCCAACATTAACTAATTCAATGTGGAAGATCATTTCTTTGTATGTGTGTGTGTGTGTGTGTGTGTGTGTGTGTGTGTTTGTGTATTTACTTCTTCTCGTTTCCCCATTATTTTCACTGTGAAAAACTGCAGTGGCACTGAAAATTACATAGTTCAATTTTTCACAGAGATGATATTGGGGAAACCAGAAAAAGTAAGTGAACCATATTGCAAATACAAACACACACACACACACACACACACACACACACACACACACAATCTTCCACGTATAATTATTTAATTTAGCCCTAACCATAATATTCCCAGTAGAAAATTTCGACGTGGATAACTTTTCTAAATTAAGTTCTATATGTTTGCAATGACAAACTTTGAAAGGAAACGAGTGAAATAAAAAAGACAAACCGCAGCATGTGGTATATATATATACAGAGGAAAAAATAAAATAGTGTTTTGCTCAAGGCGGAACCCCCTAACAAATAAAATGAAATGTCGTGTAACTAGGACCTCCCGTCGTGTAGACCGGTCGCCTGGTGCAAGTCTTTTGAGTTGACGCCACTTCGGCGACTTGCGCGTCGATGGGGATGAGATGATGATGATGATGATAAAGACAACACAACAACCTGTCCCTGAGCGGAGAAAACACTCCGACCCAGCCGGGAATCGAACCCGGGCCCCTTGGCATAGCATTCCCTTGCGCTGACCACTTAATTTTTTCATTCAGTTCGTTACTGTTCGTTGTATTTGGTCGTGGTGGACGTCACATGACATCCATTGAAGTTTGTTGTTGATCCTTTCACTCAATTTTTTATTGCAGAGACCAACCAGCTGTCTGACCGAATTTGCTGAGCTACCGTGCCGGGACCACACAGCTATCGAGGCGGACTCATACAGAAATTTTTGTTTTTGTTTTTCAGTTACATGTCTTCACTTCTCGTACCCTCTGAAATCCCCATGCCAAACCAGTACGTTGTAGCACACTGATGAAGGGGAGTATCGTACAGTTTCAGTTTTCAACATTTGACGGGGAACAACGCTTGCTGACGTAACGTTTCCTCCCCTCTCCACTAAATGAACGAAAATAAATGATCCTGCCATTACGCGTTACTATGTCGGACACAACAATCCAAGTTAGACATGGTGGTTACGATTGAGGGATTGCCGGCAAAAACTCCACTAGTCAGAAAATCACTACGATAGTAAAACGAAACAGAACACATATCTTAGTCCTATAAGCAGATAATTTGTTTTTGTTTCGTCTAAATGCTCTGTAGGCATTATGAATGGTATCAGAACTATTTGAGTGATACCAAATTACATTCTTTGTGTGTGGAGAAGGAACTGGATTGGACTTGTTGGAATTTTAAGCAGTTCAATAGAAACGCCACTTACCTAGTGCATAGAAATAAAATAGTTATATGCCATGTAAATGTTATTGCCAGGGTGAATTGATATCATATGACTTATTTATTAAAAAAGTAGAATGAAAAATGTCATATACAGCATACAATGACACCTCAAAACATTAATCTTCACGCCAATCATTACTGTCATCATTGTCTGTTTCATAATCACAACTGATTGCAGGTGAATCCGCTGATGCAGCAATACCAAGCAGTCGTGAGTTGTACTCTTTGCTTGATGGATATTAGAAGTATTCGGCAAATTTTAATACGTCCCTAGCCTTCGCAGGTTTCACGCCAGCAGGGGATGTGAAAGCTCCTGGTAAGTTGATTGTTTCGGAAGTTTTGAACTTCGGAGCTGTGATGATGCGACGATTCTATGTACTATGGTATGTGTGTTGCAAATATACAGATTTACTTTTGAAGTCAAACTGCGTAGATCACACACTGTAGCCTGGCTTTGTAGATGAATGTCGAGGCCCAAAGTTTCATATGATCTTCATCATCCGTTCGTAATCGAAAGTTGGTGATACCATATATTCCTATCAAACCACTGAGATAGCTATCTTGGGCGTCTTTCGACATTATTTTCTTAAAGTCTTCGATTATGTTACGCCGGGCTTCTCTCCCATTTTCTCAAAACACCACACGTAGCCAAAATCTGACAGAAAGATAAAAATATTAGGGACTGTATTTTTCTTAGATGTGACAGGTATACCACAATCAAAGAAATAACAAGAAGTAACAATAACAATGCTTAAGTTTATTAAAAGATCATTAGAAGGAGAAGCCGTGTCATGGTTTTACCGGTACTGTAAAGGTTCCTTGGTTGTTGTCCTGATTTTGTGAAATAAAACCAATATGGTTGTGAAATAAAAAAAGTAGGAAGCATTTAACATCAAATATACATTTTATTTTGCAGAATTACTATTACAGCATTTAAGAAGTACATTTGTGGCAATCTATCTCTTAAGTCTAAAAGACAGATAAAGACAGAGATAAGACTGAAGTCCGAGATATTTCAGATGTACTGATTTTAGATTTTTAAGAACTGGCGCCTTACGATCATGCATGAGATACCAATGAGTAATGACAATACAATAAATACTTAATACTACGAACTTAGTCATGCAAGCTGGTACCAATTTCCCGACGTGATCAAAACGTTCTCCCCACGCACTTTGGCGTCACTAACATTATACTCCTTTTTCATCTTTCTTGCTCTCTTTCGCCGCAATTCTGTACCGTTTGGATCCATATTAAGGTAAAAGCTTGTAGGTTTGGAGTATAATCTCGAAGAACGAGGACGACTGTAAACCAAGTGTAGGTTATGAGTGGTTTATCGGGAGTTGAGCAGGGCGCTCTTGCGGGAGCTGCCTGAGACACCGCTGACTTGTGGGATTCTTGTTAGCAACAGTACAGACTTGTGGGGTTTTTCGGAATCGTCATATTGTTAGAGGCATATTCAATACGACTTGAGGTGTTTTTGGCAGAAGCGGTTGTGTAATCACGTGTGTAATGATGAACACTACATGATGTGCCTCCAACTCATTTTCCTATTTTTTTGACTAGTGGGTTTTTTTTCTAACGAACTTCCGCTACTTGAGCCCGTGTAGACGGAAAACTACGAGGACGTGCTGAAAAGTATTGCATCCGGATTTTTTATGTGAAGACTCTTACAGCTTTGTAAACAAAACAAACGTTATTGATATTCTACATCTTTATTCTTCATGTCTATATATTTATTTCTCAGCACAGTTAACCATGCGACGAACACAATTCTTCCAGCGACAGACCAGTTTTTTGATACCGTCACTGTAGAATGTTTGACTTTGGTGACGGAGCCACAACCTCACCTCTGCTTGCACCGCTTCATCACTACCAAAGTGAAGCCCTTGAAGGTGTTCTATAAGTTATGGAAACTGTTGAAAATCCGATGGGGCCAAGTCGGGACTGTGTGGATGGTGATCGATGAGACTAAACCCAAGGTATTGTATTGTTGTGGATTTCACAGTGTTCGTGGTCTGGCATTGCCATGCTGAAAGAGAGGGTGTCTATGTATGGAGGAATTTTTCGAATTCTGAACTCTATTACAGGACGCCGTTTCTCACGCACGGACATAGCTACGTTACACAGCGCTATGTTACACCCTGCAATTCGGAGTCCTCTAGCGACAGAGGGCTGCAAGTATGTAGACATAATGAACAAAGATGTAGAATGTTAATAACATTTGTTTTATTTAAAAGCTTTAAGATATTTCACATAAGAAATTCGGAGGCATTAATTTTCATCAAGCCCCTGTGTTTACCGTATGGGTACCCAACTTTATTCGGAATAATGTTCAGAGTGTGCACCGAAGACTTTGCGTTGTTAGTGTTGTTAGTGTAATGATTGATCGTTAGACGCCGGTACTAGTACAGCGACGTAGCTGTGAAACACAAGCTTCAGTGTGCATTACAGTTGCAGACATTCAACATGGGTCTAACGAGGTGAGCAGGGATATACTCTTAAAGCTATTATATTAAAACAATAGCGGTAGTGATGGTGCTCTTCGCGATCTCCACCTCACATTGCCCGCGAGGTCACTCGATTGTTCCGTACCACAACTGGTACATCATTTCAAGCTGCCATCGAGATCACCAGATTTGAATCCGCGTGATTTCTGACAATGGAGTTACCTGAAGGATAGCGTTTACGAATAGGACACTATCTCACATCGGAGGTAGCCCATATCCCACCTGAAATGTTTCGGGCGGCAGCTGAGCAACCTCTGTCGTGGATGCTGATGGTCGTCACGTTAAGCAATGTCTAAAACCTGATGGTACGCCATTAACAAATGGGACCTCCTCGTGTCGAAATTAAATTGTGCTTCTTTCATTGATTTAACCGTTATTTCTCTTCCCCACGCCCTCACAATGTTTCAGCGTTTCATTGTCCTACCATCACTCGTTCTACATGGGGGCTCTCTCAAGAAAGGAAAGTTTAATTCTGTATAACGGACCTATAGGTTGCGAAAGGATGCATGTAGAGTGTTACATTGAATGAAGCTCAAATGTAAATTCTAGCAAATTTTTCCTGATTCTTTTCTGCCTCATCAGGAGGAGGCTCGCTTACATCGTCTCTTCTGAAGCCGTCTCAATGTCCCCAGCGAATTTCTTCTCTGTATGCTGCCACCCCTAAAATACAATCTAAAGACAGCGAATTTTGGAGTGGCTTTCGGGAGTACCACTACAATTCTACAACAAAGTCTCAGTAATAGGGTGCCACCTCATTCGTTAATTCAAATCAAAATGGGGAAAATGCGTTTTCAAAATCTTTAGTACCTGAGAATCAGTCTGAACTCATTAATCAAAGTAAGAATCACGGCATCTGATTATAACCTTTCCAGCACCACAGTACGGACAAAATAATACACGGCACCTGTTTACTCGTTTCTTCACTTCCAATCGTCTTACTAGTCAGCATAAAACTTCAAGTTATTCTCTTAAGTGAGAAACAGCACTCAAGAGTTGTGTGTGTTCACAATCTTAGTGTCAGAACTAGACTGAGTACAAACGTTTCCCAAAGCAAAGGCAAACTTTAAGGTACTTTTAATTGAACGGAATTACCACTCGTAGCCTGCCTGTATGAAGGCTAGTCTTAGACTCCTACTGCGCTATCCTAACCTCTCACACCAGCCTGCTCAGGACGCTTTCGTGATTGGCCGCTCAAGTCCGTCCATCTCTCGCAACAATAATTTGATTTTTAATTAATTTTGCAGATCAGTTATGAATGACTGAAATCGTAGTGATGTAAACATCACTGACGATAAAACCTCAACATTGTCAGAATAGTTTCTTAATCACTTAAACATTAAATATTAATACTTGAAGTTATTCGTCTTGGCACCAAATCTAACATGGGATAGCGCGCTCTCTGTCGATGATCAAGCACAATGATGTCCATGGGCAGGGAGACGGGGAAGAAGGTTGTTCGATTCTGCGTACGACGACAACGTACAGGAGGTCGAGCGGTCAGGACCAGGGCTGCTGTAAAATGACAGAACAGAAAATTTGGTAAAAAAAAGAGAATGTATTTCAATGTACGGTATACAGGGCTCGCGCCTAGGGAGGAAGTTACCAGGTTTAGGCCAGTCTAGGAGGCCGAAGAACTAATTACAGTGGGCATCGGAAGGGGAGGCGGTCTATGTTAATTGATGTCGGTGGCTGGTCGTGAAACGCAGAGCCGGAGGCTCTGCCTCCCACGAAAGACGTCTGTTCTGAGCGAGGTCTGGATCACAAGAGACAGAAGCAACTGTGTTCTGCAGTGCAGAATCCCCAGAGTCCACACACGTCACCTGTATCCGGCGCATACTACTGGCTAAAACCGATGGCGTGAATTCGCTAGCAGTTTCAGCAGAGGGCTCAAGGCGTCTCTTGTCAGCAGCTTCAACTGGACAGAACTGCCTCGGTTCTGACAGGCAGGCAACTTGTGTCACGTAGGCACAGCCGAAGTTGCTCTGGGGGAAAACTTGTAAGGATCTGGCTGCGGCCGTTGGCATAATTTTTTTTAAAATCAATTCCCTAAAATGTTCCTTGACTGGCTGCCACCCTGTACAACGTGGCGTTCTCTCATAGCTCTGCCACATTCATTGCTCATATGACATGTCCAACTATTACTTATTGAGCGGGTAACGCCTCGTTTCTGACGCACGCATTAAGATAGAATATTATAAATTATGTCCCGCAGTGTAGCATAAATAATATCAGACTGACTTGGTGGAAGTGTACGGCAAGAACGCACCCTAATGTGACACAAAATAGTTCGGTGTCAAAGACGCTTTCTTTGTGGTCAAACAAGTTTCGAAGACCACTGTATCACAATCAAGGTGATAGTCAAAAAAGTGAAAATCAGTCATGGATCAGTTTCCAGCATCTTACACAATATTTTGAACACGACAAAGGTATCTCTGCCCGCTGGCTCACACCCATTTGAAAAGCTCTCAGGTCTGAGGCGGGAGCGAAAATTTCACAGTTGTGTCAGGCCAGACCAGAAGGCGTATTTAGCTGCCTAACAACCATGCAGCCCGAGATAAATCTGCGTAGCAAGCTGTTGAAACATGTTGATTCACCACCGTCGTAAAAGGCGAAGACACAACTACTATCGGTCATTGTGGAAGGTTGAATTAGCATGGCTCGGTTCTCACACCTTATGCTCGTAAGGGGCAAATCGTAACAGGAGTATATTACCGAAATCTACTGATGGGCTACGGCAGTGTCAAGCCGAAGCGTTGCGGGAAGCTGTCCACGGGGTTGTTGCTCCACGATAACGCCTCGGTTCGTTCTGCACAGGACACATGAGTAGAACCCTGCAAGTGCAATAATCTGATTTCCCAGAAACTTCGCTCTGTGGAAGAGGAATCAGAATAAGCGAACACGTGTATCGGCTTATCCGTAGGTACTCGACCGTTTCTGAGAAAACGATGGTCAAAGTTTTCGAGGTAACTTAGCACGCAGTAACCTCAGTCGTAGTGGGTATACAGTGTGTAGCGACACGGTTTCTCCATTTTGCGCCCGTGTTCGAAACCCGATAATGTCTTTATTTATTTTATTTTACTATTTGTCTACCCACATCCGTAGGTTATTCCACTAATCTTTCTCATAAAGGTAGGGAATGCAAGGGCATTATATTAATTATAACAGTATAACTGGGCTTTACAATGCCATACAGTCCTTATATAGTATATATGTGTGTAGTATTTTCAGGGGTTACAATGTTTTTAAATTCTCATGTTCTTAATTTTCGTTCTTATACCGATTCTTATATTTTATTCTTTCCTTTATTCCTCAGCAAGATTTGGTGATACCGAACATAGAAACATTCGAAACATAGAAATTCCGAACATTACTGGCCTTGCGCGAAGTCAGGTTTGCTATAGTGACATTTCTATGTATGACACTAACCCGGGAAAGAAACACACTATACAAATTTCAAATAAACGAAGAGAGTGAAAAAGCACTAGAACAAAGAGCTCAAAATGGAGAAAATGGAGATCTTGAAAAAGAGAACAACATTTCGAAGAATTCAGACAAAAAAGGGAAGGAACATCAAAAATAATCCGGGAAACGAAAAGAACCTTTGAAAAACTCAGCTTATAAAAATACGCGGGATTATTACTAAACTTTTAGAAATGTACTTAAATATTTATTTCAAAGATTAAAATGGTAAAATGGGATTAGATAACAAAGTAAAAGGTGAAATACTAACAAAAATGTTTGTTAGGTTCTTAAATTGTCCAGTGCCAACAGTTAAATTGCAATTTCCAGCAAAATCACAAAATATAAAGGAATATTTCCCACGAACGGAGCAAGAAATTCATGAAGCCATCAAATCACTCAAAAACAATATAGTAAGTGGTGAAGACACCATTACAGAAGAATTACTGAAATGGTCAGAACCAAAGATTATAAACGATATACAACTGCTTTTTGAGAACATCTGGAAAACTGAAAACAGCCGGAAGATAGCCCCAATCTACCTGCTAGATAAAATGAGGGACAAACAAAGTGTCAGCGATTAGAGAGGAGTGTCTGTCACTTCTGGCAGTGGCATACAGAATATTATCAAAAATTCTTCTGGACAGAGTTGCAGAAACTTAAGATAAGCAATCGAGGGAATGTCAGGGAGGTTTGCGACCGGGAAGATCCTGCACAGAGCAGATTTTTAACTTAAAACCAATAATTCACCACAGAATGTTAATCATCAAACTTGTAATAGTATCACTTATTGATTTCAAAAAAGCATTTGATTCAGTAAACACAGAAACAGTAGATAAAATCTTTAGAGAATTTAATGTTGAACCAGAATTAGCACGCATAATTAATGAAACTCATACAAATACGATATATAAAGTTTAAATTTATGGAAGAAGTAGCTCAGTCATTTGAAATAACAATTGGTGTTAGCCGAGGGATGCCTGTCACCTTTACTGTTCAACAGTGTTCTAGAAAAAATTGAAAGGACTTGGAGTTTGGAGTTAAAGAATCACAAAATTGAACCAATAATTCTGGGAAGGAAATCAAATGGAATTAAGGTAACCTGCCTGGCTTTTGAGGACGATTTTCTAATACTTTCACAAAATCTGATAGACGCAGTTATCCAAATAAATCTTCTGGAAGAAATAGCATATTTGAGCTGAAAAAACAAAATTCACGACAAATATAAAAAATGCACCAAAATTCATAGAAATACAAACAGGTACAATAGAGTGAGTCACTAAATTTAAGTGTCTTCGAGAAATTATGCAACAAAACGAACTAAAAAAATTTGCAGATGATGTAAGAGTTAAGGAAACGGAGAGAGCATATGGTTAAAAAAAAAGCATTTACAACAAGAAATGTGTACCTTGAAAAACAAAACTAAAACACTATACCACAGTGGTACGACCGGAATGTTTGTATGGATTACAACGCTTAACAATGAGCTATGGCGAACAGAATAAAGGTACTTGAAAGACGGATTGTTAGAAAAATAATAGATGCAATACAAACTGGAGATGCCTGGAAAGTGAGAAGTAATGAGGAGGTCTACAACAATATAGTGAAAAAATCAGAATTAACGGCTAAAAGAAGTTTAATCTTTTTTGGAAACCTCTACCGAATGAATGTGAACAGGCTGACAAAACAAATACTCCTATATTTCTGGGAGAAGAAATCGACAATAGCATAGATTACAGAAATGAAGAAAGCAGTAAAAAGAAACAACATCAAAGAATTGGAAATAACAGACACAAACTTTCTTATAAACACAATACTACATTTAGAATGCTTTCAGTGCAGAAGAAATAAGAAATCGGGGAAAACATGGACGGAAGAAAGGAAAAGACAACATGGGGAGAAGGTGCAGGAGTACCGGGAAGGTAGAAAACAACAAGAAAATAAAATGAACTGAAATCGTTACGTGATTCTAGTTGATCAATACGAAAAATAAAAACAAAAAAAAATCGGGTTTGGAACACGGGGCGCAGAAGTGTGAAGCCACGACGATAGCGCCTGTGCCACCGCTTCAGTTGAACCTAAAAAGCATATAAACTACCTCGAAAACTTTGACTGTCGTTTTCTCAGAAGCGGTCGAGTATCTACGTCTAAGCGGCGACAAGTGTTCACTTATCTTGACCCCTCTTCCAACAAGAGAAGATTCTGGGAAATCGGGTAATGACACTTGCCGTACTCTCCTCGTCAGCCACATATGCTGCTTCTTTGGGCTATCAAATATTGTCCTACAGATACCCCACGATAACTCCCAGCGCTAAAAAAGGCGAAAACACTATCATCATCGGGAAAGGTAATGCTGACTGTTTCTGGGGCTTCCATGGTGTGGTGTGAAGAGATTATGTTCGTAAGAGGCAAGCCGTCCCAGGACCACTCTTCCGAAATATCTTGACAAGATAATGAAAGGCTGCAAGATGAATCGTGGCGGTAAGCTGTTCAAGCGTGTGTTAACGGTCCATGACAACGTCCTAACGTATTCTGTACCTATGACAGACACACTTTCTGCTTCATTCGGCTATCAAATTTTGCCTAATCACCCGTATTCTCCTGGATCGCAAACTATGGCACACAGTCACTCCTTCCTCTTCCCTCGATTGAAGAAAGCATCTTGTGACATGAATTTACAGAATAGCGTCGAGATGATTTTACGAGTGGAAATGCAGCTAAAATGTAGCCTCCTACAATAAAGTCTCTCACAAGTCATCCATCGCTACGATAAATACGTCGCATTTGTGGTCTGAGCTTGATTTTTTGAGGTTAATAGTTAAACCTTTATGATTGTCACTTCTATTTTTTTTTTAGCTGAGAATTTTTCTTTCCTGAAATCATTAAAAACACCAAGAATAAGAGTAAATGAAATACTACATAAGGTTTGTGGATGCCTTAGCAGTAGCTGCTATGCTTGCATTAAATGGTGAAGAAGTTGTCAAAATTCTGTAAGAATATAAGTAATGGATTAATATAAACAATATTAATATTGGTATAATTAAAAAACAATACACAGCATTAAATATTTGAATTTAAAAAAAGAGATAGCAAGCAAAGAAGTCGTTTTTTCTAGATTAGATCATTAGATATGGCGAAAGATACTCCGCAGCTTTGTTTTGCAGGCAAACAACTTTTAAAAAACATTTATTTTAGTCAACGAAACAAGGATATCATAAAAAACAAAAATCTGGATATTGTTACTGTATAGCTGCGAAAGCTTAGGTAGACAGGGTGCCGAGGAGGAGTGGTTAATTTTCAGGGATATGACAGAAACGGTCTTTCTAAGCAAAAATGTCTTGTAAACATTGGCTCTAAAATACATACCCAACAGCTATGAGCACTTTTTCATCTTCGATTCTGTGAAACAAATTTCTTCTACTGAAAACTCTTCGCTTTCAATTTTCAGGAAGTTGGTAGTATGCGCTAAAACAAAACAAAAAATGGTCTAGTAAACATGTGTTCTAAAATAAATACCTTAGGTGTTGTGAGCACTTGTGCGGCAGAAGAGATGGGTTTCATGTTAGCAAAGATGAACAAGTGCTCATATATCTTAAGGTATACACTTTAGAGTGCATGTTTACTGGATATTTTTTCTTGTTTTGGTCCTCTAAAAATATGAAAAGCAAAGAATTTGCACAAGAAGAAGTTTGTTTCACAGCATCGAAGGTGAATAATTATTCGTAGCTCTTAAAGTATGCATTTTCAAGCCCATGTTTACCAAACTTCTTTTCTTCGGATGATAGTTTCTGTCGTATCGCTGAATATTGGCCGTTACCCCCGGTGCACTCTGTAGAAGGAAAGGAAGTGTGTTAAGTGTAGGAGGATGAACGAATCAGTTGGTCAGAAAGAAAGAGAAGTGAGGCAGTATTAAAGGAATATGTGTGTAGATGACATCCTCAAAACAATCAGATGAAGAATATCGTCAATCTTTGGGCATATTATAAGGAATAATATCTTCCTAAAAATATTTCTGAAGCCAAGATTCGTAGGAAGAAAGGAAAAGGGAAAAGCAAGCAAGATCTTACACGAATTGGTGCAATGTGTAGGGTACAGAAGCTGAGAATAAATGGAAAGAAATGCAGAAAAAGGAAGTTAGTGGTTGGAGTGACAACGTATAACTTTCAGTAAATGATGATGACGGTGACGTCACTACAGACGAATAACCATGAGAGTGTAACTGAGAGACATAACATCTAATAGTTCTGTGAGTCAGTTCGCGGACGATGCTCCTCTGTATGGAGAAGTTGCAGTAATAGAAAAAAAAGTAGCGAAATTGATGAAGACCTACAGAGGATCGCACATTAGTGCATGAACCAGCAGTTTACCCTAATCGTGAATAAATATAACCTATTACATATAAATAGGCATGTAGCCCTACGACTACACTATTGGCAATAAATCACTGAAAACAGCAACATCCGTAAAATTTATAGTAGCTGCTGCCCGGACCGTCCTAAGGTGAATTGACCACATAAAATTGCTTTCAGAAAAAGCAAATGTCTGACAGATTAATCGGAAGAAACGTAAGGAAATGTAGTTCGTCTACGAAAGAAATGGATTGCGAAACATGCCTCGACTGTTTCTTGATTGTTGCCCGTCGGTCTGGGACCCTCGCCTGTTAGGATCAATGGAGGCGATAGAGCAGATGCAAAGGAGAGCGACGCGTTTCATCGAGGGTTCATCTGGTAAACCCGAGAGAGTTACTAACAAGGGAACCTCCCCATCGCAACCCCGCTCAGATTTTGTTGTAAGTTGGCACAGTGGATAGGCCTTGAAAAACGGAACACAGATCAATCGAGAAAAACGGGAAGAAGTTGTGTGGAACTATGAAAAAAATAAGCAAAATATACAAACTGAGTAGTCCATGCGTAAGATAGGCAACATCAAGGAGCGTGTAAGCTCAGGAGCGCCGTGGTCCCGTGGTTAGCGTGAGCTGCTGCGGAACGAGAGGTCCTTGGTTCAGGTCTTCCCCCGAGGCGAAAGTTTACTTTCTTTATTTTCGCAAAGTTATGATCTGTCCGTTCGTTCATTGACGTCTCTGATCACTGTAATAAGTTTAGTGTCTGTGTTTTGCGACCGCACCGCAAAACCGTGCGATTAGTAGACGAAAGGACGAGCATCTCCAATGGGAACCGAAAACATTTGATCGAAAGGTCATAGGTCAACCGATTCCTCCACAGGAAAACACGTCTGATATATTCTATACGACACTGGTGACGGCATGTGCGTCACATGACAGGAATATGTTGTCGACCCACCTAACTTGTACACTTGGCGAATGGGTAAAAGATTCTTCTACCTTGCCCGAGTTAGGTTTTCTTGTGGATGTGATAATCACTCCCAAAAAAGCGATGAAAACATAACGGACAGAGGACAGATCATAATTCTCTGAAAATAAAAAATTAAACTTTTCCCTCGAGGGAAGATTTGAAACAAGGACCTGTCGTTCCGCAGCTGCTCACGCTAACCACGGGACCACGGCGCTCCTGGGCTAACACCGTCCTTGATGTTGCCTATCTTGCGCATGGACTACTCAGTTTTTATATTTTGCTTATTTTTTTCACAGTTCCACACAACTTCTTCCTTTTTTCTCGATTGATCTGTGTTCCGTTTTTCAAGGCCTATCCACTGTGCCAACTTATAACTAAATCTGAGGGGGGTGCGATGGGGAGGTTCCCTTGTAAGATGCTAATCTTGTGTACGAACTTCAGAAAGCAAGTTACACATGTCCTCCCACGAAAGGACCACTGAGCAACAAGAGTGGCGCATTGTCAGAAGAGAGTACTGTACGCGTTCCGTGTTTCCTGCAGGCTCAACTCTGCTGCGGTACGGACAACAGGTGTATTACAGTGTGCCAGTGAAATGGCGCGCCAACTGGAAACTACTACAAAGTTGAAGTACGCGGGACAGTACTCATCATGGAATTTAGGCGGTGTGTGGACCAAATGCAATGTCTTGGCCAGTCGTAGAGAAATGGTGTCAACAATTTGACGAAGGCCGCACAGACTTGTGTGATACTGATCAGGAAGGCACGTCATCGACATTGGCCGCAGGCGATAATATTCAGGCGGTGAGAAACTGAGTCCCAGGAATTGCAGAGTGACTATCGCACACACTGCTCAGCAGACGAGCATTGCAATAGCCGACGCTCATTCCATCGTCCGAGGTCGTCCGCAGTACCGGAAATTCGTCTCACGCAGGTTTCCGCGATCGCTGTCACCTGCATACGAAGACACAAGTTTATGGCGTCTCTGGTTGTTGCTGAGCGTTACTTCGTTGCGGGCAATGATTTCCTAAGCCGCATCATTACAGGTAATGAGATACGGGTCCGTCATTTTACACTTGAAAGAAAGACAGCGTCTGTGGAATTGAGACACTCATCCTCGACTCCCCGGAAGAAATGCAAAGTGGAGCCACAAGCAGAGAAGGCCACGGCCACCACTTTCTTCGACTGTGAAGGAATTGTGTACTCAGAGTTAATGGCAAAGAGAACAACCATTAATGGCGATTCGTACTGTGCATCACGACATCGCTGCGCAACGCCATAAAGAACAAGTGTGGTATCGGTAGCAACGATGCCACGGCATAGTTTCAAAGGTTGGCACTACCACGAGACACAGAGGACAGCGCACTGGAGAGCTCCACGAGCTCCGCTCCAGTTTCAGCCCATCTGATCAAGAGCAGACGGCCGGGACACTTCGCTTCAGCTTCGCACCACCGTGCAAAGTGATGTACTACTTTCTCCTGCTCCTGCTCCTACCCACGCGTCTCCTTCCAGGCGGGATACAAAAACAAGAGGCGTAGAAAATTAAATAAAGGCATTGTTCTTCTGCACGACACTGCAACACACCACAGGCACGCATAGTACGAGATTACTTTAACGTTTTAGATGGGAGGTTTGATAGCATCCGCCATACAGTCCAGGTATTGCGCTATGCAGTTTGCATATTTTCGTCATGTTGAAAGAACGCGTGGGGTAAGGACATTTTCCGACGATGATAAAGTTCACACAGCGGTTCTCGATGGCTCTGTGGCCAAAGACTTGAAGTTACTTGGTCTACCATAAGAATGTGTAAATTACCTTTTGTAGTCCCCTCGTAGGCCAATGCGAGACGCTTGAAGCGATGTGTTGTACGCCACTCAGAGGTTTGGTGTTACATTCATAGAAGGTGCGCGGAAAGACGAATCGAGCCAAAAATTACCTCCTGTCTGCAGAAAAATGTTGATGACAGGAAAATCAGAGAAATTAGATCTCATGTTGAAGCTTACCGCTCTTCCCACACACCATTCGCGAAGGAACATGGAAGGGTGAACGCGATAATGGTATCACAAGTACCCTTCAGCACCCAGCCTAAGGTGGCTTGCGTTGTACAGATATACTGTAGTATGCTTTCGTGTAATGTTACTCTTGAACGACCTACCGTGAAGAACCGTTGCAAGTTAAAACTCCTTACCGGACCCGGATTCTAACCTCAATCTGTGCCTTTCGCAAGCGGTTTGAATCACGTGAAGAGGTCTGTAAGTAAAATCAGCAGCGCACCCCTTCTTAATAAAGATTAAATGTACGGCTGATAAATAGCACTGCGCTACTCCCTTCTCTGCGTTACTACAGAGAGCACGTTACTGACCCCATACATAATAGGGTCGTAGCACGTTGGCCTTCCATCCTTTACTTTTGTTTCCAGTGAGAACTGTCTGTTAATTCGGAAATTTCATTTTAAGCATTCTATTTTGCTTTTAGTAGGTTTCTACAGTTATCTTTGCAATATTTTGTGTATCTCGACTAGATTTGACCGATCGAAATGAGCTCTTTGAGTAACCTCTTAGAGTTTCTGCTGAGGCACTTTCGAATCTTTGGAAGGCCTGTTTGTCTACTAGCTAATGAGGAGGCTTTGCGATCTATAAGCCACGGGGTCTTCCATTTCTGAACTGGCTTCCGCTGTTCTGGTTCTTGTACTGTTCTGTTATGACTGGAGAAAATCCTGATCTGGGAGGAAAACTGGCTTTGTGTTGTCTGGAAATGCCATGATAATGAAAAAGTGGGTAAGGTTATTTCAGTTATTTTCCGTGCTGAAGCTTAGGTGACCAAGTTAAAATAATTTCGGTACTGTTTGCTACATTTCTGCACATTTTACTCACTATTACTTCGCGTTCAGTCTTGTTAATATTCTTCCGCATGGCAGAATTGAATCTCACAGGTTGCTCAGTTTTGAATAACGTAAGCTGATTATAGTGACGAACGTAATCTTTTCAATTTGCCGTGTTGTAGATAAAAGGCGATCACCCTCTTTTGAATAACGGAAGAGTTTGTCTTATTTAATGTTGTGTACTGAGAACTTTGTATTCGATGGCTCATTGTGAAATTCACGCATATTTGTTTTGATTTGAGAACCCATGTGAGTTTTTAGAGTAATTCCATCTATTGGTAAGAATATATTTATATATTAGTGAACGTCTTTCTGAACTTTTCTGCATGAACCCAGTCATTTCTTTATCGCTTGTTTGTGATACCGTGCCATGCTACTATACCACCATGTTTTTCAACCTGTTGATTCTAATTACGGCCCGACAATATTCCGATTCATCGGAGACTATTCACTGAATTAAGGCTGCAAGTACACAATATTAGAAATAATTGTTTTCTCTTGACATGAAATTAGATTTCAGGCAGGTCGGTGACTGTAGGTGCTTGCTACTGTGTATCCTGGTACCTTCCTTCCTAAGGCATTAGATGGGAATAATTAATAATTTGTGTCGTTTTTAATGGATCAGTTACTATTTTGTGATTACGCGCTTGCTCAATGTTCAAACGATAGCAATTCAGAACCCAGTTTATTGATTGAATTATGTAAGAGTGTGTGTGTGTGTGTGTGTGTGTGTGTGTGTGTGTGTATGACTATTCTATTAACCTTTGCGGATCAGATTGCGTTTCCAATTACATTCTGGGGCTTAAAGGCTCATACTTAATGCATAGGTTAAAATTTCAGGGCTATATCTACCCTGATATGATAGTTCAGTTTTCTAAAACACACACACACATACACACATACACACACACACACACACACACACACACACACACACACACACACACACTCACACAGGTTACAACAGGCTTTATGGAATTACAGCGAAACTGGCTAAAGCTTTTATCTAATCTAAGCAATGAAGGCGGAAGTTTATAAGAATACCATCTGTTTTTTGTTATGACACTCAATTAAAGAAAATAGCAATCTGACGTTTAAAATGTTGCATAGTCATGCGTACGCTTATAAACTTCACACGATAAATCACCTGTCAGTCCCATTAGTCAAAATAGGCTTTTCTCCTATGTTAAAAATATGGTTCGGAGTGTTGTTATTCTGATAGATTATAACATTTAAACAGAATTTACGAGGTTATAATATCTAAACAGAATTTATGGTCAATATTCTCACAAAGTATGTTACTTTTATGCAATGAAATCGTAAAAATCATTAAATATCAACATCTGGTCACGTGATCGAAAACGCCCTGTTATTTGCTGTTGCTCTGGTGACGGCACAGAGTAAAACGTAGCTATACGTGTGTTATAGGAACGTAATCGAAGTTATGAGGTTTTTACGTACTTTTACCGCAAACAGTTTAGCTATTTATTGGTGGACAACGCAGTTAAACTTTTAAGCAGCAATAGAAAGGAATTTTGTGAGCGCCGATAGTGGAAGCCTTCCGAAAGTTGATACGTTTATGCTACACCGATTTAGGACGGCGATATGTGCAACGACGAACATTATTTTCCCTGCTCCCTGCAACATCATTAAACTCGCTCAAAACTAAGGAATTGTAGAACTCGACAAATGGGTCCCTATATTATAACTAGACTACCGACTCTCAATCGTGAGCTACGACCAAAAGCACAACAAAATTGTTCTTGACAACACTTACTGGTGATTTCCTGTGTGGAACATACTCAGCTGAGATGCTGCATCTTGCAGGCGTTCGGTGGCGCAACGGATAGCGAATCTGAGTGCAGATAAGGATATCATATCTTAAAATACTGGCAGTATCATATATTTAAAGTTTTAGACGAAATACGAAAATAGCGTTAGCAAGAATTTATTGTAAGAGTTGTATCTATTGTGGGATACAACTAGCTTCACGCTAGTATTAATGTGAGAAATGGACAACAGAGGATAAATGCATTTACTTTGCGAGCAAACAATTCACTTGTTTGGAAAGCATTGCTAGTAGTGAAGATATCACCATACGTCCAGAGGACAACGAGGTGCATGACGATGTGGTTATACGGAGAGATACAAAGCGTGTACAACATACAGGTGACACAAACATAAGGGCTGTGATGTTTGAGAGTGTAAACAAACGTTAGCGTCTTACGTCTTACGCAGACCTGTTCCATCTTTATTTTGACGAAACGACAAAAGTTTAAATAAGGATCCTAGCTGAACAGCACGAAAATAAAAACATAGTTTCCAATACAGTAGAAAGAGTATGGTCACATTAACTAGAAAATATTTTATTTTTGGAAGTGACGCGTGTGAACAGCGATTGCAAATGCAAGAGCATTGAAACACCAAGGAAAACACAATAATATTCTGCTTCCGTTCGGTGTGGTGAAGTTCTGTAATTGCGATTCGGTTTTCATACGAGAGGATGTCGAGTCGTTTAACAGATAAGTTAAAATGTTCTTTGGGGTTAGGTTCGAAACAGCGATATAGGGACATCATCTTATAAAATTCGACGTTCTATAGCTCCAATAACTGCACTACCGAATAATTGTCGTGCAATTGGGTAAACGACAATCGCTAACAGTTTAATTTCGTTGACTGACTATCCTTCGTTATAAAAGTGGGAGAGCATATCTAAGAGGTAAATTAATGTAAACTTCACAGTGCAACACATTTTTAATGAAGTTAGTGAACTTGAGCGTCGACGTGGTGGCAATTTACCGATACAGTGCAACCACATTCTACGCGTCTTTTCGTTCTCTGAACCACTCAAAAACAATTTTTCAGCAGTTTTATAGATGTAATTGTACAGTATGGTACTACACACCATGTGTAACCCATTTTCCAGAACGTACATTCTAAAACAAGACATCACTGTAAATTAGCATTGTGGCAGCAGGAGCAGCAAGCTAGCCAGTGACGCACATGCATCATGGCTCGAACGAAGCGTTACAGCGGACTTTCAAATTATTTGAATTTCGTTTCCGTTTTTATAGAAGAACACTGAAATTAAAGCGGAAAAAAGCACGTTAGGAACATAAAATGACATAATTAATCATTTAAGACAATTTCTAGAAAACAGTCAAATACCCTATTGAGTCCATTACCACTTTCTAATTGAACAATACTTATTATTAACATGTCGCAAGACAAATTAGAGATTCATAAACCCTTTACATACTCGACTTTCCTCACAGATGAACTAGCTTAATCACACACGTCCTATCACGTTATCATACTTAGCACTGCCTTATTGGCGCAAACGACTTCGATGGGCGATCGTTCACTACATAATGAAGCACTAGGTAACTCGTTCTCCTTAGTATATAAATTGTTTATCTAAAATTAACTACAGAATTACTTCCTGAATACGACATAGGACTACTGTACCACGAGCTCCTCCCATGTTATTTTGAAATGTACCTGAAGATTAATTTAGTTACCATAAATAAACAAAAACGAGAGGATTTGCGTGCAGACAAGACGATAATCCCTTATAGTTTTCACTATATCAGACAATGAAATCAGTCTTTTGGTGTGCAATTCTCTCGTGAATGTTACATCATCCTAGCAGCATCTATCGTGGTTGTCTCATTTCACCCTCTTACATCATATTCTGCCGTGTGTCTCAGCCCAGGTGTAATCTATAGGACTAACGTAACAGTTCAAACAGCTATAAAAGTTAAATCTTAATGGAGTTTTGGAGCTCTGAGTGAATCCGAAAGATGTATTCGTAGGGCAAATGTCCACGAAAGTCAGATATCAAGGTTCAGATCCTACTTTAACAGGAAGTTTCATTTGTCACGAATGTTTATGTTCGTGGTGAATATGGATGCGGAAGGAGAGGCTCAGACTGGAGACCAGACCACCATTTTTTTTTAAAGACTGTAGCTAAAATTGCACTAAATCTGCTTTGTTTATATTCCTAGCTTTCTCGTGTTTCTACTCCTATAGCAATTTGAAATGAGTAGGAAGATAAAGACGCACTTAACATAGGAGAAACGAATGTTTAACTTGGATGATGGCTAACTTAGCAGTGAAATTTGTCGACCAGAGCTGTGCACTGAATATCACTGAAAAATGCGTGTCAGAGCGTGATTCTCATTTTAAGAGCCCTTCTAGTGTAAGGAGTGTGGGAAACTGCTTACATCCTAAGAAACAAAATGGTTCAAATGGCTCTGAGCACTATGGGACTTAACATCTGAGGTCATCAGTCCCCTAGAACTTAGAACTACTTAAACCTAACTAACCTAAGGACATCACAAACATCCATGCCCGAGGCAGGATTCGAACCTGCGACCGTAGCGGTCGCGCGGTTCCAGACTGTAGCGCCTAGAACCACTCGGCCACCCTTCAGCCGGCCATCAGAAACAGATTCTTGTATATACAACTGGTCATTTTTTCTTGACATAATCTTTGATATAGTTCATCTTACCATCAGCTGTCACTGATGTTTCTGAATTATTGAAAGAATTCACCAAGCTTATATGTTCTTCTCTTCATCTCGATTCTTATTAGGTCTGCTCCCAGCCACTTACGTGATTCTCCTAAGACGTCTGCTGCCGTTGAAAGAGATGAGAAACCTTATGGATTGTTGCCAGAGAGAAGATGAACTTTCCAGTCAAGACCGCTTGTAAACAACCTTTATTGTCGATTACCGGTTTTGGTAAGCATTATTACCATCTTCAGATCTCTATAAGAGCCTTTGGATGTCTCCTGTAGCAACTATAGAGGTACTCTTTCTAAAACATTGCCATAATCACTCTTACCGAATCCGGTAATGGATAATAGAGGTTGTTTACAAGCGATTTTGTCTAGGAAATCAATTTTCTCTCTAGTTATTATTTTTCATTTATGACTCATAAGTCTGTTGCCCACAATCTGAGCCGGCCGCTGTAGCCGAACGGTTCTAGGTGCTTCAGTCCGGAACCGCGCTGCTGCTTCCGTCGCACGTTCGAATCCTGCCTCGGGCATGGATGTGTGTGACGTCCTTAGGTTAGTTAGGTTTAAGTAGTTCTAAGTCTAGGGGGACTGATGACCTCAGATGTTAAGTCCCATAGTGCTTAGAGCCATTTGGAGCCCACAATCTGACATGTTAACATTTCTGAAGTTATCACAAGCAGAAAATGTCTGTACGTGAATAGGCGTCGTAGCTGGATGTTGGATCGGTGCTTAAACAAAGCATACCTTAGCCATTTCCGAATGAACATTCTATCTTTTCATATTCGTAATAGGATCATGGTGACTCAAGACACAAAGGAATTCAAGACAGCAGGTGCCAATGGTCACTGATTTATATCAACGTGGCAAGTTGAAAATTTGTGCCGGACTGGAATTCGAACCCAGAACATCCTGCTTACTAGGTGGATGTGCTGACCACTACGCCAGCTGGGCAGTGGTCACCACAACCGCCCGGACTACCATAGCACTCCTCCCGTCAGACCCAAATTCTCAACATGTTCCAGAGAACAGACACTACATATATATATATATTAATTAATGCAATGATTGCCAATGATCCCTTCAGTGCAGATACACACAAAGCACGAACTATTACGGGAATCTGTAAGATGCCGCAAGTAATGGGGCTAGTGAGCAGGGCCACTACATCAGTAGTGAGTGCTATAAGCTGAGAATTTGGATCTGATGGGAGGCGTGCTGGGACAATCCGTGCAGTGGTGCTGACAACTGTGTGTGAATGGCGTAGTGGTCAGTGCAGACCCGGGCTCGTATCCCGATCTGGCACAAATTTTCAACTTGCGCCATTGACATAAATCAACCTGGCAGCTTATATCTTTAATTCATTTGTGTCTTGAATCATAGTGGCTGTAGGATCAGAAAGGTGTCTTCTTCCAAACATGTTATAGGATTTTCAGTGTATGTACATTTTTTAAGAAAGATAGCAGAAGTGAATATTCTTATTATAGGGGCATAAGCTTAATGAATTTATGCGGCAATGTATAATATTAAATAAGAGACTATTACCAGTTACTGAAAGGCTTATAAGAGAAGCCTAACCTGAATTTATTGAATGTGCCCTTATATCTTGTCCAGATTTCATTTTCACACTTACCCAGATGACGGAGAATTGAAGAGCACTTAACTTACCAATACACTGTTTATTCATTGACTCCGTGATGGATTGTAACAGCTGTAAGACACTTAGTGTGGAACATATTTGCAAGACAACACATACCAGATCACCTTACTAATACAATAAAATTAATATACTAAAGCATTTATATGCGTGTAAGAGCAAATGAAACGGATAAACATACTGATAACGTAAAGTAAAGTGTCAGAAAAGGCTGCCCTGTGCCACAGATACCATTAACACAGCCCAACGACAGATTCATCGCCCCATGTGTGGGCTGCCTTTTACACCACAACACAACCGGCTGCGTTCGGAATGGTGCCGTGACCGGGAATCATTGACTGCTGAAGAGTGACGTTATATTGCGTTCAGCGATGAACTGAGGTTCTTCACTACACAGGAAGACCGTCGTGGGCGAGCACGGCAACAACCTGGGGAGACATCGCATTCATCCAAAGCAATGGAGAGGCGCACCAGATTTACTCTTGGCTCATGACATGATTTCAGGTCAGGGCTGGTAGTGATTGTCTGAGCTCTGACGACAGAACGATGTGTCACGAACATCCTGCTTGTTCATGTGTTATTTCTAATGTAACGATATCGTGGTGTCATTTTTCAACAGGACAATGCTCGTCTGAGGTGGCAGGTGTCTCTATGAACTGTCTGCGTGATGCTGAAGTACTCCCGTGGCCAGCAAAATCTGCGACCTGTCCCCGATAAAATGTGTGTAGGACGATCTCGGACGTTTACTCAATTCCAGTGCCAGTATCCAAGATATCAAGGACCAATCACAACAGTTGTGGGCCAGCTTGCCTCAGAAGAGGATACAATCGGTTTACGACACACTTTGCAACCTAAACAGTACATGCATCCTCCCTAGGAGGAGGAGGAGGAGGAGGAGGAGGAGGAGATTGGCGTTTAACGTTACGTCGACAAAGAGGTCATTTTAGAGACGGAGCACAAGGTCGGAGTAGAGAAGGATGTAGAAGGAAAGGAGCTGTGCCCTTTCGGAGGAACCATCTCAATATGTGTCTATAGCGATTAGGGAAATCACGGAAAACCTAAATCAGGATGGCTGGATGCGGGTTTGAACTGTCGTCCTCCCGAATGCGAGCCCAATGTGCTAACAAATGCGCTACCCTTCTCGGTCATCCATTACAGAAGACGTACAGAACGTCATACTGTTAAGTGGGCTCATACGGCCAAACCCTTTGTAAATTTGAGTCGATTTTATAATCACCGAAATAACCTCACATACCCTCTCAAACTGTGCAGTCTCGTCTCTTTTCCTCCTCCCGATCTTGATGTTTCTGTTTTTGTGGCAGGAAGAGTATACAGGGTGTTTAACAATTCATGTTACACAGTTATAGAGATTGTAGAGGGATGTTCGTAGAACAAGTTTTACATAGGAACCCATGTCCCGGAACGTCATCCAACGACGCTACAGAGCATCAGTGTAATAAGTACCGGCGCCGAAAACTTTGTATGCACATGCAAGCTGATCCATGAGGATGTTAACAACTTTAAGGGATTATGGAAACGGATAAATTGATCAATTTGAGGTAAGGGTCCCAGGTTCGGAAAAGAACGAGGCGAAAGTTACAAGCAAAAATCATTTTGATACCTTTGAGAGTGGAATACACGTACCGATACTTCTGTTAAGAATGTAGGGTACGTTACTTTTAGAGGTGGTAATATGGAGCAAGACAAGAAGAAATGTCCCGTAAACATGGGCTCTAAAATGCATACCTGAGGAACTATGAGCTTTTGTTCATCTTCGCTATTGTGAACCACATTTCCTTTATTGAACGAGTGCTCGCAGCTCTTAAGGTATGCATTTTAGAGCTTATGTTTACAACGTATTTTAGTCTTGTTTTTCCCCAGTTGCCTACCCTACTATCTTAGCAACGACACTATCAGTACATGTATTCCACTGTCGGAAGTATCAGAACGGTTTTCGCTTATAACATTAGACTCGTTCGTTTCATGTTCAAGGACCTTTATGTCAAATTGATACATTTATCCTTCTTCATCAGTCTTAAAAGTTCTTAACATCATCACGGACTCTTCCTGTATATGCATACATCAACAGGCGCCGGCGTCCTTCAGTCTGGAACCACGCTACCGCTACGGTCGCAGGTTCGAATCCTGCCTCGGGCATGGATGTGTGTGATGTCCTTAGGTTAGTTAGGTTTAAGTAGTTCTAAGTTCTAGTGGACTGACGACTTCAGATGTTAAGTCCCATAGTGCTCAGAGCCATTTGAGCGCCGGCGCCTATAATTATGACGCTCTGTCGTTTCGCTGGATGACGTTTCCGGACATTTGTACCGATGTAAAACTTGACCTACTAAGTCCCCTCTACAACCTCCAGAAGTGTGTGACATGAATTTTGAAACGCCCTGTATATACAATAGTATGTAAGGATAACATTACGACAATATTATTTAGGGATGAGAAACTTGTCAAAGATAGTTCAGAGGATGGAATTCAAAAACGCATGTTCCCAAAGAATAGGAAATGAAACTTTGTACAGATAAACTGAAATGCAATGGCCTTCCACGGCGGAAACTCGATCACGGCAAAAATTGTTATTAAAAACAGTCAAAAAATGCTCAAATGTGTGAGAAATCTTATGGGATTTAACTGCTAAGGTCATCAGTCCCTAAGCTTACACACTACTTAACCTTAATTAACCTAAGGACAAACACACACACTCGTGCCCAAGGGAGGACTCGAACCTCCGCCGGGACCAGCCTCACAGACCATGATTGCAGCGCCTAAGACCGCTCTGCTAATCCCGCTCGGCTAAAAACAGTCATCGAACGTTTCCTTGAATTTACGTGTCTAGGTTTTCACATAACATGTAATTCACAAGATCCCTACATAACGCTGTGTGGAGTAAACTGGACTCTGGCGTAGGCACAAGTGAATGAAATAAATAACCGATATGAAGTACCTTCAATGCCTAAGGAGTTGTTCACTGCTTGCCTACGAAAGAAGTGAAAATATAGGAGAAGAGCTAGGAGTTAAGAGAATCATTGATGTAATAATATAATAATGAAATACAGAACTGGATGCAGCACTTGCAGCGCATGCTTGTATTTAGGACAGCCAAATCAGTTTGGCGTTAGAAACAAATTGATCGCTAAGACAGAGGCGATTCTAGCAACAGAGGACAGCAGCTATAAGAAGTCGTCACAACCTAAAGCCAAAGTGCTGACGCTGCTGTTAATCATAATTTTGTTTATATATTTTAGCAGTGGCACGAGGCTCGACTTCCAACTTACATAAGTTTCCACAAAAAAAAAAAAAAATTAATGCTAATTGGCACGAATTTGGATAACATCGTTCTGAAAGGATGATAAATCAGGACTCAGCATTCGACCGCCATCTTCTTAAGAGATTACATCTTCCGTCACCCTCGTAGAAACGGCCACCATGCTTGGCTGGTTAATTTGGGGAGGGGGGGGGGGCGAAGGGACCAAACAGCGAGGTCATCGGTCCCATCGAATTAGGAAAGGATGGGGAAGGAAGACGGCCGTATTCTTTCAAAGGAACCATCCCGGCATTTACCTGAAGCGATTTAGGGAAATCATGGAAAACCTAAGTCTGGATGGCTAGACGCGTATTTGAACCGTCGTCATCTCAAATACTAGTCCAGCGTACTAATCACTCCGCCACCTCGCTCGGTACCATCATGCAATTGTTTTTAACCAAAAACATATTATTTAATATTAGATTATATTTATTGTTTACTTGCGAGACTTCCTAGTATACCCTCGTCAGAAAATAAATGGTTTCACTTCCAAAGAGCTCTACGTAAAGCTATATCATATGCTTGATGCCGTACAAAGATATATTTCCCATGATATGCGTTCTACAATTAAGAGTTTACTCTGGACAGCCTTGTGCGAAAATCCGCTGCATATTGGCAGTCTGATAACCTCAGTATATCCTCTCAAAAAAAAAAAAAAAAAAAAAAAAAAAAAAAAAAAAAAAAAAAAAAACGCAGAGTCCATGTCTGCAGCGCCTTTAGACCGCTCGGCTAATCCCGCGCGGCTCTCCTCTCAAAAAAATGGTTCAAATGGCTCTGAGCACTATGGGACTTAACTTCTGAGGTCATCAGTCCCTAGAACTTAGAACTACTTAAACCTAACCTACCTAAGGACATCACACACATCCTTGCCCAAGGCAGGATTCGAACCTGCGACCGTAGCGGTCACGCGGCTCCAGACTGTAGCGCCCACAACCGGTGGGCCACCCGGCCGGCGCTCTCCTCTCCAGCAGGTGTTTGTTTTGAGGGAAGCATTTCTTAACGCTTGCAGACGCAAGCAGGATTGGGTTTAGCATCTTGATCGAAAATAAAAACATTACGACCGAAAGAATCACTAAATAAAATGAAATAAACGGGAAAAACATAAAACAGTGATGGGGAGAGGGATGTCTGTTGAAGGAGTTCTCGTGCTGAGAATCTATTAACGAGGTGCGGCCAACTATTCGTCAGAAAACCATCCATTCTGCTGTGCATCACTCTAACGTGTAACTAACACTGCCGGAAAGGCACACCCAAGACAGAAAACCGAGTAGTAATGCACGAAAGCTTGAGGACGAAGAGTAAAGTGGGAATTACTGTTTTTCAACAGAAGAGCCGTAAGTGAACGGAACGTGTTTGTTTTCACACTAGACACGCGGGATATACCGGCGACATTTGCACTGATCTGCAAATATTGTCAGTTCAGCACAGATGCAAAGGTAAATGGGAGTAAGAAATCAAACTCTGTAACGAGCCGTCAGAGACCGCAATTCCTCTGACCAAAGTACTCAGAAAATATCCCTGAACAACCGACAAAATTTTGTCTATGAAGTTAGTTCGCTATGTATAAGATAATGTCTCTGGACGCATTGGGTCATATCAGTGGAGTGTAAAAATGGTTCATATGGCTCTGAGCACTATGGGACTCAACTGCTGTGGTCATAAGTCCCCTAGAACTTAGAACTACTTAAACCTAACTAACCTAAGGACAGCACACAACACCGAGCCATCACGAGGCAGAGAAAATCCCTGACCCCGCCGGGAATCGAACCCGGGAACCCGGGCGTGGGAAGCGAGAACGCTACCGCACGACCACGAGATGCGGGCAGTGGAGTGTAAATAGCTATTTGATAATGAAAGACATGTCTAAACCAGGAAATATGAGCTGGCTTGTGACAGGACTTGTCATTAGGCGCATATGTGGCACGACTCGTCACAAGCTGTATATGTGCCAGCTGAAAATGATACCTGAAAATTTTTTAGTAACTTCATGTTAATTTTTCACAATTAATAATTGTCGATAATAGTTACAAATTAAGCAATGATTCCTATGGTATTGTCTGTCGGGAGACTGAGTCACCTAATTGGAAAGGATTTCTTAGTAATCGCACTATGCCGCCTTTCTACCGGACGTATGCATGTTGCGTGTTAAGTGTATGTAGGTACTGTAGATGACTGGTGAATACATATGTAGTCGTTTGCTTGTGTCGTCGACGAAAAAAGGGAGACGGTGAAAACCTGTACACCATTATTCTTCTGAAAAGTACCGCCTGACTTAACTTAGTCACAATTCCGTCGAATCATAGCAACGGTTGCGTATGTCCTCATTTTAAGAAACAATGCGGGAAGGTGTACAATAATGCAGGACAGTGGCACATAGTTTGCTAATCAAGGTTTGTAGACCGTAGTATGTTCTCCACAACGGGTAAATGCCGGATATGATAGCGTCTTCCATCCCCGGAATTCGAGCTGTTTACGAGCGATATAGAGTACCACCGCGCTGACCTCCGTTTCCTACCTTGACGTCAGAGGCTGGGACCTCTGTAGTAAAAACTATAATTTTATTTTTAATTATTTATAGTTTCGATATTACGAATACATTAATTTCTTAAACGTGGAAGATTATTTCTGTCATTCTACGTAAGACTTGTTGGACGAAAATTTTCCGAGTACCGGTTATACACAGTTCTGAGTTACGAATGTTTGCATATTGTTATTATCACCGGTTACATCAAAGAACTTCTACTGTCATGTGATACGGTGACGCGTTGCTTGACAAACTGCACACAGGCGGGCTTTCCTCTGGATCACGAAACTTTTATGTAAACGATGATTTGGCCATTTGAAGTATTTTTTGTACGATCAACTTACCTTCCAGTTAATGTCTGCAGAAACTTAAAGACAAGGCTTCCTATTCCCAAGAACGCGACGGGATGACTGATCGTCGATAAGGAAACTTGAAATGGTTCGCAACCGTCGTTCATCATATCGCGTGTAGACAACGTTCAGCAAGAGACTAGATTGCATCTAATGATGCAGCCAATTTGTGAACTAGCTCCATTGTGTGATGGAATTTGAAGTGTTGGCAGAAGAGCCAACACCGTGTTGCTAGAGGAGGCCGAAATGCACGCGTTTAATTACACGCAGACTGGCGTGAGGTCTGGGACAAGGTCAGAGAAATAAGACTAGCAAAACAGGAGGTAACTGGTAGAATACTTAACTTTAATCCATAATTGTAGAACATCGCTCTTGATGATACATGCTTCACAATATAAATATCAATTGAATACGGCGCCTTGCTAGGACGTAGCAAATGACGTAGGTGAAGGCTATGCTAACTATCGTCTCGGCAAATGAGAGCGTAATTTGTCAGTGAACCACTGCTATGAACGTCGGCTGTACAACTGGGGCGAGTGCTCGGACGTCTCTCTAGACCTGCCGTGTGGCGGCGCTCGGTCTGCGATCACTGACAGTGGCGACACGCGGGTCCGACGTATACTAATGGACCGCGGCCGATTTAAAGGCTACCACCTAGCAAGTGTGGTGTCTGGCGGTGACACCACAGAATTACGTTCTCAGTTGCATATTTATTTTGTTGTGGTAGTCGCTGCTGTTGTTGGTAACCACTGTTTTATGAGTGAAAATTTTTGGATATAAAACAGCTTAGCAGCAAAAATTTCACAAGCTTATTGCTTTCTGTGGAAATATATTGTAAGTAATACATTCCATGTTTATTATCCCTGTTAGTCAGAAGTGTTCAACTGATGGTTTTTCTTACGATCGACCGACGAGAAGAATGTTTTTAGCGTGAATATTACTTTCTCAGATATCATTAATTGTCTTTGCAATGTTATGTTAGCTACATAAGCCTATAAATTTACACTGCAGGACTGGAACTGTAATAGTTTTCTCAAAATTGAAATACATAAAAAACGACGTAAGTTCTCCAGTCACTTCAAGCTATAGTAGTTCATTAATATAACGTTCATTACAATTATTAACAGCTAGCCAAAGTAAAAAGGTGGCCAAAGAGATCAATTAACGTTTATTTACGTCACATCACGTATTCTGTCTTAATTCGGAACAGCACAGTCTAAGTTCTGCTCTAGATATTCTACAACTTTCAGATCAGCCGATTTCTGTACTTTGTTTCTTTTACAAATTTATCTCTATGTTAAAGGGTACTTAGATATAGCATAGACGCTATAAAAGTATATTTGCAAAACGTAGTTACTTCATGATGCAACTACAGTTTCCCTGTCATGTTATGTAGAAAATGCTCTTTTACATTCTACAACTTAAAGTTATTTATAAAAATATGACATTTAAAACAATTTTGTTTGTATGATTTACTGTTTTATTCCTATTCCAGAGGGAAACAATTTATCTGTCAATAAATCTTTCGAAATACAGTTACACAAGTTGACAATTATTGAAGTACATGAAAAAACGTTAATTAGTTACAAACTAGGGCGTGAACACACTTTATTCAACATGTAAATGTCACTACAAATATTCGGATTTAGTTTATGACATGTTCGATATGCCTGCCATCATTGCCGATGATGTGGCGCAAACGGATAGCGAAATTCTGCATGACCCTCTGAAGTGTCGGAACATCGATGCTGTCAATAGCCTCCTCAACGGCTGTTTTCAGCTCGCTAGTGGTTTTGTGGTTATTGTTGTACACCTTGTCTTTAATATAGCCGCACAAAAAGGAATCACATGTGTTCACATCCGGGGGATATGGCGGTCAATCGAGGCTTATGCCAGTGCCCTCCGAGTACTCCAGAGCCAGAATGCGGTCCGCAGAATGCTCCTCCAGGACATCAAACTCTACTGCTTCGACGGGGTCGAGCTCCGTCTTGCATGAGCCACATCTTGTCGAAATCAGGGTCACTTCGGATAATGGGGATGAAATCATCTACCTAAACCTTCTCGTACCATTCGGCAGTCACCGTGCCACCAAGGAATATCGCACCGATTATTGCGTGATTGGACATTACACACCACGCAGTCACCCGTTGAGGATGAAGAGACTTCTCGATCGCGTAATGCAGATTCTCAGTCCCCCAAATGCGTCAATTTTGCTTATTGACGAACCCATCCAAACGAAAGTGGGATTTGTTGTATCCTGCCTGCTCACCAAATATGGGGTGCCTAGGAAACCTGCTTTCTTAGATCGCTAGACAACAATTCAAGCAAATCGTATTAAGGAAGTTTATTACCAAAGGAAATGATTACAATACTTAACTTCGTGAAGTACAGATGTGTCGCAGGCAAAGGGCGACAGCCAAAATAAATCTCTTCAGTATAAACAATGGTACATAGTAGAAGCGGAATGACTAGTCTTAATGCTGTTCTTGAACTCTCTGCTGTAGAACTCGCAGAACTGGACCGCGGCCAGTCGGCGCGGAGCTTATGTACTCTTCGCCAAGAGGCCGCTGCTGTCTCGTCGACCTAGAGAGGGGTCAGTGAGCGTGCCATTAGCTGACGTCTTCTTCACAGCCCTTTCTGCTCTAACGTTCCCGACCGGCGCGCCGGCGCTTGGCTTTACGTCGGAAAAGGCTTCATCGCTAAACCAAACCATAATGAGCATTCTAATTCCCATGATTCCCCTCGGCCAACTGCGCAGTTTGAACGTCCTAACGCAAACCGTCCAGAAGTTATGACGATTTTATTTCATATATTTCAATAATTGTCACCCTTTAGTTTGACGTGCTACTAAAAAGTTATAGTTGCTATTAAAATATAGGTAATTACGTAAGGCTCTGTTTCGTCATTGTATTAATTACATTATAAAGTTAACGCCATTTTAAGTTGTTGATGGACGTTACAGTGGCTACCACATCTCAAATGATGCCTAATATACCTAACGGTGGTGACAGTCTATTGTGGATAGCAATACGCATATTTGACGAACAGGGAGGAAAAAAAGAAGCTATCATTCATGTCGAAAAGAATGTTTTCTAACTTCTGAATCGTAAATGTTGTCAGGTGCCTGTAGGATGAATGCAGTCCCTTAAGTTCGGACTTAGCTCACTGTTAGTTTTCTTTCTGTGCTTTGGAAGTAATACGAAATTTGGCGCTGTTGTTTTGTCAATGTGGTGTTAACTTGCCAGTGCCGCGTACTGTTGCGCGAGTTCGTAGGCACTTGTCTACCTGAAAGCTGTGTAATCACCTATCCGTCTGCTGAGGTTGTACATTTGTGGGTGAAAACTGCAAGTTATGTCGTAGCAAGTCGTCTAAGCTTTGACGAGACTCAGCGAGTACGGAAGTTTGGCGGCATAATTGGTTTATGTGGTCCTGTGGACGGCACACAAAGACACTCTTGCCTTCCGCCTGCTGCCACGATGTCTATGTATCAATTCTGTATCGTAGTATTGACGCTTTGTCTTTTGATAGTGAATTAGTCATATTCAACCAACTTCATTCTGTACTATGGTGAGCTGTTTGCTGGCTTTCACACTTGCGCTAGACTTATGAGATAGTGAGTTACGTGGTTTTAGAGATAAGAGTATTAGATTTCTTTCTGTGATACTTCGGCAGTTGAATTTAGCTTGAGAAATGTAAGGTCTTTGCTCGCAGATTCAGTGCATTTAAACCGTGAGGGAGTAACCTAGCTTAAGCTCAGATCAAAATGTAACTAAATAAACTTTTCAGCTATACAGTTACATTTTTGACGCTGTTGAACTTAGAGACACGAGCCAGCGGAAACGGAGATGTCAAGGTGATTTCTGTTACCACAATTGTTCAGGTTTATTCTAATTATTAAATATTGCAGGATCCAGAAAGGAAAAACATTTGCCCAGCACAAGTTCCGTGAACAAGACGCAGTTCTTTCCAGCTGCACGAGGTCCACTGTAAGGATTATAGCTTAAGTTTTGCTAAACCATTTTTAATTATTCTGTTGCGCTCTGTGAAAGTTCTTGGCATTACGAAAGTTTGTTTAAAGTTAGACTGCGTTGGGTCGGATTTAATACAGAGGAGTAATGTTTCAGGGCATAGAAACGGAGGTCATTGTCTCTGATGAACTCATAGGTTAAAGTAAACAGTAGAGCAGTCTTTTAATACAGTACGTTATAAAAATTTAGTTACCAGTCTGAAAAGACCTCAGAACAAAGAATATTGTTGAAAGGCAGTCTTTCTGCGCTTTCGTAAACAGTGCAGTTGAAGTTTTCATATAAAAAAAGCAAGGTAGTTTAAATGCGTGTCCTATAGATTTCGATCGGATTTTCAGTCCGATCTGAAAGCTATAAATCCACCGACAGAACAATTTTTCTGTGACATCTGCTGTCCTACTTCACAAATATGAGGACTCTGGGCTCTGCGTTAAAGGCGAAGATAAATGTTTTATGATAATGAAAAGAATAGCGATATTCCAGCTATTGAAACACTAAAGATTGTTAAAAATTCTTTAGGAAGTCATGTTACTACAACTGAGTTCCACTCTGTTCCTAAGAAAATCCGTGCCTGTGGGTTGCTGTGTATTTCACTGCCGGTGCTGGAGATAAGAAAATAAGGGAAGTGTCTCATGTTTATTTACAATGAGTGAGAACAGAGCGAGATAGTGCAGTAGTTAAGACACTCAAATCGCGTTCGAGAGGACTGGTGTTCAGTTCTCCGTCCAGACATTCTGATTTAGATTTTTTGTGGTTTCTCTTACTTGCCGATATCGAATAGTGGGATAGTTCCTTCAGAAAGACACGGCTTTTTTTCTTTCCCATCCGTACTCAAATCAGAGCTTGTGTCCTGTCTTTAATGAATTTGTCGTCGACGGGTTTTTAAACCCCCAATGATCTATCTTTACTATTTTTTAGCTGTGTGGGATCGAAATCGTCGCAAAGACAGGTATAGTAAACATCAACGGAACATAATTGCTCCAAGGAGTCCCCTGCATCTTAGCAGATAAAATACTCACGCAATTTTTTCCCATCATATGTAATTAAGGAATCGCGTCCTAACAGTTTATGAAAGATCAAACTAAGTGAAGCAATTTATAGCAAGGAACATTGTGAAAGCGTTAAAAGTAAATGCTTCTAGTTTTAGTGGAACAGGAAAAGTGGACTGTTGCGAAGGATAATCGGTGCTTGTAACTGAGGATATCTCACTGTCTACCATTTGTTTATCTGGTCGGTGGTGACTTTATGGACGTAGTAGTCAGATTGAAGGTAAATCAGACGGTGGGTGCCACATTCTGGTGAATCTCTACGTCCATGAAGGCGCGAAATATTATGCATATCAGCTACGTTTCCAATAGTCGATATGGCGGTGAAGACATTAAGCGTAAGTATTAGGTTTTATAGAGTACTTCACTGTCCCAAAGGTCTAAATAATAAAGACTGGGTGCCTTGATATTCGTTATGCTCTGTACTAGATAGAGGACTTTATCAATAGTGATGGTCCGTTCTCTCACGCGCTTCATGTTTTTGATGAAAGATACAGGCCGACAGATGTCTCATTAAAATGATTTTTCAAGAATTACTCTGCAAGATACATCGATAAATTTCACTGCTCTGCGGACAACATTGACTCACGCAAGTGCGTACAATGGGATTTACACTTTGGTGACAAATTCTGTATAAAAGTTCCTCGAGTTGACACTACATCATTGTCTTCCACTCTCCAGGGCAACAATCACTCCACTTATAGGTTCGAGACTATGAGAAGAGGGACAGGCTAAATTTCATATTTGAAAAATCTGAATACCATTAAAACATTCAGTGCAGTTACGTCTCTAAACTAGGCATAAACAGTCCTGCGTAATTTTAAACACCCTACGAAGTGTACAATTAGTTCTCTAGCCGCGGTGCCAGAGGAAACGGTTCTGCTAACACAGAGAAGCGACTGACCGTGCAAAATTTAACGACGAAAGTAGCTTTCACATGACTGCCACTGCCAAATAACATAGATCGATGGGACTTGGACTGAACATATAAAATTGCTACACTGCAGTACAGAAGATAATTCATAGAAATACGCAACGATACTAACAGAAATGGCACTTTTAGACAAACATAATTATAGCAGTATTTATACAGTAGCAGTTCAGGCACAGATAATGATATTTCCTCAAGGTCACTGACAATATAAGGAAGTGATAAGGACTCCCGTTACACCTGAGGCTGTTGTGCGAGGTTGCCCTCCCCTTTCTCTCTCCCCCCCCCCCCCCCAGGCCACCTGATTAGGATACCGAGTGTCAGGTTATTAAACTGCACGAATTATACTCAGTCGCCCTCCGCCCCACAGTCCTCTTCCCCTACTACCCATGTACTGCAGGTACTTCTGGTTCAAGTCAAGAACTGGTTGTATGTGGTACAACCTAGATGATCTCCCGCCTCCTCCCCCTCCCACGCTGGGATAGTGGGATTAAAGCTCCACACTTACCTACCCCTTTTATTACTAAAGTAGTTGTATGGGATATGCCATTCCAACTCTGTGCACCAAGGACTATAAGGTGTGTTTGGGGCCATGGTGCTGGTATTTGTTATAAGTAATAATCAATTATATTTATTACAGTTATATAGATTTCGACATTCGAGGTGTGTGGAGAGGGCCCATGTGTGGGTATATGTCAATTACAAATAAAATTTATTACAATTACGCGAATTTCGTCATTGGAGGCGTCAGCAGAGACCAACCACCACCCCTACGCAGACATGTAAATACTCTCATTTTTCGTTTTTCATATTTTTCCAGAATTTTGCCGTTTTCGGTATTTTTTGTGTTATTGGAGATTTTCTATATATTCCCCTTTTCTCGCATTTTTCCATATTTTTCATTTTTAATATTTTCCCATATTTTTCAGTTTTTACATATTATTCCATATTTCTCCATACTTTTCGTAGCCTGTGTGTGAATGTACAAGAATGTTTATTTTCTTATTGCAAATTTGTGACCCATTTGTTAACACCACATACATTTCGAAGACTGTTAATGTTAATGAAATATCACTGTGCCATACATAAACAAACTCTTGTTATGTCATTCAACACATTACTAGTGTGTGTGTGACATCATAGCCTAAGTGTTAAAACGAGAACCTTCTCCTATTGGTAGAAATAATGATGTCCCAATATATTGCGTAAATATTAACAAAATTTGACATGATAGCAAATTTTTGAGGTTTACATACATCTATGTCGCATGTAAATAAGGTATGTACCGCCGCTGCCAGTTGCAGTTACCGCTAAGAGTTGAATGTGGTAAGCTGTTTGTAGGATATACAGCACTTCGTGTGCTGATGCATGGAGAGCTCAGAATCTGGCCATGACTGACCTAGGACCATGAACACAATACTAGGTGACCGTCCAGCAATGGCAGAGAAATTTTCAATATTTTAACAATGTAAGAGTAATCATCCCGTATGCAACCAACCTAGTTGCTGGCGGAAAATATACTGGTACAAAAGCAGGCACACAAGGAGGGCCATCCCACCAACGTGAATGTGTACAAACAGGTGCTGACATGCTATCAGAAATACATGGGTGACTTTGCAGGTAAGCGCTAAGCATATCCTCCCCCCTCCTCCTCCTCTTTTTCTGGTGCAATAAGAAACAAGCTTCCCCAACCATCACGCTTTTAATACTGAGAAATTGCATGGGTGGCATCAGCCTTGGTCAGGCAGCGCTCCCAGGCGGAATAAAAGGGAGTTAGGAGGCAACTAACCTACCACAACACACTATTTTAAACAAATAAACTATGTGTTATTAGTGTGTCTTGTCTCTATAACACCTGTAATTAACTATGAAAAATCTGAAGTATTTACACATCCCTGTCACCCAAATGAGACTGAACAATGCTGGATTCGTATTTTCTGCTAAGGTTTGTGTCATGTGATGGGTAGTTACTTTATGCTGACTGCTTCATCTACCGTATGTGAGTGAGCACATGCGATAGAGATATTAAGAGTCTCACTTGAACTGTCGTTTGCACTGCTGGCAGTTGCTTATTGACAGCTCAGCTGGAGAGATATGCAGAGGCAACGATACACATGTGTATGTGCTCTTTTCGAATGAAGAGTATTTCTCCACTATTTTCTATCCTATACCAGGTGCAAATTGTTTACAGTGTAATTTTTGGCAATGCAGTGAGAATTATTAACTTGCTGAGTATTGTCACAGTGCATTATTATTAAACATCTGAGTAAAAGTTTTTGCTATAATATTGAACTGGTTGCCATTAAAGTTCGTTGAATGTTTGTAACAATACGTAACACTGTTCTCAATATGCACTTTTGAAATACGCTTGATTATCCACAATGTTTGATTTAATCTATAATTATTATTGATAACTCAAATAACGCATTTCAGAGTATCCTGGTGTGTTACATATAAAACATGGAAATTTTTCAGAAGCCTGAGACACTCACCGGGTTGGATTAATAGATGTGGAGAACAATTATCGTGTAGCTCTTCAACAGAAATGTTTTACTGTGGAGATGGGAAACCAGTGCAGTGTATTCATGTACATACGTGCAGACTGATCTGTGAAACAGACAGACGTTCGGTAATTTTAAACATATGGAGCAGATTCCTGTGTGATTTAACGCTGATCTGAACTCTATGTCACTGTTTGCTTATAAGTTCGTCATGTGATTATAACGTATCTCAAAATTTTTGGAATGCATACGAATTCCGCAAGTCACCATATGGTACCTGACAAAACAGTACGAGTGAAAAAGTGACTATTATATGCCTCTGTATGAGTCCCAATATCTCGTATCTTACGGGGAATGTATGTTTGCTTCGAATTTAGTTTCTCAGCAGTGTTTTTGCGAAAAGAACGTTGACAATTTTGAGTTTGCCATCCTCACTTGTTGATCGAACCTACTTGTTATAAATCTAGCATTACGTTATTGCTTTTGAAAAAGTCTTCTGAAAAGATAGTGTTCTAGATGTTGTGATAGATTTTTTGGCAGGGACATAGAAAGATGGGGAAATTGGCTGTGACCATGAGCAACACAGGGCGTCTTTTTTCTTTTTTTCATTGAAATGTTTTGGACGTTTTTTCTGTGGTTACTGGGAGCCCATGAGCTTGTGCTGTTTGCAAGTTGAGACCCTTGAGATACTTCCCCAGTTAGACGTTTAACATACATGGAATACGAAGAATATACAAATTGCACCACGTTTCTCAGATATAATAGTATCAGAGAGTGCACTGTCACGGCCTCCATAATATTTTTCTGGAGCGTCGGTTGCACTGGAGATGTTATGTGTACACTTTGTTCGTGACTAATTGTTCACTTCCTTCTGCATCTCTGGTGAATCGGTACAAATCGTTAATGGTAATGGAGGGATAAGGTCTTCATCAGTGTACGCTTAGAGAAGGTACAAACTAGCATGATTTCCTTGTTCAATACCGCATTGCACAAGTCGTTTAATGAATGATGGCGGTGTATTTTTTAAGAAAATAACTGTTATTTGTTTATATTGAGTTGTTGTAAGTGTATATACTGATGTTTTCTCATCAGGCATTTCATGTCCAACATCGACGGCATGTCCTCAGTGTTGGTTGAGTTGTCTCTGTTTATTGACAATAAACAGAGACAACCCAACCAACACTGAGGACATGCCGTCAATGTTGGGCATGAGATGCCTGATGCGAAAACCTCAGTATATACACTTACAACAGATAGCACGCGAACTCTGCATACCTCTGTCCACATTTACTTTACTTCGGCACAGGTACTGTAACCTTGGAGGATTGATAAATTGGTATCTAGAAAGTTATTCTTTGCCGCATTGTGTCGATTGTTCAGTCTCATTTGGGTGACATATGTGTACAAACTTAGGAAATTTGCATTTTTGTTTACGAGCATTATAGTGAAGTCACACATGAGTAATGCATGGTTTATTTGTTTAAAATATTGTGATGTGGTAGGTTAAATGTCTTTTTCTCTTTTTATTCCGCCTGGGAGCGTTAGCTGAGCAAGACCGACGTCGCCACACAGTTTATCCAGTATTAAACGCACCATGGTTGGGGGAGCTTGTTTCTTATGGGCCCAGAGAAAAACAGGAAGGGAGGGGAGTGCTTGGCGCTTACCTGCAAGGCCGACCATGTATTTCTGGCGGCGTCGTGTCAGCACCTGTTTGCGAATATTCATATGGGCGGGATGGCCCTACCTGAATACGTGCTTTCGTACCAGTGTGTTTCCTACCACCAATCAAGATGGCTGCCGTGGGGGATGTTTACACATATATTGTTAAAATACTGCAAATTTCTCTACCAATGCTGGGCGGTCAGCTAGCATAACAGTCGTGGTCCTGGGTCAGTTACGGCCGGACTGAGCTCTGCACACATCAGCGCCTGCAGTGGCTGTATATTCTGCAGACAACTTGCTTACCACTTTCAACTCTTAGCAACTCCTGCGGCTGGCAGCGGCGGTAAATACCTTATCTACATGTGGCATGGATATATGTAAATCTCGGAGTTTTACTGTAGTGTCATAAATTTTTTTAATATTTGCGCAGTATATTGCGACCTCATTCTACCAATAGGAGAACGTGCTAGTTTTAACAACGCCCCTATGACATTACACACACTGTTAATATCAGAATGATGCAGCTACAGTTTGTTTATATGTAGCATAGTAATATTTCTTTAACATTAATAGTCTTTGAAAAGTGAATGTGATGTTTAATAATGTGTCGCAGGAATTTGTAATAAGAGAATAAACATATACATACAGAATATGGAAAATAAGGAGAAATACAGAATAATATGTAAAAATATGAAATATAATAAAGAATATGGAAATATGCGAAACAATGGGAAAATATGGAAAATATCTAATAATACAAAAAATACCTAAAATAGTAAAACTCTGGAAAAGTATGAATAAATGGAAAATGAGAACACGTATCTCCCTGGGGTTGGTAGTGGTCTTTACTGAATCTGCGAATGACGTCACTCGCTTAATTGTAATAAATTTAGTTTGTTATTGACATATACCCACACATGAGTCATCTCCACAGGCCTCAAATGACGAGACTTACGTAACTGGGATAAATGAAATTTATTATTACTTCTGACAAACAACAACACCATGGCGCCAAAAGCACCTTACAGTCCTCTCCCTACGGTGCGCAGCTTTGGAATGGCGCATCACACACAACTGTTGTAATAAAAGGGGTATGTGTTTACGAAGCTTTAATCACATTGACCCATGGTGGGGGACGGAGAGGGGAGAGATGACCTTAAATGTACCACATACATGTGTGTGGGCAAGAGTCCTAGAATTTCTTATCTAAATCAGTAATAACGACTTCGACTCTTAGCTACACATGTGGCTGGAAGTGGCGGTGCATACCTTATTTAGCCGGCCGTGGTGGCCGAGCGGTTCTAGGCGCTACAGTCTGGAACCGCGCGACGGCTACGGTCGCAGGTTCGAATCCTGCCTCGGGCATGGATGTTTGTGATGTCCTTAGGTTAGTTAGGGTTAAGTAGTTCTAAGTTCTAGGGGACTGATGACCTTAGAAGTTAAGTCCCATAGTGCTCAGAGCCATCTGAACCATTTTGAACCATACCTTATTTACATTTGGCATGGATATCTGTAAACCTCAGAATTTTGGTATAATGTCATGTATTTTGTAAATATTTCCTCAGTTTATTACGACATTATTATTTTTACCAATAGGAGAACATGCTCGTTTGGAAGGGACACGCCCCTGAACGGGCTGCATTTTTAGCATTATCTTCACCCTCATAGTGCAACTGATCTATAAATGAGAGAGAGCTCAAAATTCTTACACACAGTTAGGGTCATTATTCAAAGCATTTCCCAAAAAATCTTTGCGATATTTATTATTTTGTACTGACAACAATATTTATAACAGTATCAAAAACGGAACACTATTTTACTGCGGTACCATTTTCTTTGGAACCACTGACTGCGCAGCTTGGAAAAAGTCAGAGTACAGACAACATTCACATAAGTGTTTTATGCCTCCGCTTTCCTTCCCTGATGCTGATCTGTGAAAAATACAAGTAATGCATTTTACTGCAACAAAAATATTTTAAAAATGTAGCTCAAATATCACCGACATCATCATCATGTTGTAAATTTTTCAGGAAATAGTAGGCAAGGGAGGTAGAGGAGGTCATTCTAAATATCTGTACAAATTTTTGTGAGTTTAACTTCAGTCATTTAGGAGAAAAGTGTACCTGAATGATGAAAATTCAAGTTTTCGCTACATCGCAAAAAAAGTACAGATTTAATAACTTACGGCTATACTAGTTTAGAACATTCCAGCTGCATACTCCAGTTGTCCTCTTGTTTCCTTATCCTCCATACTCTCTCTTCATTCTTTTCTTTATCCTTGACTCCTTGGTAGCAACTTCTTCAGCTGTCTCTGCTACGGTTACCCGCCGCTTATCAATAGCAGTTAGAACTGAAGCCATATTCCTTCCCATCTGGATGTTCAATTTCTTCATAACATTGATCCTTCAAATTGCACCATCATTGAATGTTATTATTGCATCCAGTACACCAATCTTCAGCACTGTCAGCCCAACAAATACTGCTTTGGGTATTCTCTTCCATATACAGCTGTTGAAGCTTTCATCTGCATACATTTCCTAAGTAGTTTTTTTATTTGCCAGATCCCTCTATATAGGCCTCATTGCCTCCATTACAGCAAGTGGTAAGGAATGCTTGGGGATATGTTGTATGCCTGTAGCACTGCTCAACTAGTACTTGCACCACGAATCTTCCTCTTTTGGACACAAACCATGCTGTGGGGTTTCATCTGTTGACACTCTGTGAAACCATGTTGCCTAAACAGCTAGTCTCATATTATCCAAATCTCCTACATTACTCCTTGTTGCTAGTCCATAATATTAAGTCAAAGAATCAATTTCACTTTTTGTAAGATGACCTGGACCACCTATGTGTTTTCCGTCTGACAGTTTTTTCCACTGAAGTCTTTACATAATTTTCTCAGGCGAGCTCCCATTCTTTTCTGTTCATGCCCAACACATTCAAGCTTTTCTATCACAGTGTCCCCATATGGTCTGTCATAAACAACCGTAGTGTGACCTTTACAGTCTCCATCCACAAGGTAGCCTACATATCTCACACTATGACTGACCTCTGATCTTCTAAAAATGTTTAGAGCTCCTTTCGTTTCCATGTTTACACTTGGGCCATCAAAGTTCTTTACACAAACATGGGTGCCAATAATTTACTTGAACAATCCTGGCAGTCCTTTGTTAGACATTGATAATGCAGTATCTTACCTGTTTCAATAAATGTTGCAGTTACAACCCCATTCAGAGAAATATGACCTTCTGCTAAGATCCATCAAATGCTGCAACAATTTCTGTATTCTCAGGCAAGGCTACTGCTTCTTCTGTTGCTCTTTCCACTGAATGTTCACTTACACCACATAAAGCATTATGTATTTATTTATTGTATCTGTCTAACCTCGGTGGAAGTGGAGGCAAATCCATCACTGCACAAAAAGTCTGGGCAGCTCTCCTTCCCCTTCCAGTACATCGTATTGCGTAAGCAAGCTGAATATTTACACTGTAATATCGACTATCAGTTACTGGCGATGTCACAGTATCACTGTGCATCTTACACGAGTTTCAGTCAATCACTAACCGACTTGAAAGACCCTTCCTTGCTGAAATGCCTTCATAGTCGTCAATGCTATCTTCACAATTGCAGTACTTACATTTCACAGCATTCTTGACAGCATATTTAGATTCACAATAACATTTCCGTCGTTATTTCTGCTCACAATACTACTAGGCTTGTTCTTATTACATTCAGAAAGCGAAAGTTTACGTCTATAAGCACTGCCTGTAGACATAGTTCTCGCAGGCGACTTTTGAAGGAACTGAAGTGTATTATTCGGTTGTGTTTGGAACTGGTTGCCACGAAACTTTCGTTTGGGGCTAAATTTTACTCTCGGCATTTGTAGCACAGGAAATACCCACACAGAAACAAAACAAACAATAACTACAAAACTGCGTATGAAATTTCGAAATCATATATTCTCTGATCTTTGTTTACATTCGAACCATAGGCTTTTGGACATGCCTGCACTAAGGTTCCGGGAGTCCGTGTCTTCTAGAATACACCTGTGTTAACGATCCGTAACTAACGACGGAGAAAACGGAAGAACAAAGTAATGCATCTCGTATTCTGACACACTTCAAACTGACAGATGGGTGTGGCTCCTCTGCAACATTACGTTCAACCTCAATTTTAGAACGAACGGAAAATAATATCCATTTTATACATTTTTGAAAACAGCATGGAATGCTCTTTTCCATAGACCAAGAAAATGTTTTTTCAAATTTTTGGTCATTTTTACGAGAATGTCCCCTAAACAAAGATCCTGTGACATTACACATACTATTAATGTAAGAATGACTTAGCGAGAGTTTGTTTATGTAAAGATCAGTGATATTTTCTAAAACTAAGACTTGGTAGCAGTGTATTTGTTGTTGAATAATGCGTTGCAGAAAACTACAGTCAGACAAATATTTTTATATTTTTACATATAGACGATGGAAAATATGTAGAAATATGGAAAAATACATAAAAATTGGCAAAATTATGCAAAAAGAAGCAAAATACGAAAAATATCAGAAAAATACCGAAAAATACGATGAAATAGGAAATATGAAAAGTACGAAAAATGATAAATGTGAACAATATTGAAAAAATGTGAAGTAGGAGTACTTACATGTCTGTCTGTGGATAGTGGTCCGTCTCTGCTGACACCTTGAACGACAAAATTTGCGTTATTGCAATAAAGATTAAATTTAATTTGTTATTAAGAAATACCTGCACAGTGGTACTGTCCACATACCTCACATGATAAAACTTACATACTCATAATAACTTTAACTTATTGCGCTTAAATGATGCATCCCATGGAACTTATATGGAAGTAAAAGGAGAGGAGGAGTTGTGCTTTAATTACATTGGTCCAAGGGGGGGGGGGGGAGGGGGGGGCAGGGGAAGTGGAATGGGTAACATTGAATGCACCACATACATGTGTGTGGGCAGGATTCCCAGAAGTCCTTATCTAAACCAAGTATTAACTAATCATCTTGTGGTGCAGTTCTTCTTGTTGTCTCCGTGCTTGCTAAGAAAATGGGATGAGAAGTTCCGCCTTATGCAAGACACCTTTTTTGTTTTGTTTCACCTATACATGTTTCAGCACTTTTGTGCTATCGTCAGTGGGTTCTATTTTTATTAAAGTATTAAATTATTAAAGTATTAAAGTAAATATTAATTTATTAAGTATTAACTGGTTCTTGGCCTGAAGTGGCAGTAACCCCAAGGACGTGGATGGAAGGGGAGAGGAATGGGGGGGGGAGGTGAATTGACCTTATTTATAACTTACGCAGCTGTATAACCTGACACCAAAACTCTGTCAGGTGAGTAGGTTGGCTGGGGATGTGGCGTTGGGGAAAGGTGTGTCCCTGAGTGTACCTCACACAATTACCTCCGTTTTATTATGATAACCCCTCACAAGGTTAAGTGTAATCTGATACTGGGACACTTTCTTATGAAGTCCTTATATTATCACTGACGTTGAGATAATTCGTTGTGTGTCCAAAGTGGTACTTCATATCTACTAATGATTACGCTGAAGACACCACCTTTTCTTATGGTCCTCTGCACACGGCTCTTAAAAGTATGTATGATCACCATGCCCTGAAACATGCTTCCATGCTTGTTACGACTTCAGTATGGAGTTCTTGTAATAGGGCATTCCATTCTCCCATCAGCGCAGTTGACGAGTGCTGGATGATCGTTGGTGGCTCAAATGGTTCAAATGGCTCTGAGCACTATGGGACTTAACATCTACGGTCATCAGTCCCCTAGAACTTAGAACTACTTAAACCTAACTAACCTAAGGACAGCACACAACACCCAGCCATCACGAGGCAGAGAAAATCCCTGACCCCGCCGGGAATCGAACCCGGGAACCCGGGCGTGGGAAGCGAGAACGCTACCGCACGACCAAGAGATGCGGGCAGATCGTTGGTGCATGTGGTCATGCTGCAATACGTCTCTCCAAGGCATTCCACACTTGCTGCATGAGAATGGGCAGCCCAGTGCACAGTGCATTAACCAAATATCCCCTTATTCTAAGTGCTCCTTCACCAGCGCTGTTCGGTGTTGTCACACATTATCATCCACAAATTGAAGTCAGGGCCGAATGCACCCCTGAAAAGACGCTCATGGAGGAAAAGTACAGTGTCACATTTACGTTGCCCGCCGAACGCACCGTGTTCAAAAATTTGAAGGTCAGTACACCCATGCAATGTTATGTCTTCACATACCATCACACCTGTACCACCAAGGCATCAAATTCGACAATGTTACTGAGTGCATTACATGTCGCCGCCTCTCCCCCATATAAGGGTACGTAATGCACTCAGGAATACTGTGGAACATGATCCGTTTGATGGTCCAGGTGCTGTGGGCATAATGTAGCATGGGCGTAACGTACTGACCTCCAAATCAATGAACGCTGCACACTCACCGGTCAACGTTATTGCAGTACAGCACTCCTTCCCCTTATGCGTATCTTCAGGTGTGTAATCGTCCCTGACTTCATTTTTATAGATGGCAATGCGCGACCGCATCAGATTGCCCAGGTGGAGGAGCTCTTGGAACGAGAGATATTCAGCGAATAGACTGGCTTTCTCATTCCTCCACTTAAATCCGATCGAGATTGTGAGGGACTCGTTGTGAAGAAGTATCGCAGCACGTCCATATCCAGTTGTGAACTGCGCTAGTGGAGAAATGGAACATCCTAGCACAAAACTCCTTATCAACTCTGTGGCCAGATGGGAATAGGATGCAGAGCGAACACTGTCGTCCGTGGTGATCACACATCCCAATAAGAGCCATGTCCCACCTTTTATAATATTCAAGGGACCGTCATAAATTGCGGTGACTTCAGTGTAATTAATGCCTTTGACTGAAAGCGTTATTTCTGCTCGTCTCATTGCGTACTTTCTCAGTTACCTTGTGTACTAGACTGTGGCAGGTCTTTCTCTGTAAGGTCCAGCTTTCATCGATGTATGTAACTTAGTAGGGACACATCGTGACAATGATAATTTCGTCCTTAAGTTTAGCAGACTAGTAGAGTTTAAACACTTTACTAAATGATGCAGCCTACTGCTTTCGGTAAGTGGCCTCATTAACAGTCGCGCCCCAACTGGACTACGGCACGCAAAGCGGCGTAATGATGTAACCGTACATCTGCGTTTAAACTCGATGAGCCCGCCGATGCTTTAAATGTAGTCTTCTGTTCGACAATTTTAATACAGTAAGTTATTAAGTGCTTCACTAATTGTCTCCGGCGAATCAACGGTTTTACTCTATTGTTATCATTAGCGACTGTTTAAAATTAATACTAGAGTTAAAGGAAGGAAGATTAGGGTTTAATATCCCATCGATCTTGATGATACTAGGGCGGACCACATGATCTGATATAACAAGTGTGAGAAAATAAATTGACAGAGAGCATTTCAAAGTAACCATCCCCAACTTAAACGTGGAAATCCCAACGAAGATTTGAACCCTAATCACCCTGAATAAGACCCATATGCCTTATTTTAATTTTGTTTATCACAATCAGTGTTTCTGGAAAGCTTATAGTTGTCAGCCATGGTTTACTTATACTTTCGTGCTTGGCAAAACGCGTTTCGAAGCTTTATCATCATTTTCAAATGCATTTGTTTACATTATTTCTGTGATGTTTGACTGTGTGATTGCCACTCTTGCTCTGTTTTTGTCTTCTTGAGGTTATACTGCAATCGGAAATTTGGAAAAATGAATTTTGGGGTGATTTTATGTACAATTTATTTTGTTTTTCCACTTAGAAGTATTGTGCCTCCTCCATTACACAGAATATCACACTCTCGCAAATCACTTACACTATTTGTTTTTGTGATCTAAATGTGCTACTGACACATTACGATATGGTTTCACAAAGAGTTTTTATCCACTCATTTTGATGATTACTTTATATGCATAAAGTTGCCAATTATAAAATTAATTTCATCGTTATTGACTGTTGAACTATCGGTTATGTTTCTATTTTGGTGCAGGTGTTGAGTAGAGTCTATGGGGTAATGTACTTATTTGTGGAAGGTACTACAGTTATATGTAGGAGAAATATTTAAAAAAAAAAACTAACTGATTCACTGTCTTGTTTGTCGTTGAGAATTTTTTCTCCTTGTTTTTGTGGTGTACAGAAATTTCCAGCTCCACCATTAAATCCATTGGAATGGAGGAGAATACTTATAAGTAGAAAAACAAAAATACTATGTCTAACATTATCATATAAAAAACATTCCTAGATTCATTTGTCCCATTTTCAGACTGCAGTATAACCACAAAAAGACAACAATTCAAGAGACACAGAGAATCAGACATGCTAATATCACAGAAAATCTATGTGTTAATGAACGCTCTTGAAAATGAGAATAAATTTCATTGCGCTAAGCATAAGGAAATAAGTAAGTGGTGCAATTTTTATTATTTAAGTCACAAATGTATTTCCACGGCGCCACCTCGCTCCGCAAGGTGTAAGCTATAGACAAGTGTTCTTGGCGCCGTCTTAAGAACCTTCTCGTTTCATACGCTGACGTAGGGAACTATGCGCAGATGAGAGTCTGCTTCTTCATTCCCCGACTGAAAGATTCATTAGTAGATAGGCACTAACACGTAAATTTGTTCCACAACTGCAGAAAGGTCGTGGTGCTAATGCAATGTTTCATTCTCCTCGTGATTACTTAATATAACTGTGTACTACTTACGTCCTACCGACAAAGATAATACAGATCATTTAGAAATATGTCGATCGGAAACGTCGAACTCCCTTATTCCATAAAGTGTTTTCCGCTAGTGTGACGTTAATTGTATTGCTTAGTCTCTTCTTTGCCCTAGCAATTCAGATAAATATAATTCTGTCTCACTTCCACGTCCTAACTCGCGTGTATGTCTTCTTAGCACAAATTTCTAGCGCCAGTAGCATCCATTTTACCTCATATTTTGGGGAGCTCACGTCCCGCGACTTTTCTTTGTCCTAACAGCCTTCGTTCTCTTGTATTTGTTTCTGAGCATGCTCTGTGCACAATCACATAGAAGTATACTTGTCATTAAACGGACGGTCCATGTCGTTCCGATGGTAACAAATCCTCGATGTGCTGACACCGCACATTGCTGGAATTGACTAATACTGTCTATTCAAGTTTTATATAATGGAAATGTATAAAGAGTAGTCAGATGAAAACGATACAGATGGAAAAAAATTATTTCAAAAGTAATCGTCATAACTGTTCATACAGGGTGTTTCAAAAATGACCGGTATATTTGAAACGGCAATAAAAACTAAACGAGCAGCGATAGAAATACACCGTTGGTTGCAATATGCTTGGGACAACAGTACATTTTCAGGCAGACAAACTTTCGAAATTACAGTAGTTACAATTTTCAACAACAGATGGCGCTGCGGTCTGGGAAACTCTATAGTACGATATTTTCCACATATCCACCATGCGTAGCAATAATATGGCGTAGTCTCTGAATGAAATTACCCGAAACCTTTGACAACGTGTCTGGCGGAATGGCTTCACATGCAGATGAGATGTCCTGCTTCAGCTGTTCAATTGTTTCTGGATTCTGGCGGTACACCTGGTCTTTCAAGTGTCCCCACAGAAAGAAGTCACAGGGGTTCATGTCTGGCGAATAGGGAGGCCAATCCACGCCGCCTCCTGTATGTTTCGGATAGCCCAAAGCAATCACACGATCATCGAAATATTCATTCAGGAAATTAAAGACGTCGGCCGTGCGATGTGGCCGGGCACCATCTTGCATAAACCACGAGGTGTTCGCAGTGTCGTCTAAGGCAGTTTGTACCGCCACAAATTCACGAAGAATGTCCAGATAGCGTGATGCAGTAATCGTTTCGGATCTGAAAAATGGGCCAATGATTCCTTTGGAAGAAATGGCGGCCCAGACCAGTACTTTTTGAGGATTCAGGGACGATGGGACTGCAACATGCGGCTTTTCGGTTCCCCATATGCGCCAGTTCTGTTAATTTACGAAGCCGTCCAGGTGAAAATAAGCTTCGTCAGTAAACCAAATGCTGCCCGCATGCATATCGCCGTCATCAATCCTGTGCACTATATCGTTAGCGAATGTCTCTCGTGCAGCAATGGTAGCGGCGCTGAGGGGTTGCCGCGTTTGAATTTTGTATGGATAGAGGTGTAAACTCTGGCGCATGAGACTATACGTGGACGTTGGCGTCATTTGGACCGCAGCGAACGGAAACCCGAGGCCGCTGTTGGATCACCTGCTGCACTAGCTGCGCGTTGCCCTCTGTGGTTGCCGTACGCGGTCGCCCTACCTTTCCAGCACGTTCATTCGTCACGTTCCCAGTCCGTTGAAATTTTTCAAACAGATCCTTTATTGTATCGCTTTTCGGTCCTTTGGTTACATTAAACCTCCGTTGAAAACTTCGTCTTGTTGCAACAACACTGTGTTCTAGGCGGTGGAATTCCAACACCAGAAAAATCCTCTGTTCTAAGGAATGAACCATGTTGTCTACAGCACACTTGCACGTTGTGAACAGCACACGCTTACAGCAGAAAGACGACGTACAGAATGGCGCACCCACAGACTGCGTTGTCTTCTATATCTCACACATCACTTGCAGCGCCATCTGTTGTTGAAAATTGTAACTACTGTAATTTCGAAAGTTTGTCCGCCTGAAAATGTACTGTTGTCCCAAGCATATTGCAACAAACGGTGTATTTCTATCGCTGCTCGTTTAGTTTTTATTGCCGTTTCAAATATACCGGTCATTTTTGAAACACCCTGTACATTCACCCCACTGTCAGACAAGGCGGTCAGTTCCTTCATGGAAAATGTTTGCGGTTGCCTACGGAAGCATGATAGCACCCAGGCGTGAACCTCTTCGTTTGCACCATATCGACGTCCACGAATGGCTTCCTTCGGGGCTCCAAAAATATGGAAATCGCATTGGGAGCGATCGGGACTCTATGGAGCATGCGTAAGCGCTTCCGAGAGAAAATTCTGCAAAGAAGTTGAAACAACCTCGGCAACAGGTGAGAAGGCATTATTCTGCAACAGAATGATGCATTTCGTCAACGTTCCTGGGTATTTGGACTTCACGTCGCACCAAAATTTTTCCAGTGTCCATGTACCTCTGTGCATTAACTGTCGCACTGTGTTTGAGAAAGTCAAAGAGCAGCGGGCCCTTGCAGTCAGTGAAAAAGTTCATCATGACTTTCCCGGAGTTGGTGTGCCTTTCTTTCGACTACTCTACAGAAGTTTCGCCGGGAAGCCCTTAAAATTGCTCCATACAGTCCAGTCTCCCGTTGATTGTCTTCGGATGAAGAGGTACACCCCTAGGTACAATCATGTTTCCGTAAGAAACCGTAAACATTTTTCCATGTCGGCTCTGACCGTCTTGTCTCACAGTAAGATAAATGACTTAACAATTATGGTATTTACTTTTCAAATAATAAAAGGCTTTCTTGCTTTTTTCATCTGTTTCTTTCGCATTTGATTGCCCATTATTCAATGTTCGGAGCGCATTGTGCCAGTATCTTAACTGTATTTACAAATTTGCCGAGTATTTGCTATGACTAAATCGTCTGCGTGTCCTTGGCAAAAGTAACCTTTAACTTTTAGATTTTTAACGCGCCCATTCACCATTAGGTTCCAGAGTAGTACGGACAAATGGCTTTGCCTTTCCTCTACTCAGCAAGGTCTTAATCAATCTACAAGCAGTGAAGGAAACAAAAGAAAAATTCGGAGTAGGTATTAAAATCCATGGAGAAGAAATAAAAACTTTGAGGTTCGCCGATGACATTGTAATTCTGTCAGAGACAGCAAAGGACTTGGAAGAGCAGTTGAACGGAATGGATGGTGTCTTGAAGGGAGGATATAAGATGAACATCAACAAAAGCAAAACGAGGATAATGGAATGTAGTCGAAGTAAGTCGGGTGATGTTGAGGGTATTAGATTAGGAAATGAGACACTTAAAGTAGTAAAGGAGTTTTGCTATTTGGGGAGCAAAATAACCGATGATGGTCGAAGTAGAGAGGATATAAAATGTAGACTGGCAATGGCAAGGAAAGCGTTTCTGAAGAAGAGAAATTTGTTAACATCGAGTATAGATTTAAGTGTCAGGAAGTCTTTTCTGAAAGTATTTGTATGGAGTGTAGCCATGTATGGAAGTGAAACATGGACGATAAATAGTTTGGACAAGAAGAGAATAGAAGCTTTCGAAATGTGGTGCTACAGAAGAATGCTGAAGATTAGATGGGTAGATCACATAACTAATGAGGAGGTACTGAATCGGATTGGGGAGAAGAGGAGTTTGTGGCACAACTTGACCAGAAGAAGGGATCGGTTGGTAGGACATATTTTGAGGCATCAAGGGATCACCAATTTAGTATTGGAGGGCAGCGTGGAGGGTAAAAATCGTAGGGGGAGACCAAGAGATGCATACACTAAGCAGATTCAGAAGGATGTAGGTTGCAGTAGGCACTGGGAGATGAAGAAACTTGCACAGGATAGAGTAGCATGGAGAGCTGCATCAAATCAGTCTCAGGACTGAAGACCACAACAACAACAACATCATAACCTCAGTCCAATGCTCTTCTGCAGCTCTAACCATGGTTCGCAAAGAACTAATGGAGTGCTGTTGTATATGATTTCCCTGGTTGATATGCACTATGTGATCAAAGGTATCTGGAAACCTGGCTGAACATGACTTTAAAGTTCGTGGTGCCCTCCATTGGTAATGCTGGAATTCAATGTGGTGTTGGCCCACCCTTAGCCTTGATAACAGCTTCCACTCTCGCAGGCATACCTTCAGTCAGGTGCTGGAAGGTTTCTTGGGGAATGGCAGTCCATTCTTCACGGAGTGCTGCACTGAGGAGAGGTATCGATGTTGGTCTATGAGGCCTGGCACGAAGTCGGCGTTCCAAAACATCTCAAAGGTGTTGTATAGGATTCAGGTCAGGACTACGTGCAGGCCAGTCCATTACAGGGATGTTACTGTCGTGTAACCACTCCGCCATAGGCCGTGCATTATGAACAGGTGCTCGATCGTGTTGAAAGATACAATCGCCATCCCCGAATTGTTGTTCAACAGTGGGAAGCAAGAAGGTGCTTCAAATATCAATGTAGGTCTGTGCTGTGATAGTGCCACGCAGAACAATTAGGGGTGCAAGCCCCCTCCATGAAAAACACAACTACACCATAACACCACCGCCTCCAAATATACTGCTGGCACTACACACGCTGGCAGATGACGTTCACCGGGCATTCGCCATACCCACACCCTGCCACCCGATCGCCACATTGTGTACCGTGATTAGTCACTCGACACAACTTTTTTCCACTGTTAAATCGTCCAATGTTTACGCTCCTTACACCAAGCGAGGCGTCGTTTGGCATTTACCGGCGTGATGTGTGGCTTATAAGCAGTCGCCCGACCATGAAATCCAAGTTTTCTCACCTCCCGGCTAACTGTCATAGTACTTGCAGTGGATCGTGATGCAGTTTGGAATTCCTGTGTGATGGTCTTGATAGACGTCTGCCTATTACACATTAGGACCCTCTTCAACTGTCGGCGGTCGCTGTCAGTCACGGCTCCACTTGTCCGGGTTTCGAGTCCTCCCTCGGGCGTGGCTGTGTGTGTTGTCCTTAGCGTAAGTTAGTTTAAGTTCGATTAAGTATTGTGTAAGCTTAGGGACCGATGACCTCAGAAGTTTGATACCATAAGACTGTACCACAAATTTCCAAAATTTTCTGCCAGTCAACAGACGAGGTCGACCTATACGCTTTTGTGCTTTACGTGTCCCTTCACGTTTCCACTTCACTATCACATCGGAAACAGTGGACCTAGGGATCTTTAGGAGTATGGAAATCTTGCTTACGGACGTATGACACAAGTGACACCCAATCACTTGACCTCCTTCGAAGTCCGTGAGTTCCGCGGAGCGCCCCATTCTGCTCTCTCACGATGTGTAATGACTACACATGTCGCTGATATGGAGTACCTGGCAGTAGGTGGCAGCACAATGCACCTAATATGAAAAACGTATGTTTTTGGGGGCGTCCGGATACTAATCACATAGTGTACGTGTTGGATTTCATGTTCAGGAACCTGTTAACCTCTTTATCCTAATGAACATGTTAAACGATTTCCTATTGTTTTCACGAGTGTTGCAGACAGATTCGTCTCATGTCCTTAGCTTTGGTACGATCAATTTTCTCATAGAATAAAAAAACCTTCACTCTCCTGCAAACAATTGGAATGACTTCTGTAACTATGTAAACTCCAAATAGTTTCCATAGGAGTCTGAGTAAGCCTTCTTCTGCTAGCAGAAGCAGAGTCAAAAAGATTTAGTCTGGATCTGTGTCCTGAAGAGTTGAAAATTTCTAACCACCCACTAAGTTTTCTTCAAATCCATTCATTCTTTGGTATATTCCCAGCTCTCCCTTTGATTATCTGCAAAAAGGTACCACCCAGGGGGCAGAATTTTGGTCTGAATAATCTGCTAGGGTGTACTTGGGAAGTGAGTCTACTGGATTTGTTTTTATTCTTTTGAGAATTTTATAAAATCTGGTCCTGGCAGCTGTAGCCTTCGTACAGAACACCTTCCAGAATGATTATTTCGCTTGCGTAAATGCAAGATTGTATTTAGCAGGGGTCTCCCACGTGTTGCTCACTGTCCTTTCCCCCTTGCAAAGTTGAACAATCTTTCAAATCCTTCCTTTGCAATTTAAGATCGTTGTTACACCAAGGTACAATCCTGTTTGTGGGCTTCTTGGTGATTGGACAGTTTTCTAAGTGCGAAGTCATGATGTCAGACGTTACTTCATCTGCCATTTCCTCTAAGTATACTGGATTTATTATCGACGCTTTAACTTCAGATAAACATAAGTTTAGGTCCTTCCTGTATGAGTCCCTGTCTGTTTTACATTGTTTCCTATTGTCCATGGTCTGTTTAATACCAATTTCCACCTCAACATGTGGTCAGGTAAGAATGGTTCGAATGCCATGTAGCATTCTTTGATGCAACTAAACATGAAGATGGGCTGAAAATATATGTCAATTGCATCTTCCCTTCTTCTATCACTGGAGGGAGTATCTTACCCCTGTTCGAGATCTGTAGGATGCTCTTCAATAGGTATGAAAGTAGGTAGTCACCGCTGCTGTTTTTGTTGCTGCTTCCCCACCCTACGATACGTGCATTGGCATCACAGCCAGTCATCAGTTGTTCGTTCAGTTACAAGCAGCTGTCTGCCAGTCTCCTAACTTCCTGGTATGGAGGGGCACTGTCTTCGTATGAAAAGTATACTGAGGCCGATATCAATTCTCTCGTACTGTCTTCCTCGCGCTTCATTATTGTAATGGCCACGGGGTCCCTGGAACAGAAGTATTTCATCGGCATGAACGAAATTCCGTTTTTAATATAAATGCATTCTCCGTTTTTTTTAGATTCCTTAGATTAATCGACTTACCTACAGTTCCTTCGATGCCAGATAAACCCCTTTTTAGGTATCTTAGATCAGGGTGATGTCCACCTCTTGCGATCCCAGGAGGTGACGCAAGGTGGCAGTTGCTCCCTTACTGTTCTGCAGGTTCATCTCTAACACGTCCAGCCACCAACTTGCCGCCATTATTGCCTCTGATGTTCTTGATCATCCTGGCAGTAACCTGCGAGGACCACAACTACACTTTTATGTCTTAAACACACATTGAATTGAAGTATCTTTCTCCAACTTTCATTCGCAGGGTTTGGCCATCAGTTCCAGATTTCAAGTTAATGATCCTCCAGCCCCCTGTCGAGACTTTTCGGTGCTGAATCCTTTCTTTCTTTAACAGAATTTTTTGAGGAACATCCGTAGGTAGTTTAGATACCCAGACTGATATCTTAGCGGTCTTGGATAGTTCCACTGCTGTATTGACCAGCTGCTTCGCCTCATCCCACAATCCCACGGAGATATATTGGGTACCGCATCCTTCAGCTGATCCACTGTCCCCATACCCTACAGGCAAAAATCAGGGAAACCGTATCCAAATAGCCACTCCTATAACTGGACATTGATTTTCGTCTTTCCCAATTTTTGCAAAGAGAGCTATTTGAAATAGTTCTCCTACTGCGAGGTATTGCTAACAGGCTCGTCCACTGTGCTTCTATTCCTGTCTCAGAAGTAGAATGGGGCCTCAGGGAGGTCGTCTGATATCCCTGAGGCTCAGTTTATTACGCATCATCCGGTGTGCCATGCACACATCGGCACGATCTACGTATATTGACTACATCATTGGTTCTCCCTCTTTACAGAGTGACTGCACTATGGAGTGTTTGTCTATCAGGAAACTGACAGCTCCTAAAATACTCATTGCAATGTTGACTAAGTACGGAACTAATATACTGAACAGCCAAAGAAACTGGCACACTTGCCTAATATCGTGTAGGGCTCCCGCGACCACGCATAAGTGACGCAAAACGGCGTGACATGGACTCGACTAATGTCTGATATAGTTCTGGAGGGAATTGACACCATGAATTCTGCAGGGCTGTCCATAAATCCGTCAGAGCGAGAGGGGGTGGAGATCTCTTCGGAACAGCACGTAGCAAGGCATCCCAGATTTGCTCAATAATGTTCATGTCTGGGGAGTCTGGCGGCCAGCTGAACTGTTTAAACTCAAAAGAGTTTTCCTGGAGCCACTCTGTAGCAATTCTGAACGTGTAGGGTGTCGTATTGGCCTGCTGAAATTGCCCAAGTTCGTTGGACATGAATAGATGCAGGTGATCACACAGGATGCTTACTTACGTGTCATCTGTCAGTCGTATTTAGACGTACCAGGGGCTCCATTTCACTCCAACTGCACACGTCCCACACCTCTACAAAGCCTCCACCAGCTTGAACAGTCCCCTGCTGACATGCAGTGTACGTGGACTTATGAAGTTGTCTCCATACCCATACACGTCCATCTGCTTGACAAAATTTTAAACTAGGCTCGTCGACGAGGCAACACGTTTCCGGTCATCAACAGTCCAATGTCGGTGCTGACGGGTCCAGGCGAGACGTAAAGCTTTGTGTCGTGCATTCATCAAGGGTACGCGAGTGGGCCTTCGGCTCTGAAAGCCCATATCGATGATGTTTCGTTGAATGGTTCCCAGGCTGACACTTGTTGATGGCCCAGCTTTGAAATTCGCAGCAATTAGCGGAAGGGTTACACTTTGAACGATACTCTTCAATCGTCGTTGGTCCCGTTCTTGCAGGTTCTTTTTCCGGTTGCAGCGATGTCTGAGATTTGATGTTTTATCGGATTCCTGATGCTCGTGAACTGGTCCTATGGGAAAATCCTTACTTCATCGCTACCTCGGAGATGCTGTGTCCCATTGCTCGTGGCCCGACTATAAAACCACGTTCAAACACACTTAAATCTTGATAAACTGCTATTTTAGCAACAGTAACCGATCTAACAACTACCCCAGACACTCGTTGTCTTACATAGGCGTTGACCGCAGCGCCGTGTTCTGCCTATTCACACATCTTTGTATTTGATTACACATGCCTATATCCGTTTCTTTGGCGCTTCAGGGTATATGGTGCGCTGATCTTCATAATGCTATTTGATATTCCATCATACCCTTGAAAATATCTACACTTCAGTGATTTAATAACTGGTTCATTTTCTTCTTTGCATGCTTTCTGTACCTTCAGGTGATATAACTGTCACGGAATACCGTCTTTGATCAGTAGCAATAAAATTTTGACGAAACTTGCAAACTATTCACAGGAAGTGATTATTCAATATTTTCCAGAGCCAGTGGATCAGTAACAGTTTTATTCTCACATAAGAAGGGTGATAGAAGTATGTCGCATTCAGAATGCTCTGTTTCAAATTGTTCTCCTGGAAGTGTTCGACATACAAATTCGCTACCAATTCTGAGAGACGACACCTCATGGTCACGCCGTTCGTCTTTTATCTGTTAGTAAAAGTTATGAGACAAACATTGATTAAAATGGGAAAAACGAGAACAGACTTGTTAACGAGGCTCCAAGTTTTGACACGACAAATTTAGTAGACATTTTGATTAGAATTCTACGAAAAAGAGACTCCAAACTAGAAGTTCAGATTCCTACTGGAAGATATTCTCGAACTGGTTGCACAGAGTATACCAAGTTTCGTGTATGGTATTGCCATTTTCTTGCGCGTGAGTATCGCTGTGCTGTCAGTTGTTTAGCCTGCTATTATGTTGGTTCTTCTGTCTTACGTATATCAGGTTGCAGCCATATTTTCTCCTCATATATTTTTGAGAAACCATAGAGCTGCAGCCGTGTTGCTGTTTGTGGTCACCGTTTCTTGACGAATTTCCCGTGTTTGGTAGAAGGACAGTGAAGAAGCTTGATAGTTTTCCTCTTCATGTAGCTCACTGGATCCTTCGATCCTTCAGTATTTTTTTGTACACTGAGTCATCGAGCGCCAAGTAGGCCGCAGACGTTCTGCTTGTTTTCTGTGAGTGGGAATAGCACTATTGCGTTTTCTTCGTCAGTTGGTTCGTTGCTTGATTGGGGGGGGGGGAGGGGGCTAAAGGACCTAACAACGAGGTCATCAGTCTCTCAATCCAACGGCGGTGCACCCAGCAGTTGGGACGTCCACAGAGAACGTTTTCTGATCTAGTCAGGAGATTCATAACAATAAAATGAAGAAGGCTGAAAACGTAATGAACATTTTTTTCTACCATCAATCATAAAAGCAAGACCAAGGAGAGAGGCAAGTCACCAGATGGCCATCCATGGGGCTCTGCGAGGGACGGGAAGCGAATTAGAGCTCCTCTAGACAAACATTCATCCAGTTCATTCCACACGACTTGGTATCCAGAGAAAGACAAATGAGCAGTCAGGATGACGGTCAGCGAGAAGATCATGAATAATGGAGACCAAAGGATGGCAAGAATAGCATCAGTCAGTTTCCTGGAGACTGCTCATTGAATCAGTACGTATTAAAACACGATCAAGGGAGGTCTGTTTAATAAGACGGAGGCTTCTGTTAACGGGTGTCAGCTGTGCTATGAACAAATTACAGTGAATGGCGTTCTTTATTGGCAGGAGACGTAAAAGCATACCCAATCTGATCTACAGTGTTAGAGCTCTTGGTGTAAAAGATCGTAGCACCCTGGCACTCTTGAAGAACTGGAAAGAACAGTCACTGAAAGGTCATGGGGGGCAATCGAGAGCTTAGGATGTTGGGAGACATAAATCCTAATCCGTGGCCTGGCGACCGTCCAAGGGGGAGTGCATGAGAAAACAAAGCACAATCCAAGGAGGAGAGATGGAGATATTTGCAGAGGGAAGCGAGGTGAATCCGAACTGGTAGTCCCACCCAAGCGCTGGTATCAGGAGAACGATACCCTTTCTACGTAAAGAGAATGGGATACGTGGTATGATCAGGGAATTGTCGACGAGAATGGCATAGGAGACCGAGTCCAATCTGTAGGGGGAACTTCCCCGTTTCGGCAAGGGACAGGCTATGCAACTGGTCCAATAGGCACTGTTGGCCAGATGCATGCCATGATCATGCATATGATCTAACAAATTTAAAGCTGAATGAGTAACACGATCCACACCCCAAAATATTTGGGCAAGGGAGCAAAGAGCATTAAACGTTTGCATGCAACTAATTTTCAGGTGACGAATATGGGGCATCAAGGTCAGCTTTTTATCAAAAAGGACACTCAAGAATCGGGACTGTGCTACAGTGCCCAGTTTCTGTGTATATAAGTAGAGTTCTGGGTCAGGATGGACCATGCGATGAGGACAGACATGCATGACCCGCCTTTTTGTAGGAGAGAACTGGAAACCATGGGAAAGAGCCCATGCAGAGGCTCGCCAGGTGGCATCTTGGAGCTGGCGTCCAGCAGAGGCTATCAAATGGGAGCTGTACCAAATGCAAAAATTGCCGACATACAATGCAGGGCTGACCAGCGGCCCAACAGAGGTCACTAACCCATTAATGGAGAAGAGGAAAAATGACGCTCAACACAGAGCCCTGTGGGACACCATTCTCTTGGACTCCCTAGAATCTGAGCGAAGTGCTGACTCTAACCCAGCACAGCTGGTGGGATGAAAACTGATGAACAAAATTCAGTAGCGGGCCTCGAAAGCCCAAGCCATGGCGGGAGAGTAAAACTTGATTACACCGTGTGTCATACGCTTTTCACAGGTAAAAAAAAAAGTCTGTGACAAGGTGTTTGTGTTTTGAGAAAGCTTGTCGGATTGGTGTTTCCAACCTAAGCAGATGGTAGCTTGTAGAGCTTCCCTCCTAGGAACCACAATATTGGTGGAACAAAAGCCCCCTAGATTCTAGAACCCAGCATAACCTGTAGGCAGTCATCCTTTCAGGCACCTTACAGAGTACCATGGTCAGGCTAATCTGCTAGTAACTGTCGACAAACGTTAGGTTCTTTGCATGGCTTAAGGATTAGGACAGCTATGTCACCCTACCACTGTGATGGGAAGGTGCCTTGTAGCCAAATACCTTTGAAGACGCTGAAGAGATGTTGCCTTTGGAGAACATTCAGGTGTAGGATCACGGACTGCCCCACGCACCTTTTCAGCTATCGATCTAACGATCTCTTCCGTTAATCTTGTATCTTCTCTAAGTTGGTCTGTCCAGCGCTGAAGTGGGTAGGAGAATCATTATTTAGGAGGCACAGATTATGGTCGGTGAGGATCTGGTAAATCAGAAGGTCCCTACCAGACGATGTGGTACTCTCCCCCACAGGAGGTAGTGTGCGTTGAAGTCCCCTAGCAGGAGAAACGGGGACGAAAGTCATTGTATTAATGTGGTCAGTTGAAGATAAATGGCCTGCCTGGAGGTAGGTAAACATTGAAAATCGTAATCACTGAGGTCGTTTGCACCCATACCACTATTGCCTCCGAGGAGGTATGAAGGTGAATCTGTTCACCAAAGACATTTATGAACAATACTACAGACCCCTCCAGATGTTCTCTCAGGACCAGCAAGTTTCTAACAGAATGAACGATAGCCACGGAGTATTGGACAATGTTCACCAGCGAAGTGTGTTTCTTGTAGAGCAACACAGTTCCGTCAGGTGACAAAGTATCTCCATTACAATTCCACTGATGATTATATGACTGATGGCCAGATTACGCACAAAGGGCCCTGGAGGACCAGTCATGCTGCATTATCACTGCCTGTCACCAATGGAGATTGAACCACATTCAAAAACATCGTCTCAGAATCCGACTGCACATCTGGGGGCCTAGGAGGAGCCTTGTTGCTATTCTTCTTGTACTGCTTCTTTTTCTTCTTCTCTCCCTTTGTAACTTGTGGTGGGCAAGGTTTGTTCAAGTGGCTATACACATTGAGCTCACAGATAGATGAAGAGTAGAGAGCCCTGGGACCCACATGCTGTGGCTCCTTCAGCCATTGTTTGTCATCGGGCCTCTGGGCCTGGGGTTGTTGTGGAGACGGATCCCAAGAGAGAGCTCTGTCACTGGTAAATGTCAAAGAAGGAGAACGCTACTCCAGCCTAGTGCAGGAAGGTACCGCAGGAACAATGGGGGAGGAGGGTGGTGGTAGATCTTGTTAGGGGAAGGTTGAGGTTGGGGGAGGGGGGCAATGTTAGCGCAATTAAGTCATATCCACAGGATGTAGGCACTCCTATTTCTTTCGTGCGTCAGTATACAACAGTCTGTCAATAGATTTGTATTCCTGGATATTCTGCTCTTTCTTGAAAACTGGTTAATCTTGTGAACGTGGAGAGATGTTCCATGCAGCTGACACATAAAAGTGGATGTTCACAAGGACTACCTTCGTGAAGTGATCGTACACAGTTGCCACATATTTTGTCCAATGTGCAGTGGGATGACATATGCCCAAAGAGTAAACATCAAAAGTACATCATAGGCGGAATATATGGTTTCACGTCACACCTGGAAACTATAATCTTAATCTTCTGGGAGAACATTCGCTTCAAAAGCTAAGATAAGGCTCCTGTATCTGTACAGTTATCCTTGGGCCCTTATTGTACACATCTGATAAAATGCACGCCACGCCACTGGAGCTCCTCATCTGTTTGGACCGTAATATCTCTGTGAAAGATGATTTTTTGGACCATATTCAAAGTCTTGTGTCGACCAATGGTCAGAGGTATGTCACCTGGACGATTAAATACCTGAAGAGCAGTAGATTTGGCAGCAGAGGAATTTTTAATTAATAATGAACTATTTCGCATTTTCTTCAGACTCAACATCCCTAAATTTGACGTCAATTTTTTTGATAAAATTGTTTCCCTTGCAATAAAACAATATCCCCATCAGTCCTAGTACAGCCCTAGTATTGGGTGAAGTATTTTGCCCCCAGACATCTGGCTTGTCCTCGTCCAACTACATAGCCAGGGAAGGACAGTTTGGGAAAGGAGTAGCAAGTCAAACCCAACAAGGAGACCATATACAATAGTTAACCATGAAAAGTCGTAGGATGTTGGAAGGGAAGAAAACCAGTGCCACAAACGAAATCAAAGCACAATCGGTACCAAGAAGACCACCCAATAGAAACTAAGCCGGAAAGAAGAGTAGTAAGACAGACTTGCAGCGCAGAAAAATAAGTAGCACTGCAAGGGCTAGAGAAACATGATGGCCAAGCACGCACTCACAAAACAAATGTTAGCACCCTGGAGAGTCATTGTCAATTGTTATGTGCATGAGAATGGTCTCAGGTCCATGTGGTTGTATATCTAGTGCTTCATTGTTGGACTTTCATTCTTCAAGATCTGTCCTCTAGTGTCCTTTCGTAATATACTACATACCCGTGGCATTAACGTAGCGTGAACTCAGTCCTCGGAGTCAGGAGGAAGTGCCACAGCCATTTCCAAATGAAGCACTAATTTTTCTCCTAGTACAAAATCTAGGTGATGACGACAAGTGACTGCTAATAAATGCTCGGGTGCCCCACTGGGGTGAGAAGTATCATAATTAGAAAAAAAGCTTAGGAATTTGTAATTGTATGACAAAACAAGCATGGATTTCTTAAATATTGGTTAACAATGATTCTAGCGATGTGATTTTCAAAAAATGTCAAGTAACAAGCTCAGGAGTTATCAGACTTCTTAGAAACCAAATAGCAAATTTTCTAAAACGCGCGGATAAGATATTGAAGAAAACATTGTTCTAACATAACAAAAGAAACTGAAATTACCTACCTATAATTACGCTGGCAAAAATTATGAAACTCTAGAAATATTCGATCCTCTAAAGATTACAAAAAATGGCTCTGAGCACTACGGGACGCAACTGCTGAGGTCATTAGTCCCCTAGAACTTAGAACTAGTTAAACCTAACTAACCTAAGGACATCACAAACATCCATGCCCGAGGCAGGATTCGAACCTGCGACCGTAGCGGTCTTGCGGTTCCAGACTGCAGCGCCTTTAACCGCACGGCCACTTCGGCCGGCTAAAGATTACATAAACTTAGTCAAAAATGATAAGAAAAATGACTGACGTGCACTTATTTGCGATATGGAAGAGATTAATAAATAACTTACATAACAGATGTTAAGCTGTTTCTAATTTTCTTTGACATTAGCACTCTTCAGCAGGCGAAAGTACAAACGCTGTTGTGTGGTAATTTAATATATTCTAATTTTTTTTTTTTTGAATTGAGAAGCAATATTACCACTGTATCTTCTTTTGTAATTCAAGTGATAAACCCAATTATGAAAACAAACAACCATAAGAATTACAAATAAGAGAAAAAGAAGTGCAAGAAAAAATTAAAATTTATTTAGCAAACATCAGAACGATTTCGGCGTTAGAACGTCTATACAGTACAAAGCTTGTAAAATTGCTATAAATGGTATCGATAGTTCGGATTCCACAGCGTAGGTTGGCACTACGAGAGCGGAAGATCTTCACGGACGACAGCGCCCTCTAGCCGACGCTGTGCAGCTCTACGAGGTCCGCTCCACTTTAGCACAGTTCATGAAGAGCAGACGGCCGAGAACCATCGCTTTAGTTTAGCTTGCTATTGAGACTTTCTTATCTGGACTTTGGCTGCACACCTGCGTGCTCATGTGTACAAAGATACGCATTCAGTTGCATATGCACCAGTAAAAACCTCTTTTACTTTACTTGCAGTACCGACGTGCTTTACCTCACCTGCTCCTACTCGCTTCCTTTCATTCGGCCTCGTCGTCAGATTACAGGAGCAGACCCACGCGCCGCCTTCCAGCCGGAAAAAAGGGAATGTATGCACATTAGTGTTTCAGGTGAAAAATAAAAAATTAAATATTTTTATTTTATTAAAGGAATTTTTAAGAGAGGTAGATATTACTAGTAAAGAATGTCAGAAAAGGAAGAATTTTTATGCATTGATTATTGTATTTAAAAACGTTATAGCAATTTTCAACCGGTAACAACAGAAGCACTTATATAAACTTCAGATGTAAGAAGGAAATATAGCAAAAATTGTTCAGACATTCTTTAATATTTAAATGTAGTATATGCTTCTAAAGACAAACAAGATGTTTTGTTCAATGTAAACAAACCTATGAATATACAAAAATATTTATCTTAATATGTGGGCTGTTAGTCCTTACATAAGATATAACGAAGCAGAATAATTTCTTAGACCCACTAACTGATTAGAACGCTAAAATCGCACTCAGGAAGTAATGATTTAAATCCATCCACCGCTGGCCACACTGAGGCGGTATTTACCTGTTTTCTATAAACCACTTGAGATGAACGCCACAGGAGTGCCCCTGAACGAGCAGCTTCCGATCTCGTCCACCACCCTCTAACTGGGCGGTGTTCTGGTAACCTCGATGAAGACTTTGTTAAACTCTGACCTTCTCTTCTTTCTTCTATCCGATAACCACCCACCGTGTTTGTGGAATTTAGCGACCTCTTTGGCGAAGTGCCACCGAGACGCTCATGAAGACGGAGTAAAAATAAGAGTTACTGATGTTCTCAGCGTTGAAAACGGGCGGTACGCAGTGGCAGTATGCGTTTCTTACATTGGTCGCAACCGATCGAGGTGGCGTAATGGATAGTCCACTAGACTGGTATTAGGGAGGACGGCGTTGCAAATCCCCGTCCTAAAATCCAGATTTAGGTTTTCTGTGATATCACTTAAGGCAAATACGGGTATGGTTCTCTGAAAGGACACGGCCGATTTTTTGCCTCATCCTTCGACAATCCGAGCTGGTGGTCCTCTATTGGCCACGTGGTCTGTGGAACGCCGAACAATCCTCCTTTCTCTGTATATACGTCGGGCCTGTTTTTCTCTGGAAAAGAAAGCCATTCGTCATGAACACTCAACATTAAGGACTTTTAATTAGTTACCGTCACAGTTTCTAACTTTTATATTTTATATTAATTTATTTACCTGTATGTTACTAATAAGTACTCTAAGAGACATTTCAATGTCATTAGTACTCAATTGTACAGAGTTGTTTCTCATCAGTACGTTTACCTTCAAAAATCTTAATTGCCTACTAGTAGTAAAGAAACAAAAACACAAGAACAATTTCGTTGTCTACTAAATTTCGAGTGTGTTTTGATTTTTAATGGTTAATCAAGTAAAATACGTAGGCTGATACTAGAAAAAGCTTGACGCAGAACACAATTCAGTAATTTATTTCATGCGGAACAAATGTTTACGCAGCAATACACACTCTTGATGTCAAGCGTAAAAACAGCCTTGTCGTTGCTGACATTTGTTACATGCTGCAATAGGTGCCTAGACCAAAGCCTCGTATTAGGGAATCCGCAAGCGCACTATCATTGCATTCAGACGTGGCTTCAACACTGATGAGCCTGACTCAACCAACGCTGATAGCCGCAAACATTGGCCTAAAGGTCATCGTCTTAGCGCATTGTATTAGTATTTTAACGAAATTACAATGAAAACCTATATGATACTGATTTATGTGGAGCCGGCCTATAAATAGAGGAAAGAAGTGTTCTATGTTGCAGAAATAGGGCTAATCTATAGAGACCGATTGCTCCTACTTTTTTTGTTATGGTTTTAGGGCGCAAAACTGCTACGGTCATTAGCGCCCAGTCTGTGACTTAGGAAAAGGCAGAATGGGAACGAAACTCAAAATATTGGAGAAACTGAAAATAGAAGGAAAGCTTAAAAAACCACTATAGAAGGGGTTGTTGTCCCCAAAAAGAGCTTCAAATAATTGACGTCATCTCACTGGCACTAATAAACTCGAGAACGCGATTGGCTGAGCGCGTGTCATCTGCTAAAATGGAAGCTATATCAGGCGACAGCTGTAGACGGACGCGTAACGGAGTAAAATAGGGGCACTCAAGTAAAAGGTGTCTTACCATCCACAGCTGAGAGCAGTGGGGGGATCACCACTTAAAAGATGTCGATGGCTAAAAAGACAGTGCCCTATCCGGAGTCTAGTTACAATTACCTCCTCCCGACGACGCGTTTGGGAGGAAGAGGTCCAAGCACAGGGAAGAGCTTTCACGTCCCGCAAATTATTATTGGGAAGTGTCGATCAATGTGCGTGCCATAAAAGAGTAACACGACGACATAAAACACTCTGTAGATCGGCGAAGGGAATCGTGTGAATAGCTGGCTGAAGAAGAGAGACTGCAGCCTTGGCCGCTATATCGGCCGCCTCATATCCACAGATACCAATGTGTCCTGGGATCCAGATGAACGCCACAGAGACGCCCCCCAAGTGGAGCAAGTGGAGGCAGTCCTGAATCCGGTGGACCAGAGGGTGGACAGGGTACAGAGCTTGGAGACTGAGGAGAGAGCTGAGAGAATCTGAACAGATAACATACTGTATCCGCTGATGGCGACGGATGTATTGGACAGCCTGGAGAACAGCGTAAAGCTCCGCAGTATAAACCGAACACTGGTCGGGAAGCCGAAATCGAGTTGGGGTGTCGCCAACAATATAGGCACTCCCTACACCTAACGATGTTTTCGAGCCATCAGTGTAAATAAATGTGGCTTCCTTCATTTGTGCACATAGAGCAGCAAATGCCCGACGATAAACAAGTGAAGGGGTACCATCCTTGGGAAATTGACAAAGGTCACGGAGCAGGCAGGTCCGGGGATGGAGCCAAGGCGGTGCTGTACCCCAAGTTGTAAAGGAGGTTTTAGGAAAGCGGAAGGAAAGAGAATGGAGCAGTTGACGGAAGCGGACTCCCGGTGGTAGTAGGGAGGAAGGGCGGCCTGCATACCCTACATCCAAGGAGGCGTCGAAAAAATGTCATGGGCCGGATTAGCAGGCATGGAAGACAGATGGCTAGCATAACGACTCAGAAGGACTGCTCGCCAGTTGGACAGCGGAGGTTCAGCAGTCTCAGCATAAAGGCTTTCCACAGGGCTGGTGTAGAAAGCTCCAGACACTAAACGTAATCCACAGTGGTGAACAGAGTCGAGACGCCGAAGAATAGACGGCCGAGCAGAGGAGTAAACTATGCTTCCATAGTCCAATTTCGAGCGCACTAAGGCGCGATAGAGGCGGAGAAGGACCACTCAGTCCGCTCCCCAGGAGGTACCATTCAGGACACGGAGGGTGTTGAGGGATCGCAGACAGCAAGCCGAAAGATAGGAAACGTGGGAGGACCAGCACAGTTTTCTGTCAAACATAAGACCCAAGAATTTAGCGACGTCAGAAAACGGAAGGTTGACAGGTCCTAGATGTAAGGAAGGTGGAAGAAACTCCGTACGACGCCAAAAATTAACACAAACGGTCTTACTGGGAGAAAAGCGGAAGCCTGTTTCGATGCTCCAAGAGTGGAGGCAATCGAGACAGCCTTGAAGACGTCGTTCAAGAAGGCTGGTCCGTTGAGAGCTCTAGTAGATCGCAAAGTCGTCCACAAAGAGGGAGCCTAAGACATCGGGAAGGAGACAGTCCATAATTGGATTTATGGCAATGGCAAACAGTACAACACTTAGCACGGAGCCCTGGGGTACCCCGTTTTCTTGGGAGAAAGTACGGGAGAGAGTAGTGTTCACCCGCACTTTAAATGTGCGCTCTGCCATAAATCCACGAAGAAAAAGGGGCAACCGACCGCGAAAGCCCCAAGAAAACAGTGTGCGGAGGATGCCTGTCCTCCAACAGGTATTGTGTGCTCTCTCCAGATCAAAAAATATTGCTACTGTTTGGCGTTTCTGGAGAAAATTGTTCATGCTATAAGTGGAGAGAGCAACAAGATGATCAACTGCAGAACGATGCTTTCGGAAACCGCATTTGGCAGGTGTTAAAAGACTGCGGGATTCCAGCCACCAAGCTAAACGGTAATTCACCATACGCTCCAAAACCTTACAGACACTACTCGTGAGAGAAATGGGGCGATAGCTAGAGGGGAGCTGTTTGTCCTTTCTAGGTTTCGGAACAGGAACGACGATAGCTTCCCGCCATCGTCTGGGAAAAGTACTGTCGGTCCAAATTCGATTATAAAGGCGAAGGAGGTAACGCAGACTATGGGGTGATAAATGCAGCAACATTTAGATGTGGATACCATCCGGTCCTGGGGCGGAGGAGCGAGAAGAAGAGAGTGCATGTTGGAGTTCCCGCATGGAGAAAACAGTATTATAGCTTTCGCGATTTTGAGAGGAGGAAGCAAGAGGTTGCACTTCCGCTGCACGTTTCTTCGGGAGAAACGCTGGCGGGTAATTTGAAGAGCTCGAAATCTCAGCAAAGTGTTGACCCAATGAGTTAGAAATTGCGACGGGGTCCACTAACGCATCATGCGCGACAGTGAGCCCAGAGACCGGGGAGAAACTAGGCGCGCCAGATAACCGTCGAATCCGACTCCAAACTTTCGAGGAGCGAGTGAAGGTGTTAAATGAGCTAGTAAAGAAGTCCCAGCTTGCCTTCTTGCTATCGCGGATGACGCGACGGCGTCGCGCACGGAACTGCTTATAGCGGATAAAGTTGGCCAAAGTAGGATGGTGGCGGAAAACGCGAAGAGCACGTCGCCGCTCACGTACTGCGTCACGGCATGCCTCGTTCCGCCAAGGAACTGGGGGGGCGCCGGGGCAATTCAGAGGTGCGTGGTATTGAACGTTCCGCAGCTGTAAGAATAACGTCTGTAATATGTGTGACCTCATTGTCGACGCTAGGAAAGTGACGGTCATCGAATGTCGCTAGAGACGAAAAAAGTGTCCAATCGGCTTGGGCAAACTTCCAGCGTCGCGGACGCATATATGGCAGTTGAGGCTGCAGTCTAAGGACACATGGAAAGTGGTCACTCGAGTGTGTATCATCAAGGGTGAACCATTCGAAGCGCCGAGCTAGCGGAGCAGTACCGACCGAAAGGTCCAAATGAGAGAAATTTGTCGTGGAGGCAGACAAAAATGTAGGGTCCCCAGTGCTGAGACAAACAAGATCCGCTTGGTGGAAGACGTCTATCAATAGTGAGCCACGCGGACAAGGATGTGGAGAGCCCCAAAGAGGGTGGTGGGCATTGAAGTCCCCAACCAGCAAATAGGGCGGGGGGGGGGGGGGGGGCTGGAAGCTGACCAACTGACCAAGAAGATGAAGAATATCAGCTCGTGCCATTGGTGTGGACGATGGGATGTATACAGTACAAAGAGAGAAGGTGTTTCCAGAAAGGGAAAGATGGACAGCGACAGCTTGGAAGGAAGTGTTTAAGGGGATTGGGTGATAATGGAGAGTATTATGGAGAAGAATCATGAGTCCTCCATATGCTGGAGTGCCTTCAACAGAGGGGAGATCAAATCGGACTGACTGAAAATGGTGGAAGACAAAGCGGTCGTGGGGACGCAGCTTTGTTTCCTGAAGACAGAAGATGACCGGCGAGTAGGATCGTAAAAGGGTCGTCAATTCATCCCGGTTGTCTCGAATGCCGCGGATATTCCAGTGGATAATGGACATAGGGTGAACAGAAAATGGAGGAATGTGACCAAGGTTGCTGTCAACTCAACGACTGCTCAGAGCTTGTGACCGACAGCATGGAACGGCATTCAGCCGAAGGCAGAAGATCCTGATCCATAGGTTGTTCAGGAGCAGCTCCTGCCACCAGCGATCAGCCGGTTGATCGGCCGCCAGCAGTGTGCCTCGGCGACACAGAAGACGGCCGAGGGCGGTTACCGCCAGGTGGTGCTGTAGATGAGACACGCCTTTTTGGAGAAGTAAAGCATCTGGGTTTCTTATTAGCCTTCTTGGAAACATGATGTTTAGATGAAGGAGGAACCGATGGTTGTGAAGTTGGGGTATGTAAAATATCTTCACGAGTATGCTCTTTTGTCGAAGTCTTGGTGTCTGACTTTTGGGCTCGAGATTTAGCAGAACCCGATGAAGGGTGAGCCATAGAGTGAGCAGGCGAAAGTGGGGAGGTTGAACGGGCGATCTTTGCGCTGGCCAATCTGACGACCGTGGCACTAAAGGTGAGATCCCAAGTCTGCGTGGCCGCCTCCTTTGTTGGCCGAGGAGAGGCAAAGACAGTGCTGTATTTTCCTGTCTGAGGCACGGTGGGCTGTCTACTGGCGAATAATTTTCGAGCAGCAAAGGTCGAAACCTTTTCCTTCACTCTGATTTCCTGAATGAGCTTTTCGTCTTTAAAAATGGGGCAATCTCGAGAGGAAGCAGCGTGGTCACCCATACAGTTGATGCAACGAGGGGATGTAGGCAGACAAGCACCCTCATGGGCATCCCCGCCACACGCAACACATTTGGCCGGATTGGAACAGGACTGGCTGTGATGATTGAACCTCTGACACCGATAGCAACACGTAGGGTTTGGGATGTAAGGGCGAACGGAAATTATCTCATATCCCGCTTTGATTTTCGATGGGAGTTGAACTTTGTCAAATGTCAAGAAGACAGTACGGGTTGGAATGATGTTCGTGTCAACCCTTTTCATAACTCTATGAACATCCGTTACGCCCTGGTCAGACAGTTAGTGCTGAATTTCTTCGTCAGACAATCCATCGAGGGAGCATGTATAAATGACTCCACGCGAGGAATTTAAAGTGCGGTGCGCTTCCACCCGGACAGGGAAGGTGTGTAGCAGTGAAGTACGCAGCAATTTTTGTGCCTGGAGGGCACTGACTGTTTCTAACAAGAAGGTGCCATTTCGTAATTTGGAACAAGACTTCACAGGATCTGCATTTGCGTCGACACCTTTCTGAATAATGAAAGGGTTGACCGTGGAGAAGTCGAGACCTTCGTCAGACCGAGAAACAACAAGTAACTGTGGCAACGATGGAAGGACTGTCTGTGGCTGAGACTCATTGAACTTACACTTGTGAGCTGATATAGTAGAAGATGAGGAAACCATTGCGAAAGTATCCCCCATGATTACCGGTGTCTCCGATGGCGCGCTCCTTCCTTGTGGGCGCCCTCTCTGAGGGCACTCCAGCCTTAGGTGATTGTTCACACCTCCCGAGAAACTGACGGAGGGACCAATCGGCACTTTCGGAAGGTATCCGCTCGGGTAATCACCCCTCCATGGCCCTGGCCGTTACCAGGGGGGTACATACGTGTCTTACCTGTCTACCCGGGGCGGGGAATTACGCGTTACCCCGTCACCGGCTACGCACGAAAATGCGTGGATCGGCCTTCAGACACGCACAGGGAGGAAAAAAGAGAAACGGAAAAAACAAGGGGAAAGGAAAGAAGAGAGGTCTCAAACGCCGCAGCGGAGAAAAGGGCAAAGAGAAGAGGTAAGGAAAAGAGAAAGACAAAGGAAGGACGAAGACTTGCAAGCAGAAAAAGCAAAGGGTCTGTTACATTTTCGAGCGTCCGTCTCTGGACATAGGCACAAAACATACTCCCAGAGGGGGAGAAAGGGAAGGAAAGAGGCGGTGGTGAGGGGGGGGGGCGAAGATGGGGGATGGGGAAGGATATGGAATGGGAAGGTATGCAGCCCGGAAAGGAGGGAAGGCCACATTAGCTCGGGGTCCCATGCTCGCTACGCACGTATCCACAAAAGAGTTGTGGACCCCCCCCCCCCCCCCCCCGGCGGGGGGGATTGCTCCTACTTTCAGCAACTAACTGCAATTACATTACTGTAACAATAACTATTCTACAGCCTTCGGCATGAATCTGGTAGATTCGGTGACCCTCGACCCACTTGTAGTTATTCCGGTGTTTCATACTTAAAACAATTAATGGTTGCTGCAAAATCTTAAACCATTTATTCCTGTGTCTTGACGGTAAAATTCTCTAGAAAATATTTCCTTCTTAAAATGTTTTACATGTGCATATTATTTGAACAATAGGGTGGACACTGCTCACTTCCCTACGCGCCGGAGCGAAGCAATGTCACATACTGAGGAAAATGTTTCGGAAAACACTGTTACAGCCTGCATTTTTCGCAACAGATATTCACAACGTGCCGGGAACTCCTTGAGACACATTCACGGTCGTAATGCAGCAGTGATCTTATGCTCACAGAGTTGTTGCTACAATATGAAAACAAAATAAATACAAACGAACAAAAATACTGTCCTATAACTGTAACTAAATACATGCATACCAGAACCCTCATACGCGTTCAGTCCATTAACCTAATTTGCATAATTTTAGTTTTTCGTTCACAACTATTGGAGAGGGGAAGGCTCTTAGGAAAATGAGAGAGGATGATGGGGGGAAAAATCTAAAAAACATAAATGATAGTCTCTCTGCAAACCTCATTTTATGATAATCGTCTGTTTGCATACCTCGTATTTTATGATACTTTTTAAGTTTGGGAGATAATTTACATGCTTTCTAATATAAATAACAGCTAATAACAGAACGTCAGCAAGTAATTAGACCCATCTACGAAGAACACATTCTAAATTTTATTTAGCTGATGTTTTAAACAAAACGACATTGTATTTTATACAAAAGAGAAAACCGTGTTCCTCTCTATCATTCATATGGATCACAACTATGGTATGCATAATTCGTCGTGTAATGTCTTATCGTAGCAGTACAAATGATTTACATGATGACTGTTGGTCACCTCAGCAGAGAATATGTAACAACGTATTTATTTACAATATGGTGGTAAGGATATGAATTTAATGACTGGGCAAATTCTTCTCCAAGTAATTATTTGCCTAAGCTCCCGGACTACAGAATTCATTACTAGATTATCTCTCCTTTACGGAGTGGCTGTTTCCTACTACAGTTCTTGAATCAGAGCGTAGCTAGCGAATAGTCATGAGGGTAGAATCTCTGTGTGTGATTGCCACGGCAGAGAAATATGGATCTCAGAAATTCTAGTTATCATTTCACTTGATAAACGATTTTACTGTAGCTATGTTGTGACATTCTTGGACAGATCCGATACGTCTTATGCCGAAATGTATCTGCTAAACGCTTCAATTGCAATAATGTCCATTTGAACATTAAAGCAAATGTGAATGTGTTAAGGGAATATAATTATACGATTATTGAATGTTTTGCCACTAATGTAAGGAAACGTGTCAGTTTCATACATGTGCACATTGTAAACAAAACAAACCCTTCATCACAAGCCACAATGCCGAACACAGAATCAAATTAAAATAACAAGGAAAGCCTTCTAAAGACGCTGATAGAAAAAGTCACACGTCTGGTCAAGCGAAAACTCTGTTATAACTACTACCTGCGCTTGAAGTGGTCCTATTTAGAGTCAGCACTATCCACTGATTAATCACGAGTCAAAGGTAATTTTGACTATTATTTTTGGCTGATGTCCCGATTAGATTATATATGAATATAGCACAAATTTAAGACTTCCTTCGCAGAATGATAATTCTATTGGTTTCGAATTAATATTTGTAATTATGTAATTAAATGAGTTTAAAAGAAGAAACCATTATGGGTAACACTAAGAAGTAACTAATTTTCCCTTAGAAATATAAAACGGTAACAATAATGTGTTGACGCAAGTGATTCGCTTTCAGTTTTTCCATCAGAGTTGTTTCTGGAATTAAAATATTGTTGTCCTTTATGTTACGAGGAGATTAACTTAATTAATCTTACTTTTGTTAGACTGTATCTAAGTAGTGTCATTCACTGTATCGTTTGTGCTATAACAATTACTGTGAAATGTGATGCAAACAGAATGATGCAGTACGACCTGTCTAAACAGATGCAGTTATCAGGTGTGGCAGATCAGTCAGGATCACTTGGAAGAGGGAATGGCGTGCCGTAGTCTTCAGCGATGATAGCAAATTCTGCTTGCACACAAGTGGTTTGCTCATGCGACATAGACCTGGTGAGCGCTGTCTCGTAGAGTTCATTCGTCCAAGACACACTGGTCCCATCCCTGACCTTATGGTCTGGGGTGTGATAAGCTACAACTCTCTTTTACCTTAGGTGTTTCTGGAGGGGACGCTAACCAGCGCTCGGTATGGTCAGTTCTTGCAGCAGGAAAGTGATGTGTTGGAACAACAGTATAATGCTCGTTCACATATTGCCGATGAAACTCTGCGTGCTGTGCAAGAGCTGCAACAACTTCCCTGGCCGGCATATTCTCCGGAATCTTCTCCAACCTATCACGTGTGGGAGATGATGGGAAGAGACTTGTCAACCAACAATTCTTACACAACTACGTGAATAGGTAGAGCATACGTGGCATAACGTATCCCAGGACAATATTCAGAGTATGTATTGCCGCCCGTTGAGGCTACACCACGTATAAATATGAGTGTAGTAGCTTGGCTCGACACCTGTCACCACATAACCGCTCGTGCCATTCATCTGTAAATATAATCATTTCATGAATTCCATATGCACTGTTGCAACAATAAATATTGCGTGAGGAACTCTCTAAATGGGTATACGAATTTTTTTACTGCAGTGTATATGAGGACGCCTGAAATTTTCAAACTCTGCTTTCTCTAAAAGGGTTGAGAGCTGCGTCTTGCTACTTACACATGTTTAAGTTCTAGACGTGCCCTACACACCCTCTCAATACGAATCAAATCTGCGAGAGGAAGTTTGTTCGGTCCGTCCGTAAGCCAAAAAACCAGATTCCTCGGAAATAGATTGCCAAAATTTCGCTCGCTGTGCTTGTACCGCTATGAAATTGCTGCTTCTTTCTAAGTGATCACCCAACAAGCACTCTTCATTATTTAATTAACGTGACAGTTCATGTTGACAAGTTCACTGACATTGACTGATGGCTACTCATCACTTAAATTGTATAGACATTGTCTCCATTTCAGTATTACCTCATTAATATCAAATTTGACACAAACACTTACAACCATGCTCATGGCATCTGCGCGCTCCCATAATCACGGTACACAAAATGCCAACACAAGAGCTTGTGGCCATCTACCAGGTGTTGAGGGGGGTCCCGCAATTTGTCCGACTTGACACGAAAAGTCAATTTCAGTATCGTCTGTCTCGGGACCCCTTTTAATTTCAGTAAGAAAAGTTTGGCTTGTATTAGCCTATTATCGCTAAAACGAATACGTAAGTGTTAAGGATGTAGGAAGATTCCAAACATTTCCTCGTGTATATCTGCGAAAGGAACCACACTCTTAAAGTTTAACAGTACAGACTTAAAATCTACTAGAATTGTCTGCATCATAAGAATAGAGAACAACTAGTATTTATAGACAGGATGTGGAAGAAATCTCGAATAAAGCCTAGCAGCCATCTACAACGGTCTGGCGTCTGTTAGCAAACCGATCAGATTGCCGACCAACATATTTACATACTAGCCTTTTCTTAGACGGCGTATGTGTTCGACAAATGTATTTCACCATCTCCTCCTCTCTCTGTGTTCACCTCTTCCTGTCCCGGCTCTATGTGCAGGAGATGAGGAATATTTATTTCAACTAAGTTTTTAATGAAATAATTAGAACTGTCTTTGCAGTACCACACCGAGAAAGTGTCATTCCCATGTAATCTAGACGCAGCATAGCAATTACTAAACATTGTCACGCCGGCGGATAGACACCGTGTTCAGGGCGCCGCTGTCTGGCGCAGTCGATAGCGCTTCGCAGTTGAAAGCTGTCCGAAGCGTTCTCAAGTGTCAGGAATTTCCTTATGCTGTTTCTACTATTGGGGTGTGTTGTATCTACGGTATATGTATCCATGGTCAATATAATGGGTTCTACATATCTGTCCATCTCCCACACCCCTGTCTCCCTGTCCGTCTTGCTCCCGACCTCTCTGGGCCTATCTAACCGATGTCCATCCACTTCGTCCTCCCTTCCCTATGACCATCTCATCCTACCTCTGTTTACCTCCTCCTCCCCCCTACCTTCTCTGTCCATCGCCTCCTCCCCACTCTCTGTCCATCTTCTCTACCCCACTCTATCTATCCACCTCCCTCCCTCACTTTGTCAGTCTTTTCCTCCCATCTCTCTGTTCTTCTCCCCAATCTCTGTCTTTCCGTATCCTCCTCTTCATCTCTCCATGTCTATGTTCTAGTCCCACCTCTTTACTGTCCTCGTCCTCCTCCCCCCTTTTCTGTCCATCTCATCCTCCTGACTCTCATCATTCACCACTTCTTCTCCCCCTCCTCCTGCCCAGCTGTGTCCATCCTCAGCTGTAGCCCCTGCAATGCAAGTCTATGTCAACCAACACAACACCTCTGTTTAGGACAGATGTCAATAGTTTCAAGTCTTCAACCGTATCTCTGCTCCTAATGGAGGTTCTAAAACCCATACTGCTAATTCCCAGGAAGCAAATCTTAAGTCTATCAAACATATATTAGCCTTATCCCTGTGGATTTGCTTTCATAGGTGATCAATACCTACACTCCTGGAAATGGAAAAAAGAACACATTGACACCGGTGTGTCAGACCCACCATACTTGCTCCGGACACTGCGAGAGGGCTGTACAAGCAATGATCACACGCACGGCACAGCGGACACACCATGAACCGCGGTGTTGGCCGTCGAATGGCGCTAGCTGCGCAGCATTTGTGCACCGCCGCCGTCAGTGTCAGCCAGTTTGCCGTGGCATACGGAGCTCCATCGCAGTCTTTAACACTGGTAGCATGCCGCGACAGCGTGGACGTGAACCGTATGTGCAGTTGACGGACTTTGAGCGAGGGCGTATAGTGGGCATGCGGGAGGCCGGGTGGACGTACCGCCGAATTGCTCAACACGTGGGGCGTGAGGTCTCCACAGTACATCGATGTTGTCGCCAGTGGTCGGCGGAAGGTGCACGTGCCCGTCGACCTGGGACCGGACCGCAGCGACGCACGGATGCACGCCAAGACCGTAGGATCCTACGCAGTGCCGTAGGGGACCGCACCGCCACTTCCCAGCAAATTAGGGACACTGTTGCTCCTGGGGTATCGGCGAGGACCATTCGCAACCGTCTCCATGAAGCTGGGCTACGGTCCCGCACACCGTTAGGCCGTCTTCCGCTCACGCCCCAACATCGTGCAGCCCGCCTCCAGTGGTGTCGCGACAGGCGTGAATGGAGGGACGAATGGAGACGTGTCGTCTTCAGCGATGAGAGTCGCTTCTGCCTTGGTACCAATGATGGTCGTATGCGTGTTTGGCGCCGTGCAGGTGAGCGCCACAATCAGGACTGCATACGACCGAGGCACACAGGGCCAACACCCGGCATCATGGTGTGGGGAGCGATCTCCTACACTGGCCGTACACCACTGGTGATCGTCGAGGGGACACTGAATAGTGCACGGTACATCCAAACCGTCATCGAACCCATCGTTCTACCATTCCTAGACCGGCAAGGGAACTTGCTGTTCCAACAGGACAATGCACGTCCGCATGTATCCCGTGCCACCCAACGTGCTCTAGAAGGTGTAAGTCAACTACCCTGGCCAGCAAGATCTCCGGATCTGTCCCCCATTGAGCATGTTTGGGACTGGATGAAGCGTCGTCTCACGCGGTCTGCACGTCCAGCACGAACGCTGGTCCAACTGAGGCGCCAGGTGGAAATGGCATGGCAAGCCGTTCCACAGGACTACATCCAGCATCTCTACGATCGTCTCCATGGGAGAATAGCAGCCTGCATTGCTGCGAAAGGTGGATATACACTGTACTAGTGCCAACATTGTGCATGCTCTGTTGCCTGTGTCTATGTGCCTGTGGTTCTGTCAGTGTGATCATGTGATGTATCTGACCCCAGGAATGTGTCAATAAAGTTTCCCCTTCCTGGGACAATGAATTCACGGTGTTCTTTTTTCAATTTCCAGGAGTGTATATTGCACACATCTCCTCCTACCCTTGGTTGAGTCCACTTCTCCCTCCATCCTTTTTTGTCCATCTCTCTCTATCCAACTCATCTTCCCTCCGCTCTATATCTGACTAATCCTCCTACCTGTCTGTGTCCACCTTCATCCCTCTCTCTGCACATCTCCTTCTCCTTGTCTCTATGTCCATCTCTGCCTCCTCTCTCTCTATGATCTTCTCTTCCATCCTTTCTCACTGTCCACTCCCCTTGTCTCTGTTCATCTCCTCGTACCCCTTCATCTTTTCCATCTCCTTTTGGTCTCCCTCCTCTCTCCTTTTCCACCACCTTCCGCTCTGTGCCTCTCCCCTTCTTTCCCCTCTCTCTGTCTATCCCATGCTGCCCTACTATCTCTGTCCATGCCCTCCTCTATCAATCTAAACCACACCTCAGCCATTCCCATCTGTCCATGTACCCCTACAAAACAGGTCGATAAAGCAGGCCAAAACTACCCTCAAAACATGCCTGTTGAACAGGGAAGACTAGATGTTATGGGGCTTCAAACCTGTTCTTTCTGGACTATAAAAATAGGCTGCTATCTAAAGCCTGTCAAAATAGACTGATAATACACCAACACTACATGCCAGTTATGCAGGGCAGCTTAGTTGTCATGGGCTGAAAAACTTTGCTACTGACATATAGGCTGCCCTGCAAGTCAGGTCGATAAGGCAGGCCTATACTACACCCACATAGCGCTCCCATCATGCAGGGCAATCTACATACCAGAAGCTAAGGAAACACTTTTGCCTGATCTCTGCTTGTTAGGGAACTAGAAGCCTCTGAGTGCTTTTAGCTGCATGTGTACCAAAATTTATTGAAATTCATCCAGTCGTTTAGGATGAGATGCTGCATGTATGTACACACATCCTACTTTATATTTGTATGTATATGCAATATACTAATTTAAGGGTTTCCTACAATGGTTGCCATATATTAATAATTAAAAAGTAACAGATTCATGAAATATAAGGGTGTTAGCATGAGCAGTGATTATCTGATCACAACATCGGATTTCATGCAACTGTTTCAAGCACCGTCAACGTACATCTGTCCTCTTAGAGTCATTTGCATAAAATATGTCCTAAATCTGTAGGGTCAAATTTCTACAGACAGTAGAGCATCCTAAACTCTGTATTTTGAGATGAGAAATCCATTTTTGGAATTAAGTATCCTGTGTGTTCAGAGATCTTGAATGAGAGCAAAGAGAGTGGAATGTGTCATGACCAGTTGCCAAAGATGCAACATTACTTGTTAATGGTCGGTTAGTCCCAGGAATACAAAATTGATATATAGAGAATGACATGAATACAGAATTGATGTGTAGAGAAATATCTCATCGCAAGCATCTTCCTAATTGCAAGAAATTTAACACTAAAGATAGAAACATCTCAAGAATATAGTAGTGAACGTTTCACATAACAGGTTAAAGGTCTCAGAAAAAAATTGTTCATGCAGCAGAATTTAAGAAGGTGGCTTAGAATCATATAGGAGAAATGAAATACTAACACATGTCAACTTGTCTGTCCAGTGCACACTTTCAAGAACGCAATGTGAAGATTAGGGAAGAGAGTTGTACCATGGGACACTTCAGGATTGTGTATCTGTAACAGAAGCTTAGTGTATTTTCTTATTTCGTTTTGAAATGGCGGTATTCACTTTTTATGTACGTGTGAAAACATGTTCCAAGATACAGCTTGGTCATGTACCTATTTTCTATTGAAATTTGAAAGCACTGCAGTGGGGAAAATCTTGTCAATGGTGTATTTAATAGACCATCACTTATATTATTGCTCTACTAGACTCCAATAATCAGTAAGTCAAATAAAATTGAGCAGAAAGCCAAGAGAGTGCCTAGCACGATGTAAACTTTCAGGAAGGGAGAAGCATAAGAAGGCCCTTTAGAAGAGATGACATCTGAAACGACTGGAGAAAAACACGGCGCCCTCAGCGTGGGAGACGGTTGGTGGGGGCTGAAGGAGGTCACAGGTGTAGACGTTTGAGTTTTGTAAGTACGCCCACTATTGGCTCATAGTAATTATTTTGGTACCAGGGATGAGAACACACGAGTACGTAGGCGCAGCCGTTTTTATTGAAGGAAATCTCTAAACGCATGGTGGGAGAGTGTTACTGTCTTCTGTCTCACTCTGAGAGAACTGAGTGGTATTGGTTAACCATGACAGTTTCGTAAGGAGGGACACTGTTGCAATTGTTATTAACTTTCATTTGGTTGGGATTCCGGAATGTATATAGCAATGGGCCACCAAAATTCCGCCACTGATAGAACCAGCTATATTTAGTGAAGAGGAGAGATACTTCGTCGTAGGGCATGCAAGAGTACACTTCTTCCATCGCGAAGCGTCAGAGAGACAACCGAGACGGCTTCACTTTAGAGCTGATCACTTGGTTGAACCCTCATCCACTGCTACAGCCATGCTCTGCACCTGAATATCAACGGAGTGGTAAGCATAAGCCACATTTGCGTAAATCGTGACGAGGGGACCATGAAGTTATTTGGCACAAGTCGAAATTTCATTCTTCTGAAGGAATTCATAGCCAGCTGGCTGCACTGTGTGCGCTTAGGTGAGATTACTGGGTCTTTTCATTAGGATATCAGCTTATTAAAGAATCATTGGCGATTTTCGTGGACTCAATCTTTATATCATCCTATCTTAAGTCTATCCATCTGTGCTACAGTCTCTCGTATATATTTTTTCATCCTTTTCCATTTTGTAATAATTTGTATTGTTCATTCAGTGATCAGCATCATGTAAATGCATCTAGCAATAAATTAGATTGTTAACGTGAGATTGTGACCTTTAGTTTCATTTAGTAGCTTGATGGAAAACCCTATCGAAATTTCTATGTGAGATGTGTTTTCTCTGCTTCATGTTCAGTTAGACCAACCCTGTTTAATTCAGTTTGCCGATAAGTTATTAATTGTGTGACTTTGCTTTCGCATTTCACGTGATCTCATGGGGACCCATCGGTTTATGGTGGTCTCAAGTGCGCATTCCTCCATGTAATTCTAAAATCAGCCACTAGACTGAAATACCCTCCACAAACATGGTGTGTTCCTAGGTATACTATCCGTTAGGTACAACACTGTCCCCTACTGGTGTAGCACCGATTACATACCTACCGTAAACAACGCGTTGAGGCACTAGGGCTACATATTTTGAATCCAGAAGTCAGTTCTGTCACTGTATTACGTTGTACTGTTTGCATTAAGACTGGCGGTCATGACATTGAACACTTTGTACAAGATTAAGATGTTATAACGAGTAAGTTACTTTCGCCAATAAAAGTGTAAGTACCAATAATTATCAGAAATACTTACAAGGAGTTTGCAAAAACAGAATGTCTGATAGGATAGCTGCAATCAGTGGTTTTACAATGTTGCTTATAAACTGTCTTGATTGCAAAATGTTTATTCATATGACCAGTTTAGGTTCCTCTAGAGCCATCTTCAGATCTGTAACGATAATGATACTAATTTACTATTTCACGGATGCAAACCTTTTTCATCCTATCTAATTAACATCAAATGCACTAGAACGTACCTGATATGTCAGTTACAGGAGTAACCTGTCCACACACAGCAACCTTCACATGATGCGTCAGATAAAATTGGTTGGCAGAATGCACGTCATTTATAAAATTATAACACTATTACGGACAGGTGGCGTCTGGTATATTTGTTACATTACATATGCACATACTGTATTCAGTAGATTTTTGTAATTAACTTTTATCTCTAAAAATACTTTATTAAAATCTGTAGATGTCAAGGTTGAAATCTGTACTTGTCAAAATTAAAATACACAGAAAAATTTTCATTTTTATACGATCTTAAAGCAAAGGGCGATTTCTATATCTATGGCGCTGGTGTAGACTTCCCGCCATTTCGGTGTTGAGGCGCGATTCGCTCAGTTGTCTGACGTCCATCGCTGTGGGCAAGAGGGCCGCGCAGGAGTGCTCCGTCAACGACGCCAGGTGCTGCGCGCATGTTCCATCTTCCCCGTGATGCAACATCTCTCATCCCTCGGCCTGGATCTCCACACGAAACAGTTGTCATCTTAGTAAGTCGTCATAAATACTGAAGTAGGCGTTATGATTGAACTCGCTTTGCTCGTTGAGGATTAAATCCGGATCTTTCTTTTTGTAGGTGTATGTTTGAATTTCTGCCAAAATGTTAAACCGTCCCTTATGAGCTCTATGCAGGTTGTCTAAATTTTGTTGAATGTTCATGACTGAGTGCTTTGAGGCCGCCATATGCGCTGTTTTGTTTAGAGAGTAGGTGTGCTCCCTGAATCTGGTCTCAAAGTTCCTACCAGTATACCCTATATATTGTTTATAGAAGTCATCACATTTGATCTTACATACACCTGAATCCTGAAATTTATTCCGACTATTACATATTTTGTGCCGGAGCTTAAATTTTAGAGTGTTACTTGTTCGGAATCCTATCTAAACGCTACATTTACGAAAGCATATTTCAATCTTATCTGTAATTCTTCCACTGTAAGTGAGAGACACATATTTTTTCTTGTTGTTCCTCTTAACTGCGACATGACTTCCTTCTATTTGTTTCAGTTGCCTCTTCATCTTATAAATATTCGTCACCTGCTTACACGTATATCCGTTCGCTACGGCCACTTGTTTTAAAATACTTAGCTCCTTTTCTACTTCCTGTTGGCTTAGTGGCAATCTTAGTAGCTTGTATAACATCGAAGTAAAATATGCCTTTTTTTTATCGCGGTGGCTGACAAGAGCGCTCATTGAGAACTAAATCTGTACACGTATGATTCCTGGATATGCTAAATTCATGCTTCCCATCTTTCTCTATTAGTGTTGAATCTAAGTAATCTATACGGTTGTCTCCTTTAAATTCCATAGTGAATCTAATTTTCGGGTGTTTAGAGCTAATTTTTTGTGCTACGTTTTCGATATCATTTTTATCTCCTTTGTATAATATAGTCGTCAACAAATCTCCTGCAATATACCATTTTCTCAGCGATATCAGGATTTTCATCAAAGAATTAGTTTTCCAAGCGATTTACAAAAATGTCAGCCAGCGTCTCAGCTAAACTGTTCCCCATTACAATCCGTTTTTCTCTTGATAAATTTTACCATTGAAACTAAAGTATTGAACGACAGACGTGTTCCAACATTTCCACTAGTTCAATCACTTCCACCAATGCCAATTTACCACGAGTGAGGAGATTGTTCTTAATGATCTCAGTCGTTTCTTTTACGGGAATGTTTGTGTACAGATAGGTGATATCCAATGAAGCTAGTGACGCATCCTGAGGTGTAACTACGTATTTAATTGCCCCGGCGAATTCGTAGCTGTTCCTAATGTTAAGTCTGACAATATGTATATGCCGCCTTCAATCTGTTATTTAGCTCTTTATTTAATTTATAACTTGGCCTACTGGTATTACTGACGATTGGGCGAACCGATTTTTCAACCTTATGGAGCTTTGTGACCGTAATTCGGGGATTCGCGGATTCATTACTTTGAATTTAAAGTTTTCCTCATCCGTGAAGAGAAACGCACTGTTATCTATTTGTTTCCATATGTCTGTTTGAAATTTCCTGGTTGGATCTTTCTTGACCTCTATTATTCCGTTCCCCATAAAGAACTTTTCGGTTTTCTCTATATAGCCGGTATCGTGTATGAAAACCATAGTGCCAGCCTTATCTGCCTTTGTGACGATAGCCTTATGTAATTCTAACTTCTTATTCAAGCCCTTAAGAGTTAATAGTTCGTTTCTGTTCTTGTGAGGAGAATGCATTTCACCTATGATCGACTTTATTTCAACTGCCGTGTTGGTCTGTTCATATTTGCGATATCACATGCAACTTTCACTTCTGCGACAGTCTTTTTCATTGTATTTGAGGTAATTGCGGGATTTAGGTTATACTGCAGCCCTTTATTTAAAAGGTCCTGCTCATCCTTTAATTCTATCTCAGTTAAGTTCACGACCCTCTCATAAAAGGTATGCAACTTTTACGCGCCGTTTCGTCATCAATATTAAAATTTACACCTAGGTTAAAAAGCTTCTTCTGATGTATGTTCAGAGTTAATTCTCGCTCACTGTCAATTCTGTTTTCAATCTCTCCGCATACGTATGTGAACTGTAAGGGAGATAAAATGTTACCTAGAATCAAGTGAATATTAAAAGCTTCTCTATTTAACTTCTCTACTTAACTTGTCTTTCATTTTATATGATTCTCGAATTTGGGTTTTAACCCACAACATTTCACTGTTACGTTTTACTATTTGTGCTATGTTTGACATATTCCTGATTTTTACTTTTGCGTAGTTAGGAGTAATCCCTGTTTCTAATCATGCTTTGTTAAATTTTATTTTCAAGTTTTCTTCCATTATCTTTGTCCTAGTACGTAAGAACTTCGTAATGCATCCCGAAGCCTGACGTGGCACAAACTTTGCATAAACAGACAATGTCTGATGGGATAGCCGCAATCAGTAGTTTTACAATGTTACTTGTAATCCGTCTTGATTGCAAAATGTTTATTCATATGACCGGTTTCGGCTCCTCTAGAACCATATTCAGATCTGTAACGATGATACTAATTTCCTATTTCACGAATGCAAACCTTTTTCATCCTATCTAATCAACATCAAATGTACCAGAACGTACCTGTAACCGAAATATCAGGTACGTTCTGGTACATTTGATGTTGACATGAATAAACATTTTGCAATCAAGACGGATTATAAGTAACTTATAAGGAGAATGACTCAGACACGGCCTACCGCTTGGGTTCATATTTGGCAAGTCACTTGTGACCACCCTAAATAGAGACAATAAGATAGTTTGGCTTAACAACCTCCAGTTTTTGAGAGAACTACTCCTAATGTTCATGACGCGAAATCGACTCAGTATCGGTAGATAATTAAAAAATGAACATTTTTTATCAACATATATGCGGTCAGCAAAACCATATTCTCCTAGAGAACGCAAGGAGAAACTTTTTCGACTTCCGCTCTCTACCCATTAGGTATGCGCTGTTAAACGGAAGTGCCGCTGGCATAGCGAACTCGGCATCTGGCTCGGAAGCGGAGAATCTGTGTCGATTGATAGTGGCATTCTGCAGCTTGTATTAATTTGTATTTTTTCCGCATAGAAAATGGTAGGAATAGAGTTAATAAGGAAATCAATAAGGAATAATAACAAAGTAGGAAAGTAATTTTTCAGATGACTTGGATTTGTACAGAATTAAATTTGTAAGCCTCGTTGTATGAAGTAAAATTCTGACTAATATTGCTGTGAAGACGAGCTTTCGACGCACGTTATGACATAAGGGACAAAATCTAATCTTATCGTAGTTGGTAGTGTAGATAAAACAACGCATTCGTACACGGCGCGATATTCCATCACAGTGCCGGGAAACTTGGTGCCCATCGTTTCCCCTGCTTACAAGATAATAATGCGTTATGAATTAACACATATGACACCGGTGTAATACTCTACAATACTTACTATTTATTTCACAGACCGGTTTTCAGTTGTTACGCCATTGTCAGATACAAAGATAAATGCGTGATGCAGTGCATTTTTCGTAGGATTAAAGATTTTAAACTAGTGCATTTACATAGCATCTCCGTTTCCAAAGTGGAAGGCTGTTCATGTTAAACCTAGGAATAAAACGAGAGGAATTATTTCAAAGTGCGATAGAGGATTACTTAATCAATATAAAATATGTACACAGAAACTAATGAACTATATAATACATTGTTCTAAGAACAAAATAAATTGTACAATAAATTTTCGTGACAGGTTTCGAGAGAGGGGATGAACAAAAAGCCACGTCTGGTCTACGCATACACGGTTAGTTCGGAAGGAAAGGAGCCTATTTTAGAAAGGTGTCAAGAGAATTCTTATTTAATAGATGTGTTTTGCTGTTGATTTGGTGAATTTGGATGTTACGGTATTCAGTCTCGCTACAACGAGTTTGTGGCATCTTATCCCGGTATCCGTCATGATGCTCCCTTTTTGTTCAAAATTATTTATTTCTAAGAGGTCAAGTATGTTTTCTCAACCATTTACACTGGGAGTGAGCTCCTGAAGTAATTGCTCAAAAATTTTCGCAGAAAGCAGATTTCGATGCTGTCACAACGACACTGGGGGTATCAAAAAGAGAATCTCAAACTCTCGGTTCAATCTCATCATTAGTTTCTGTTAATATTCTGAGAAGACAGGTGGTCAGTGTGAAAAACATCCCCGAGGACAAGGATCTCCTTCATTTGGTGATCCCAACGGGATCGGCGGCACGGGTACAATCAATGATGTATACGGCATAAGATTTTGGAAGGAATTTGTGAGAATATTTTCAGATCTAGTCCTGTTCAATGACTGACGTTATGCTCTCCAGAAACAGTATAATATAACTGCAGTCTCCAGCACATAATCGATTCTCTTTGCCAAGGCTTACCAACGTACCGAAATACACCTGATACAAATCAGGATATTTAAAGGGTCACCTGTGATTATTTGAAATCCTGCTAATTTTACTTTATATTGTGTTTTTTGTCGTGGATTTTATAGTTAATTTTATGTGCGTGGTGTGAGAAAACATACTTTAAACATTTATTTATTAATTATGATTATTGCAACGATTTTGTATCATAATAATTGGTTAGATATTATTTCGTATTAACAAAATACATGTATGTGAAACGGTAAATAAAGAAAAGAACGTAAAACTTGAAATAACAATTTAAAACAAATATAAGTACAATAACGAATTTTAATTAGATATGTTGAAAATACAGTACACTGTGTACAGCTTATTTTCCTAAAACAGTATTTCAGAAATCAACCTTATTACACACGGATGTATGTTGCTTGAAAGCTTCTTTAATCTATGTTGTAACAAAAGTTTTCATTTTTCAAAATTAATAGTGACGGGGTATTTTTCAATATTTCAAATTATTAGAAAATTCGATTATACCGTTTCTAATTACATATAAACTATTATATGAGAAATATTTTTCTATATCATCGTTTCGAAGGTATGCCCTCGAAATATATGCCAAATTACCTTTTGGGGGTGTGTTTTACCCCTTAAAAGTGAAACTGGGCCCAAACAAAAATATGTATTGCGTTATGTTTCCTTTTCTACACACACGCCAAGTTTCATCAAGATCGTTTCTTGACACTTGGGTACGTTCTCTTGGTAGTTCTGTACCAAATGTTCGCAGTTGGTCCTGTCGATGATGCTGCAGATGGAAAGTTATGCCTTCTTCTTGCAAGGAAGACTGGTTTTCTTATCATTTAACACAGCCACCCAGAACCAGAGATAATCTCTTCCAATCTAAAGCGACACCCACCATTAGTACCGACATGAGCCATCACTGCATCTTGCTGCCCTTTCCCTCCTAGGCCGCTATATCCCTAAGGCTCCCATTACACACTTAACACTGGAACCCCAGTTTATCAGTAATCCGACCCTATGTAAATGCCCAGCTATTACAGGCTGCGAGTGGCTTCCTATGAAACAGGACTCGCGACTGCATCTGGTCCAGGGTCTTTATTAGCCACAGACAGCACCTGAAACCTGTTTGTCAAGCAAATCAAAGAGGCCTTTCCATCGACCACTCTCCCCAGTACAGTCTTCCGCTACCTGCCACACTGGAACGACCTAACACTCGACCATGGGTGAGATTTCAATCTCAGTGCACACAGGAACTGGGTCGTCCACAGTGATGGATCGATCGGCGAATAATTGGGACATGCTGGACGTGCCTCGGATCCCCACGACGGGCCTCCCTCAGTGACGCTTGTTGGCAGCAGCCACAAACTACGTAATCGAAGCCATCACAGCCCGGAGCTATGAGCGAAGGGTCACCAACTCTGTGTGGGAAGACAGCCATCACAGTCTACATCACTACTGTAGGTTGCGGAAATGTACACTATACCGTTATTAAAATTCCAGGCTGTGCATAGTAACCACACAGCCACGCAGGGAATTAAGCACAGAAGTGAAGGAAAACAAGTTGCTTCAGATTGAAGCTTGTAAAAATAATTTACAAACGAACACTGTAAACAACAGCTCTCTAGCCGACACCACATCTGCATATACATTTGCCTGATGCTAATCAGTTTCTAAAGCATGCTTTTCGAATTTAGACGGTGATTGTCCTTCAAGCAAACCGACTCTCGTGTAGTGGTTGAACACGCTGCTCTTCTTGGTCTGTAATAGTGCTACTTATAATGGTCCCATGTTGAGGAACAGTTCTCATGTATGGGTCGAACAAGGGTTTCGTTTCGTAAGCTGCCTCTTTCGCTGTGTACCGCACTTCCTTAGGATTCTCCCAATGAATGTCTGGAATCTGCATTTACTACAATTAGTTTTACGTAGTTGTTCCACTTCAAATGGCTCCCTACGAAAATATTTAATGGCTATGAATGTTTCCAATGATTATTCGGCAAGCTTGTAATCAAACAGGGCTCATTGAGCCTATTTGACAAGAAAATTACATTTCTGTTTAGAATCAACTGTCAATCAATGTACCAAGTGTTCCATGCATTCAACCAAAGTTTTCTAGCGTTGTGACTTCTCTAGATACAACAGCAACATCCGACAGCACACTCTTGGAACTTCTGATGTTATCCAGTAGCCGCAAGGTGTGTGACTGAAGCCAGCAGAACTATGCAAAGGGTAACCAATTCAACCTGCATCCGAACACAGCAATCGTAGCCCATATCCATACTAAAGATGATGGTTGATACACTACGCAGTGTGGAAGGAAGGAAGGAAGGAAGGAAGGAAGGAAGGAAGGCAGGCTGGGCTTAACGTCCCGTCGATATCGAGGTCACTAGAGAAGAACAAGCTATAAATGTGTCTAGGATAGGGAAGAAATTCAGCCGTTCCTTTTCAAAGGAACCATCCCTGCATTTGCATGGAACGATTTAGGAAAATCACGGAAAACCTAAATTTTGACTGCCCGTAGCGAGTTTGAACCGCCGTCCTCCCGAATGTGTCTACTGTACACAGTTGTAAAAATGCGAGACTGTGCCTAGTAAGCACTTACACTGTAAACAGGAATAATTTTATAACACACCTTTGTGTCACGCCTGAAACTATATACGCGTCTGAAGGTTTCTTTGTTAAGAAAGACACGTTGTGTTCTTTACATAAGGAGCTTTTAAAGTCAGTCGTCCCCCCTGCGGGTTCGGGGGTTAGAATAGGCCCGCGGTATTCCTGACTGTCGTAAGAGGCGACTAAAAGGAATCTCAAATGTTTCGGCCTTCTGTGATGGTCCCCTCTCGGGTTTGACCTCCATCTTTCTAAATTATTCCGAAGAGCGAGCCAATTGGGGAAGGGCGCCTTACATGGTGCACTGTATCCGTCGTGCATTGAGACCTTTAGCCGACTTTTTCGTCGTTGCGATGGTGTCCCGCTCGTTTTCCGTCTCTTGGGCGAGGATACGTCACTGGTTGCGATTACCACGCTGCACTCTGCAGTGTTGCTTTTACCTGCGACGACGACCTTGGACATTTTTGCACCTAAGATCCAGCACGGTAGCCAGTCCGTTGTGGTGGGGCCGCCATATACCCTGTTGGTTGTAGCCCCCTGACAACACAGGGATCACTCTACTGAAACCTGCGCCGTTAACTCCCCACGTATGCCAAGGAGTAGATGCCCGTCTCCCTGGGGCATCAGGACTCCCGGCAATGGACATCCTGCCAGGTGGCTATTGCTGCGGCTGGGTGGCGCCCGTGGGGAGGGCCCTTGGTCGGAGTAGGTGGCATCAGGGCGGATGACCTGCAACGAAGCGTGGTACATCATCTCTCGCTGGCGGCCAGCCGCCAGCAGTCTCTAAGCGTTCTCGGGCTCAATTTAATGCTCAGAAGTACGATCCGAAAACGTTCCCCTCTCTGGCCACGCCGTGGGAGGAGCGTAAGTCTCAGGATGGAGGTAATAGTTATTCGCCCCGATTCTTAGTTTGCACGAGAGCTGATGGGGAGTCTTTTCTATCCACAAAGCCTCAGTTCTTCGTCGAGCATTTAGAGGACAAGTTTGGGGAGGTGGAGGGCTTGTCCAAAATGCGCTCTGGGTCAGTACTGATACAAAGCGCATCCTCCGCCCAGTCACGCAGGTTACTTGCTTGTGACAAGTTGGGGGATCTTCACGTTACCATTACACCACATAAGAGTTTAAATATGGTCCAGGAAGTTATTTTCCATAGGGACCTACTTTTGCAGTCTGACGACGAGCTGCGCGCCAACTTAGAGCGTAGAGGTGTTCATTTTGTCCGGCGCGTTCATCGGGGTCCGAAGGACAATCAGGTTGCTACCGGTGCCTTCATCTTGGCCTTCGAGGGTGATACATTACCGGAGAAGGTCAAGGTGATGGTCTACCGTTGTGACGTCAAGCCCTATATCCCTCCCCCGATGCGGTGCTTTAAGTGCTGGAAGTTCGGGCATATGTCCTCTCGCTGTACTTCTAGCCTCACATGTCGAGATTGTGGACGCCCATCTCATCCCGATACTCCATGTGCCCCGCCTCCCATCTGTGTCAACTGCGGAGAGCATAATTCCCCTTGCTCGCCTGACTGCAAAGTCTTTCAGAAAGAGCGCAATATCATGGAATATAAGACCCTGGACCGGCTGACCTATACTGAGGCCAAAAGGAAATATGACAGACTCCATCCTGTGAGAATGACATATTCTTACGCAGCTGCTACAACAACTGTGCTAGCCCCATCAGTTTCGAGACTTCCAGCCAGCTCGATAAGCCGTACGACTCCTCCTGCCCCCTTGCCCGTGGGGGGCTCTACCTAACCGGTTGCTCCTGCACCACCTACCTCAGGAGCAACCTCCTCCCACCCATCGGGGACGTCCGCCCCCGCTTCTCAGCCGGAGAAGCGTCTAACTTCTTCGGCTACTCTCGCCCGTAAGAGTTCCCTTGGGACCCTCCCTTCCCAGGGTTCCACCAGCGGGAAGGATGACGGCCGACAGTGGCATAAGTCCTCACCAGCAGCCGGGCGTAGGGCTTCACGATCCTCCTCTGTCCCGGAGACTGAATCGGTGAAGCCTTCCCAGCCGGTGAAACCCAAGGTTCAGTGAGAGAAGTCCAAGAGAAAGACCTCTAAGGCCAAAGAACTTGCGGTGGCACCAACCCCACCGCACCCTTCGCGCTCAGCGTCTGAGGCTGAGGTCGAGATTCTAGCGTCCGCTGAGGACCTTGATCTCGCTGGTCCCTCAGACGCCATGGATGCCACTCGTACGGGTACTGAATCGGTGGCAGTGAGTGAACAAGCGGCGTAAATTGCCTTCCCAGTCCTTTCACGCCTTTCTCAGCCATGGACAATATCATCCTCCAGTGGAACTGCAGCGGTATCTTCCACCATCTAGCTGAGCTCCGACACCTTATCAGCCTTCACCCTTTCTTCTGCATTGCTCTTCAGGAAACTTGGTTTCCAGCAATGCGAACCCCCGCCCTCCGTGGCTATCGGGGTTATTATAAGAACTGGGCAGCATATGAAAGGGTGTCTGGTGGCGTCTGCCTCTATGTCCTTCACACTCTGCACAGCGAGTCTGTCCCTCTCCAAACACCTTTAGAGGCTGTCGCTGTTCGGGTGTGGACGCCACAGGCTGTTACCGTCTGCAGTCTTTACCTTCCACCGGATGGTGATGTCCCGCAGCATGTCCTGGCTGCGCTGGTAGCCCAATTGCCGCCACCTTTCTTGCTATTGGGCGACTTCAACGCCCATAACCCTCTGTGGGGTGGGTCAGTGGCAACAGGTCGATGTGCCACCGTTGAGCATTTATTGTCGCAGCTCGATCTCTCGATTTTAAATGATGATGCCTTCACACACTTCAGTGTGGCGCATGGCACATACTCCGCCATTGACCTTTCAATCTGTAGCCCTAGCCTCTTACCGTCTGTCCAATGGAGTGTGCGTGACGACCTGTGTGGTAGTGACCACTTTCCGATCTTTCTGTCACTACCACAGCGTCACTCTTCTGGGCGCCCTAGCAGATGGGCTATGAATAAGGCTGACTGGGACTTGTTCACCTCCACTGCCGCTCTTGAGCCTCTCTGTAATGATGACATTGATGCGGTGGTTCAATCGGTCACCACCGGCATCGTTACTGCCGCCGAATATGCCATTCCCTGTTCCTCTGGGTCCCCTCGGCGGCGGATTGTGCCTTGGTGGTCGCCTGAGATCGCTGCAGCGATTAAAGATCGCCGGCGGGCGCTACAGCGTCACAAGCGACATCCCTGCATTGAACACCTCATCACCTTCAAACAGCTGCGTGCGCGGGCCCACCGCCTTATCCGCCAAAACAAGCAGGAGTGCTGGGAGCGGTATGTGTCCATCATTGGCCTCCATGTCCCTCCATCGCAGGTCTGGGCCAAGATCCGACGCCTCTATGGCTATCGGACCCCTGTCAGCGTCCCTGCGCTCTCACTGAATGGAGCAGTTTGTACAGACTCCGGCGAAATTGCCAACAGCTTGGCAGAGCATTTTACTCTTAGTTCCGCTTCTTCCAATTACCCACTGGCCTTCCGCTCCATTAAAGAGCGGATGGAACGTCGGGGCCTTTCGTTTCGCACCCACCACCCAGAATCGTACAATGCTCCATTCAGTGAGTGGGAATTTCGCAGTGCCCTAGCCGCTTGCCCTGATACCGCTCCTGGGCCAGATGGCATCCACTGTCAGATGCTGAAACACCTTTCAGTGGACTGCCAGCGGCGCCTCCTCGCTCTTTACAACCGTCTTTGGGTCGAGGGGGAGTTTCCGTCGCAATGGCGGGAAAGCATTGTCATCCCCGTTTTGAAACCTGGACAGAACCCTCTGGAGGTGGACAGCTACCGCCCCATTAGCCTCACCAACGTTCTTTGCAAGCTTCTCGAACGGATGGCGAGCCGGCGCTTGAATTGGGTACTGGAGGCTCGGGGCCTTCTGGCTCCGTTTCAGGGTGGGTTCCGTAAAGGCCGCTCCGCCGCCGACAATCTGGTGAGCCTGGAGTCGGCCATCCGTACTGCCTTTGCCCGCCGTCAGCACCTGGTCGCTGTCTTTTTCGACATACGAAAGGCGTACGATACGACATGGCGTCATCACATCCTTTCTACGCTTCATGGATGGGGTCTTCGGGGCCCTCTGCCGATCTTTATCCGCAATTTCCTGTCGTATCGTACCTTCCGCGTGCAAGTCGCAGCCTCATATAGTTCCTCCCACGTCCAGCAGAACGGCGTGCCACAGGGTTTTGTTTTAAGTGTCTGCCTGTTTTTAATAGCCATTAACGGGCTCGCTGCGGCCGTGGGAAGTTCTGTCTCCGCTTCCCTGTATGCTGAGGACTTCAGCCTTTACTACAGCTCTATTGGCATTGCAGCTGCTGAACGTCAGCTACAGGGCGCAATCCGCAAGGCGCAGACCTGGGCTGTAGCTCATGGGTTCCAGTTTTCGGCAGCCAAGACCTGCATTATGCATTTCTGCCGGCGACGTACTGTCCACCCGGAGCCGCAGCTTTCTCTTAATGGCGAACTTCTTTCAGTGGTGGAATCACACAGGTTTTTGGGGGTAGTTTTCGATGCCCGGTTGACTTGGCTGCCTCATATCCGGCAGCTCAAACAGGCGTGTTGGCGGCATCTCAATGCTCTGCGATGTTTGAGCCACACCCGCTGGGGCGCCGACCGATCTACCCTGTTCCGGCTCTACCAGGCTTTAATCCAGTCTCGTCTGGATTATGGGAGCCTGGCTTATGGCTCAGCTTCCCCATCTGCGTTGCGGGTGCTGGACCCAATCCTCCATAGCGGGATACGCCTTGCCACTGGTGCTTTCCGCACCAGCCCTGTGGACAGCATACTAGTGGAGGCAGGTGTCCCTCCACTGCGGTTACGACGCCAACAATTACTGGCTGCTTATGCTGCCCATGTTTTTAGCTTGCCCGGGCATCCAAATTACCGTGTCCTGTTCCCGCAGTCAGTCGTCCATCTGCCAGACCGTCGGCCCCGGTCGGGTTGTCCGATCGCCGTACGCGTCAAGGAGCTTCTCTCCAGGCTTGGGTTTTTCCCTGTTCCACCTCCTTTCCAGGCACCTCTGCGTAGACCCCCGTGGTCTGTTCCTCGCCCTTGCCTTCGGCTCGACTTGGCACAGGGCTCGAAGGACTCAGTCCCTCCAGAGGCCTTCCGCCACCACTTTTATTCCATCCTGGCCACGTATCAGGGCTCTGGAATTGTTTACACTGACGGTTCGATGGTTGCTGATCGTGTCGGATATGCGCTAACTCCAGGGGACCATTCCGAACAACGTTCCTTGCCGGATGGCTGCAGCGTTTACACTGCTGAGCTGGTTGCCATCTTTCGTGCCCTAGAGTATATCCGCTCCTGCTCAGGTGAGTCCTTCGTTATCTGTAGCGATTCCCTGAGCGATTTACGAGCTCTCGACCAGTGTTTTCCTCGTTCTCGTCTGGTGATGGCTATCCATGAGTCCCTGCATACTCTTGCGCGTTGCGGCCGCTCTGTGGTCTTCGTGTGGACCCCAGGCCATGTACGGATACCTGGCAATGAGAATGTTGACCACCTGGCGAAAGAGGCCACTAGTAAATCATCTCTGGAGATTGGCCTCCTGGAGACTGATTTGCGAGCAGTCTTACGCCGCGAAGTTCTTTCGGTTTGGGACGCTGAATGGCGCAATCTGCCCACGCGCAACAAACTCCGTCCAATCAAGGCGACGACGACTCTGTGGCTGTCGTCCATGCGGGTCTCCCGCAAGGAGTCGGTTGTCCTCTGCCGGCTGCGCATTGGGCATACTCGGCTTACGCACGGCCACTTAATGCGCCGTGAGGACGCGCCTCTATGTCGCTGCGGCTCCGTTTTCTCTGTGGTCCATATTTTATTGGAGTGTCCGCATTTAGCTGTGCTCAGGCAGTCGTTCGCACTGCCTGACACGCTCCCTGACCTTTTAACAGATGACTCTGCTGCGGCTGACTTAGTTTTACGTTTTATTCGGGCAGGGGTTTTTTATCATTTAATCTAAGTGTTTGTTTTATCTTATAGTTTTGTGTTGATTCGGGCCTTTGGCCTCCGGTTTTAAACTGATTTTTTTAATGTGTTTCAAGTGGTTGGCTTTTCCTTTTTTATTTCTATGGTCGGCCAACCACCGTCACACTCTGTGAGATTTTAGTTCGTTTAGTCTGGTCTTTGTCTCAGTTTCTCTTGTTCTTTGTCGTCTGTGCTCTCTTCTGTTAATCGTTTTTATTCCCTGTGGTTGTTTTTAGTACTTGGAAAAAGGGACCGATGACCGTAGCAGTCTGGTCCCTTTAATCCCACAAACCAACCAACCAACCAACCAAAGTCAGTCGTAGACCTGGTACAACATTTAGTACACATTAGCTTTTTCCCTCCATTAAATTGCGGCCAATAAACAAGGTATCAACCTGGAACATATTTCAGATTATGATGTAAATAATGCTCTTGATCGAATGATATCTAGAGGGCGTCTATCTAATGCACTTGAATGCAAGACCAGGAAGATAAAAAAACAGGTCAGATTCAGACAAACGAGACGGTTATTGCCGGCCAGAGTGGCCGAGCGGTTCTAGGCGCTACAGTCTGGAACCGCGCCACCGCTACGGTCGCAGGTTCGAATCCTGCTTCGGGCATGGATGTGTGTGATGTCTTTGTTAGTTAGGTTTAAGTAGTTCTAAGTTCTAGGGGACTGATGACAACAGCAGTTAAGTACCATAGTGCTCAGAGCCATTTGAACGATGTTATTAAATATTTTTCATTTGGTTGCTTATAGAATGTGACTTCAGTTTACATCTACGCATCGGCATCGCATTAATTAGGACGATTAAGATGAGAATGTCCGCGGGCTACGACCTACTAATTTACTGTTAAGCAATCAAAGGCGTAAATCGCCACCCTATTTCTTTTATGGTCTGCCTTTCTGCAGCCACAGGAAAGGTAAGGACATTGTATACAACGAGAAGAAAGCGTCATGAATGTGGTGTGCACGCTACGCGCGAAATTGCGTGTGTACTGGACACAGGAGGGAGCCTCGTAGTAGGACCGCATAGTGGAAATGAATCATCTGTAACGAATGAAATTATTTCGTTTTTGGCGACTAAAGGAAAGAAATGTGTAGAGCGCTGAAGTAACAATGAATTGCCACTCCAGAATTTGGTAGACCCGCATCTCGTGGTCATGCGGTAGCGTTCTCGCTTCCCACGCCCGGGTTCCCGGGTTCGATTCCCGGCGGGGTCAGGGATTTTCTCTGCCTCGTGATGGCTGGGTGTTGTGTGATGTCCTTAGGTTAGTTAGGTTTAAGTAGTTCTAAGTTCTAGGGGACTGATGACCATAGATGTTAAGTCCCATAGTGCTCAGAGCCATTAGAACCGAAACTGACTCGAGTACAAGCTACAAAATGGAGAGGGCTCAAATTAAACCACCTTTTAACGTATCCTTGATATTATGAACAATCTTGGCTGTTATAATAGGAAATTTTTGTTATTCTTTCGAAAAGTAATTTGAAATAATTTTGGAGTCCAAATCTGAGTGGCATTTGTTGTAAGAGGAGAAGCAGGAGTGTTATCGACTAGTATAATCGTAGACTTCTTGTATGTGGAATATAAAATGATGTCCTCGTTTTATCTGCGGGGAAACTGTGAAACTGAAATGGAGAACAGAGGATTTTTATGAAACAAGGACATGAAAAATTAATGTACTCAAGAGTAGTAGCACACTTAAGTGGAAACGATCTTGTCATAACAGTTTGTATTCCAGAAGGGTTGCTCGACTGAGAATGCCGTTTATACATTCATTCATCAAATAGCACAAGCCTAAATTAATAATATATCGCCAACTGCTATTTTTGTGATATTTTCAAGGCGTTTGATTGGGAAGATCATGTTGCTCTCTTGGAAAAAGACAACTTTTATGGAACTGACGGCTTTACGCACAGCTGGTTTGAATAATACTTAACAAACAGAATACAAAAGGTTGTGCTGATTAATTCAGTCTCGAAAAGATAGAATATTTTAGTGACTGGGGTAGATCATAAAGGGTTATATTTTGGGTCTACTTCTATTCTTTGTATATGTGAATGATCTGCCATTTAATATTCAACTAGCAAAATTGGTACTTTTCCAGACATTAGTAGTGCTATAATACATCCTATTAGAGAGAAAGCAACAAAACAGTTGGTTACAAAGAATCATTAAGTAGCTCTCTGAAAATAGGCCCTTCCTACATTTTGAAAAACAAACGCCACAAGTAGTTCTGTACAACAGTCAACCCAAGAATTTATGTATGACATGAGAAGGGTTCAGTAAATAGGGTTAAATGCTGCAAATTTTTGGGTGTACATATTGGTGAAACCTTGAATTGCAAGAAGTATATTACTGAGCTTCTGAGTTTGTTAGGTAAAGCTTCTTTTGCTCTCGCCATAATTGCTAATCTTGGAAACAAATCTATCAACCTCCCGACATACTTTACGTCTTTACGCTCAATAATGTCTTACGGAATAATTTTCTGGAGTAACTCATCACTTAGTATTAATTGCACAAAAGCGAACAGTAAAATATGCGGTGTTCACCCACGGACGTCATGTAGGTACCTCTTAGAAGAGCCAGGCATTTCCCTGCGCCGTCAAAGTACGTGTATTCGCTAATAAAATTCGTCGTTAGTAATCCATCACAATTTGAGAAGAACAGTGATGTCCATACCTAAAACACTAGAGGGAAAAACTGCCTCAGTAAGGAGCTCAATACGAGGCAACAAACATTTTTGATCCTTCGCCCGATAATATAAAATACCTGACAAACAGCGAAGGTAGTTTTAAAACTAGCTTAAAATCGTCTCTCCTGGATAAGTCATTTTTTCTATTGATGAATTTATACTTAAAATTGGCAGCCAGTAAAAACCATAAGTGTAGTTGCAGGAGCAAGACTAAAAATAAAGTATTCATTGATGTTAACACTAATCATACTGCGTAAACTGACGTACCGCGTATACTGACTCGTTCCACATCATTTCGATAAAAGAATCCTTCAAATGACCTATGGAAACTGTGGACTAATATGTGACAAATGTCACCTATTGCACACATTTAACTGATCTAGATGTTTGAGAAACATAAAAAATTGCAGTGTAAGGACGAATGTGTTAATAGAGCGACAAAGCAAGCAGACGGTCGAGTACCCGAATGTTACAAATTTAGAAAAAAAATCAAAAGTCCAAAAGTAAGACACCCTGTGTCAGGATTTCAGAACGGTTTAAAATAAGTACTACGGTTATAATAGCGATGGTGATTATAGAACGACCCGATACCATGTTACTACGCAATCGGTTGATAAGTCACTGGAGAAAAGGCGACGTTCCGCTGTCAACATCTCAGTAGAAGGAGCACGCACTGGGTTTAAAGATGGATTTAGAAAGAAGCTGCACGTCTCCTTTTCAATCGAATCATATCGGCATTTGCGAATCCAGTGTTTTACCACTATGTCACTTCATTCGGCATCAGTCACTGATATCAGCCGCATACGTCGATTGTAATGGACTGCATATCTTGAGCTAAATATAGCATGACAGGAGGCTAATGCCACAGTGTGAAGTATCTCAAGAATCCTCAGGAAGTGTCATTCACCGATGAGAGCATGGCTTACAAGCCGTTCTTAGAGATTGTGGAATATTGTTCGTTGGCCGGGGCTCTTAAGAAATAACATTTTCTGAAAAGATAGAGAGGACTCAAAGAATAGCTGTGGTCTTCGACACGGGACTGTTTACTCATTGAGAGGTACGCTCAAGGTCCAATGGGAGACTTTACAAGAGTGGCGCTCTGTATTTTGGAGAGTCTTATTCGCAGACACTTCATACCAAAACGATATCAGGAACGTGTCACCTCCTCTAACAAATGTTGTGTAACGTGCTCTGAAGCGAAATTAAAGAACTCAGGGCGTACTCAGAGATAATGAATATTCTCCTACGTGCGCACCACTCGTGATTGGAACTGGAAGGAAATTGTTCTGGTACACCGCGTGGCCTTCGCCACACTCCGTACACGTGTTTGAAAAGAACAGATTATATATGTTAAAATACTGGACATTGATAAACTTTCCTTAGTTAATTTCAGTAGTATTTCAAAATAGTAGCGTATACCCACCGAAGGACTTGCTTGATGTGACTTATTTATCTGGAGTCTTATCGATTAAACCCGAATTCCAGACCAGTCCGCTATAGCTTTTTGTAGATACCTCTTGCAATTGATGCACACCTGCTTGCTGTCGGAGAGTAACAATGAACCATCCCAATGTGTCGGTTACCACCAATTGGAGCTGTTTAATGCCTTGGAGGCGGGCAGAGTAACATAAAAAAATAATTCGAATACTTAAGACTACTGCCGTATATTGTATCTCATGCGATGGATGCCGAATAAGATATATCGGTCAAAAGGATAGAGGGGTTTGAAATACGATTCAAAGAGCACCTTAAACTAGGAGATTCGAAATCGGCCTTACGTTCGCACCTGACAGAACAGTCATACTGTCATTAGCCTGTCCAGCAATCTTCAAGTTTTAAATATGGAAAATGAGGGATACGCTTTAAAAATACTTTGTCATCGTGGTTCATTAGCCAACTTCGACTGCATCTCCGTTTAATGACTGCTTGTGCCAATAGTTAGTTAGGTCCTGCTTCCTCTTGTTTCATTTTGTTTTTTTTTACCAACTTGTATCATCCTGGTTTGACAATTCGGAACATTAAGGAATAATTTATCTATCTACTTTCATCCAAAGTAGTCCCCCCCCCCCCCCCGGGCCTTGATTCGGTCAGTTAATCTACATCCACATCTACATAGCTACTCTGCAACTCACACTTAAGTGCCTGACACAGGGTTGATCGAACCACCTTCACAATAATTCTGTTAGTCCACTCTCGAACAGAGAAAACTAACAACTATATCCTTCTGTGCGAGCTCTGATTTCCCTTATTTTATTATGGTGATCGTTTCTCCCTATGTAGGTCGGTGACAACAAAATATTTTCCCATTCAGAGGGGAAAGATGGTGAGTGAAATTTCATGAGAAGATTCTGCCTCAAAGAGAAAGGTCGTTGTTTTAATGATGTCTACCCTCAATGCCCTGTATCATGTGCGTGCCACTTTCCCACCTATTTCTCGATAATATAAAACTTGCTGCCCTCCTTTGAACTTCCTCGATGTATTCTGTTAACCCTATCTGGTAAGGATCCCACACCGCGCAGCAGTAGTCCAGAAGCGGACGGACAAGCGTAGTGTCTCTTTAGCAGATCTGATACATCTTCTAAGTGTTCCGCAAATATAAAGCAGGCTTTGATTCGTCTTTCCCATAACATTTTCCATGTATTCCTTTAAATTTAATTTATTCGTAATTCTAATTCCTAGGTGTTGAGGTGAATTTACAGTCTTTGGATTGATTTATTTATTGTGTAATCGAAGTTGTACGAATTCCTTCAGCACCCATCTGGGTGATCTCATACTTTTCATTACTTAGGGTCAATCGCTAATTGTTGCACCATGCAGATGTCTTATCTAAATCGTTTTGTAATTGGTTTTGATCTTCCGATATTCTTACTAGATGAAATAAAGGACAGCATTATCTGCAAATAACCTAAGACGGCTGCTCAGGTTGTCTCCTAAATCGTTCATACTGCTAAGGAAGAACAGCGGGTCCATACCGATACATAGTGGAACGCCAGAAATCACTTCAGTTGTACTCGATAACTTTCCGTCAGTTACTACGAAATGTGTCCTCTCTGAGAGGAAATCACAAATCAAGTCGCATAACTGAGACTACAGTCGCTTGTGAGGTACAGTGTCATAAGCCATCCAAAAATACGGAATTAATTTGAAATCATTTGTCGACAGCTCTCAAAACTTCGTGAGAGTAAAGAGCTAGTTATATTTCACGAGAACTACGTTTTCTTAATGAGAGTTGACTATATGTCAATAGAGGAGAAGTAATTATCTCTTCTTCCAGGTAATTCAAAATGTTCGAACATAATATCCTTCTGCATATCCATTTTAACTATATGGGCCGGTAATATAGTGGATTTCTCCTATTGCCTTTCTTGCATAATGGTCTGACCTGTGCTGCTTTCCAGTCTCTAGGCAGGGCTCTTTCGTTCTGCGAGTGGTTGTATATGATTAAGCACGGAGCCACTGCATCAGTATACTCCGAATGGAACCTAATTGGTATACAGTCTGGACCAGAAGCCTTGATTTTATTAATTTGAGTCACTGTTTCGAGGATGTGTACTTCTAAGTTACTAATGTTGGCAGCTGTTTCTGATTCGAAATATCTTTACTTTGTCTTCTTTGGTGAAAGAATTTTGGAAGGCTGTGTTTAGTACCTTTGGTTTTGCAGCACTGTCATGGATAATATTTCCATTGCTTTGGCGCAGAGGAGGCATGAATGTGTCTTGCCGCTACCGTACTTTACATGCGACTAGATTTTCTGCTAGGTTTCGAGACAAAGTTTCGTTATGGAAACTATTATAAGCATCTCGCATAGAAGTCTGCCTTACATTTCGACCTTCTGTAAAAAGATCTTTGGAAATTTGGCATGCTTTTGTCTGCATAAATCTCTCAATTGTTGCCGATACTATTTCTCTGAATTCAAGCCACATCTAGTCTCTACTTAGATTGTTAATTTGGAAGGAGTGGATATTGTCTCTCAGGAAGGCGTCACACATTTAAACTGCGATTTTGAATAGATATATTTTCCGCTTATTTTGGGGGATTTGGGAGTTACAGTATTCAGTCTCGCTACGACAACCTTGTGTTCACTAATTCCTGCATTCGTTTTGATGTTAATTATTAACTCAGGATTATTTGTTGCCAAGAGATCAAGTGTGTTTCCACAACCGTTCACTATTCCAGTGAGTCATGAACTAATTGCTTGAAACAATTTTCAGAGAATTAGAAAAATTTCGGATGATATTTCAATCGTACCTCCGGATTTAAACATATTTTCGCCAACATATCGAGGATACATTGAAGTCACCACCAACTATAACTGTATGAGTCGGGTACTCGTTTGAAATTACTCAAGTTTTCTTTGAATCTTCCAGCAGTTGTATCATCAGTTGGGAGGTCCGTAAAACGATGTAATTATTATTTTATTCTGATGGCTAAGAATGACCTCATCCCATACTAACTGACGGCAACTATCTACTTCAATTTCGCTATAAGACAAACTACTTCTAACAGTAGGAAACACTCCACCGCCTACCTTATTTAGCCTATCCTTAACACCGTTAGGTCCTTGCAAAAATTTCCGTCGATCTTATCTCCAGCTTCAGCTAGCAGAACGGTTTGGGCATCAGCGCTTTCTATTAGAGGTTGCAGCTCTGGCAATTTTCCAACACAGCTACGACAATTTACAACTGTTACACTGTTGGTACCTATATCTATGTTCTTTCTGTATTCGACCTGCAATCTTTGAGACTGAAGCTCTTTCTGCGTTTCCCTGAGATCTTTTAACCTAAATAACAACCCAGTCCACGCTATACAGCCCCCGCTACACGTGTAGCCACCTTCTGCGTATAATGTTCTCCTGGCCTATTTAGCCTAACCCAAAACTCCACCACCCTATGGCGCAAGTCGAGGAATCTGCAGCTTACACGGTCGCAAAAACGTCTGGACCTCTGATTCAGGTCCACCGTTGGGCTCTGTCCAGATGTCCGCAATCTGTCCTGTCGACTATACTGCAAACGGTGAAGTCAGCTTTCTACTCGAAAGCAAGACTGGCAGCCTTAACCACTTCTGATAGTCGTTGAAACTAGAGAGAATCTCTTCTGATCCAAAGCGACGCATATCATTGGTACCGATATGAGCTACCACCTGCAGTTGGCTGCACCCTACGCTCTTCATGACATCTGGAAAGACCGGTTCCACATGTGGAATGATCCCATCCGTTATGCACATGGAGTGCAAATTGCCTTTCTTCCTCTCCTTGGAAGCTACGTCCTTAAGAGACCCCATAATGAGCCTAACATTGGAGCTAGCAGCTACCAATAATGACACCGTCTGTGACTGCCCGGATCTTGCAGGCTGGGAGGTTTCCTCTGAAACACGACAAGCAACTGCGTCTGGTTGATGGACCTTGTCAGCCACAGGTAGGACCTGGAACCTGTTTGTCAGACTGAGGAGGCCTTGCGTTCTGTGCCGCGAGAAGTCTTTCTTAGCTTGCCACACTCAGAGGCTACTTCACAGTGATCACGAGCGAGTGGTCAACATGAAGAACTGTGTTCAATAAAATAGATTAACACGCAGAGAATCAAAAACTAAACTATCAAAGTACATAGATGAAACAATAAAATTCTCTCCTGGTGAGGCAGTCGTAAAATGTCTCAAACTAGTTTACTTCGCTGTTGCTTCACTGTCTTGGCCGGCGACTGCTGCCAGACCCTATGGCAACTAGTTTGTCCCTGCTTCGTTTTGGTGCTGTTCAAAAAATTTTTTAAAATTATCTTATCTGGTTACGGAGGTTTTTAACCTTTTTTATTGATTTCTTAATCAAGCACGTTTCTTATAAAGCAGATCACGCTAGTCTAGATCCTGGCTTTCATTACTTTTTTCTTCTATATGTTATCGTTGCTTGTCATCATTTATAACTTTTAATGGCTATCATCTTGAATCCGCTATGCAACCATTAACGTGCTACTTTCAGTGGACAACATTGGCACTAATAATAGTTTCTACGAATTCACTTTGGTTTTACCACATTGTACGGATTAACCAGCCTTCATCATCGGAGCTATCATTCTGTTTGTCTAATATCTGTGGATGCGCATGCGCGTTGCACATTACCTCTGTCTCCATGTTGCCGTCTGGAGTTTCCGCAGTTCACGCTGCCTGTTAGTGCACAAGCCAGGTAGCGAACTTGATACGGATAAGTTCAGCCTCTTGACATACGGCTTCGCAATCCGTTGCTTTCTGCCGATTGAGCAGTTCGGTAGGAGACGATATTTAGCTACGTTTCACTTCATGTCAATTTCTTGCTAGGCTTTAAAATAGTTTTATATTGGATTTTTTCGAGGGATTAGCTACAGCTTAAGATTGAAGAACTGAGTCTTTACCAGTGTGTTTTCAATCTATTTTAGGCAAATGAGAGTCCGTTATCTGCCCAAATTTCGCATCATCCAGTAGATGATCATATATGGTCTGTGCTTTGATCACTATTTTGGTGTACGGGGATCCCGCTAGCTCACCACATACTGTTACTCCTAGTGAGTGGAATTTTAGTATTTTAGCTGCCTCGTAGTCTCTTTAGGAATTTCTTTTTATTAGGTTTCGTCCTTTATAGGTATCACGGGAGCGTTCTTTGTTTTATATATATATATATATATATATATATATATATATATATATATATATATATATATATTTCTGGTATTGTATTTCTGAAAATCTTCTTCAATTTCTAAGAGTTGACTATTCTCATATTGTCTTTTTGTTTGTCTAATTAGTTTTGAAGTGTCTTTTCTAGTTGCCATGAATGTATCATATGTGTCTTCTGTCTTGTTGCTATTCCATGCTTTAAATGCCTCTTGTCTGGCTTTAATTGCATGATCACAGTTTTCATTCCACCAAGCCTAATATCTGTGGATGCGCATGCGCGTTGCACATTACCTCTGTCTCCATGTTGCCGTCTGGAGTTTCCGCAGTTCACGCTGCCCAGTCACATACAAAATCCTCTCTCAATGTCTTCTGAACCGAGCACAACAGCAACTTGAATGGAAAATTGGCGAATATCAAGCAGGTTTCAGGCCAAATAGATCTTGCCCAGAACAGATTTTAGTCCTCAAACTAATTCTCAGACATCAAAAAATTTACAATAAAAAACTAGTTTGTACCTTTGTAGATTTTAGAAAGGCTTATGACTCAGTGGATCGTGAATCTCTTTTCCAAATTGTGAAAGAACAAGGCCTGGATCATAAAACCACGGCAATTATCAGAGACACGCTAACTGGTACAAAATCAAAAGTAAAGTTCAGAGGAGAAATTTCAGAATCCTTTGAAATAAAAACAGGCGTGAGGCAAGGTGATGGACTCTCTCCGTTGCTATTTAACTGCGTTCTAGAAAAAGTAATACAAGAGTGGCGCGAACGAAAATTGGAGTTCAAAATTGACCAACCAGTGAAATTAGGACGAACAAATATTCGAATAGACTGTTTGGCCTTTGCAGACGACTTGGTTATTCTAACGCAGGACATCCAAATTGCTCAGAAACAAATAGAAATCCTTAAAGAAACAGCAGAAAGAGTAGGTCTCCAAATCTCATTTGAAAAAACACAGTATATGACTAGCAACAAACTGGCACCCAAACTTTTGGAAACTAAGTATGGAAAAATCAAAAGAGTTTCGCAATTCAAATATTTAGGTGAAACAATCTCAGAGACTGGTCTAGAAAAATTGGAAATGAAATTCGTTGTCAAAAGATGGAGACAGCTTTTAGACTTACAAAAGACATCTACAACAAAAAATGTCTCTCGAGGTACTCTAAATTGAGACATTACAACACGGTCATAAAACCAGAGTGCCTTTATGGGGCTGAAACGCTAATTTTAAACAGAAAAAAGGACATTCAAGAAATCCAAAAAAGAGAAAGAAAAGTAATCAGAAAAATTCTAGGTCCAAAATATACTGAAGAAGGAACATACAGGCTAAGAGCAAATAGTGAAATTCAACAATACACCAGCATATATTCAGATATGAAAAAACGCAGATTAAAATTTTATGGGCATATTAAAAGAATGGATGCTACCAGACTAACTAAACAAGTAGTGGAATTCTACGAAAATCGAAGTAAAGCTAAATTTGAGACAATAAAATGGATTGCTGCTATAAAAGAGGACATGAAAGAGGCAGATATAAAACAAGATGAAATTCAAGACAGAAAATTATTTAGGCAAAAAATTCATGACTGGGTAGTTGGTCAAGCTGAAAAACCAAAGAAAACTGGAACCACATGGTCTGATGAAAGGAAAAGAGCTCATTCCGAGAGAATGAAAACAATTTGGGCAGAGAGAAAGTCTAAAAGAAAATAACTGAATGCCCCGTGATTGTACTTCGCGTGGTCCAGTAGGGCCCAAACGTGAATAAAATATATAGCGTCTGCTACTTGGCGAAAATTTTCTGACTACAAACGCTGGGTCATCCCATTCTCTCTTCTCGATCGGAACATGACTTGATTTTGTAAGTGTGTTCATCCCGTGTATACTTTTCATTTTAGTTACGTTGTCTTGCCTTACATGAGTCGTTGCCTAACCGTTTGCACATATCGCACCTGATGAGACAGCTAAAATGTTGCGAAACTGGTCGTGTCAGAAATAAAGGACTTACAGCAAAAGCGGTCTTACCTTTTCAGAATGAATATTAATACTGGGCTTTTGATAATACTTCAGTTAATTTGATTTCAGCTACTGATTTTGTTTGGTAGAATAATACTGTAACAGATAAACTACGTAATGCAGTATGAGTAAGATTCTATCAACTGCGGCACTATAAAAGTTCAGTAGAGTACTAGTTCCTGGGTACATAACCATGTTGTACCTTGGAAGATTTTTTCAAACTTGGAGAAACTTAACTTTTCCTGATATTTATCTAATTTCAGAATAAGACTGCAACACAGAAAAACTGAATGCTATGGTTTCAAGATGGAATAAAAATTATTAAACTTCTGTTAGAGGAAGCGGTACATATGAGGAACATGTGTAGTAATATGAAATACTATGGTTTCTCGCCTTATAAATCCTGTACCCTGGAGAGCTGCTTGAAACTATATCAGCAACTGATGCCAGCTTTGAGATGCAGTCATATTGCAGCTGGCAGAAATTGGGAGTGAGTGAAGCTGTTTTAACAAGTTCAGTATGAGAAATAATTGTTGCAGGTTGGTGATTCACAGTTCCATGTTTCTCATAACACACAAATTAAGATATTTTCTGAACAGACGTTTAGCTAATACATAAAGCTATAAAATGGCGTGTTTGTTACCTATTTAAATTTAATTTTCTATTTTATTTGCGTTTTTGAATTTCAAGGTGGCTGTGTCGCTAATGTGGAATACTAGTATTCCACATCTGTACCCTAGTGTTCTGTATTTGTACCATACTTTCACAGCCTGTTTTATTTATAGATATTGCTTCAGCAATGACTTTACAAACTCGAAAGCGGTAGGGATGAGATTGCTATGCATACAGAAATTAAAAATATTGGCCTTCCTGCAGGCGGCAAAAACTTTCCAAGTTCCCAGGACCACTCTATTTAGGTTAGTAAAATCAGATATACCAGGTGATGTAGCCACCAAGACCAAGCTTGGGCGAAAAGCTGTTCTATGTACTGAATAAGAACAATACTTGATTGAATGTACCATGAAAATGGAAAGCAAATTTTTTTTGTTTACCTGGAACGATCTCCAACAGATAGCATTTGGGTTTGCTGCAGCTAATAATATCCGGAATTAATTTTTGGGTGAATGGGCTGGGAGAGAGTGGGTACACCTTTCCTTGAAGCCGTAGAAAAAGGATATTCACATTCTAAAACCCACAGCAACCTCATTTAAGACTTATAGGTTTAACAAGAGGTAATGTGGAAATATTTTTTCTCTCTCTTCTTTCACAACAAACTGCTTTCCACCAGACAGAATATACAATGTCGACGAGACTGGTCTAAGCATTGTGCAGAGCAGAATTCCCCACGTCGTTGCAAGAAGTGGAAAGCGAAAAGTAGCAGTAATCTTTCCTGCAGAGAGTGAATCACTTGTGACATTGGTGCCTGCGTGAGTGCCACACGAAATTTTAATCTGCCCATGATACTATTCCCTCGTGAGAACTGTAGCAGTCAGGTAATGAGAGGTGGCTCACCTAGACCCTTTCTTGTATGTCATCTCTATGGATGGATTTAATGCCAACTCTTCACTGATTGGTTTCAACATATGCTGGGAAAGGTGAAGATAATGGCATAATCACCTGTTCTTCTGATTCTGGAATGGCATTATAGCCACTCCAGAAATCTGGAGGTTATAAATCTCACGCAAAAACCACGTTAGCATCTTGTGTCTGCCTCCCACAAGATGTAACTGCTGAATAGAACTTCCATGATTCGTTTGAAAGCCTATTACTCAGAGCAGGTACGCTTGTGGATAAGGGAAAAGGCACGTTCAGTAACAAACAGGAACATCGCCGAACTGTTTGGGAAGGCCTGAGATAGCAGTAAATGGGACTAGAGTGACAGTAATATATCCGTTAAACCCTCATATTTTCAGGGATGCAGATTTCATTGCCAACAATGAAGAATAACAGAGGTTATAAGCAATGATCCAGTCCAATCTGCAGGAATTGTGGCTTCTAAAAATGGAAAGGCTAACATTGATGTCGGGACAGGAACATCTTCCGCAATGTCTGAAATTAAACAGTGGCAGATCTCAAATAAAGAGGAGGCCAGGCACTAGTGAAAAAGTCAGGTTCTTCAGCAGTCCTAACCTCGTCTCCATACAAGAGATCTCTTGAAGTATCGACAACAGCATCCAACAAAACTGAGACAAAGAAGCAGAGGCCACCAAAGCCTAGGAATCAAAAATCATCTGATTCTGAGGATGATTTTAGTGTGAGATGATTCGTCTATCGTCTGTAGCGTTCCGGACAACGGTGTACCCAGAATGTAGATGCTGATTCCCTCTTTTACTCGGGTAAATTTTTGAAGGACAAGTCAGGGGAAAAATGGATAATGTGTCTAATGTGCAAAATGTGGGCACACACTGAATGTGCAGGTTCTGATAAAGTACGATATGTATGTGACTTCCGCAAGTGAAATTACTTAGAGTAAGGAGTTTAATGACTGAAAATACTATATTTCGTGTGTTTTTTCTATTGTAGTAGTATGTGTTACAGTTTATTCTTTGACAATAAATTTTTAGATTTTCCATTATTTGTTTTAACTTCAACAAAATGAAACGAATGAATTGTTCCTAATTTTTAGTCTATAATCTGAAGAGCCAGAAACGTCAAACTCTGTGTTAAGCCTAATTCCGAAATGTTCATCACGTAGTACGTGTTCTAAAATAAAAGCACCATTAAAATATATCCCAAAGTATGTGCTACAGATAGTTTGTTTGCTTAATTTGAAAAACTGAGAAATTTATGAACGACAAACAAAAGAGTATTCCTTATTTATACCACTTCGTCTACTATTCTGGCTAGAAGCGAAAGTCTGAAAAATATTCCAACGTAAAACACACTTCCTTAGAGCAGGACAAGCTGCGGACAGGATCGCTTTTCCAGTTCTTTTCTTCGAGCTTTGCTGTATGGTTACTTTCAATTTTCGAGACGGCATCCAGGATTTCTAATTTTATTAATCAAGGAAGGCCGACAGTCCACGTATTCTAATGATTCTCAATTATCCGCAGGGACGAGAAGAGAAGCGTCAAAGTATGGAGATGACCGAAATCTGTCCAGCGTCAGCTCACGGGTAATGAATGCAGACCAGTGTTTGAAGGTAGACGAAGGCACCGAGGATATGACGAAAATATATCGGAACAATGTTACGGGAACAGTATGAAACAAATAGTTCGTGAAAAGCGTAAACAGCACAATTTCCCTACGTAAATTCGTAGCTTTTTTCATGCTGACAAGAGAAGACGTCTTCCTGGTCCGAAATAACACTGGCCGATGCCGAGTGTATTGGCGCCACAGCAGCAATACGCAGGATGTGCGGGCTAAGAGCTGATGGTGGCCGATGTAATTAGCGCTGGCACTGCGGGCGGCGGGCAAACGGGCGCCTACAGAGCAGATGCTAGCCCTGCTGTCGACACACGATTAGACGTCAGTAATTCCGCCCACCGTCTGAAAACAGGAGACACCCGCACACAGCTGGAGAAGCAGCTCGTACATTACACAGCAGCCGCTTGCTGGACAGTAAGGCCACGCCATATTCAACGACGAGGTCGAGATGAAATGACTGCTGTACGTGTAAAGCAAATATCTTTCCCAGGTGAATGAACAACTACCCATGGCTATTCGAGACACTAAAAACAGCAACCCCGACTTCATGCGTAAGTTTCTTGTTGAATTAAGTTCTGACGTAATATCGAGTTTCTCTAAACCACATGTACCGAGAGAAACAATCTGAATCGAGGAGATTGCGCAGTCGTTAGCACAATGGCCTCTCACCGGGAGGAAGACGGTTCAAATCCGGGTCCGGCCATTCAGATTTAGGTTGCCATGTTCAAATGTGTGTGAATTCCTAAGGGACCAAACTGCTGCGGTCATCGGTTACACACTACTAAAACTAACTTATGCTAAGAACAACCCCCCCCCTCCCCCCCACCATGCCCGAGGGAGGACTCGAACCTCCGGCGGGAGCGGCCGTGCAGTCCGTGACACGGCACCTCAAACCACGCGGCCACTACGCTCGTAGGTTGCCCTGATTTCCCCAAATAACTTAAGGCAAATGCAGGAGTGGTTCCTTTGAAAGGACACTGCCGATTTCATTTCCCATCCTTCCCTAATCTGATCCTGTGCCACGCCTCTAATGAGCTCGTTGTCGACGGCATGTTAAATACTAATCTCCCTTCTTCAAACAGTCTGAGTAAGCTGCTGTTTAGATCATCAACTCTGTCTGGTTTCATGAAATTTTTCCTTCCTGTCGTTTGACAGTTCTCCTCTTCAGTTCAACGTAACTCCTACATGCAACAATATCAGCCATCTGTGTTATGTACACAAATATAGGCCAGCCCCTGCGATTCTATCCTTAAAATAAAATGTTTAGTAACGATCGGTGTCGTAAACGTACCCCTCTATCTTAATCTTCGATACACTATGTTTTTAATGCAGAATTTTTTCTGGTTAGCTCTTTGGAGGACGTACTCATTCCTTGCTCTGTAAATCAATCTGATCTCGGCAATCTCCTGACAGGTCGCGTATTAAGGCTTCTAATCCTAGCGGCTATAACTTAAACAGAGCAGTGACCAAGGATTAAAATATATAATTTTAAAAGAAAATAACTATTACTAGTTTAGGATTGAGAAATCCATCTTCAAATGGCGCCATACACAATCTTATTGTGCTTAGACCTCGTTTTGAAATATATGATCAACTGACATACATTTTTAGTTGAGAAATAGTGCTGCAAATAGTACCGAGTATAACTGGAACGGAGCGTTCCGCGGAACTCAAGGACTTCGAACGTGGTCAACGTGGGTGGGTGTCACTTGTCATAACCGTACACGAGATTTCCACACTCCTAAACATCCCTAGATCTACTGTTTCCGATGCGATAGTGAAGTGGAAACGTGAAGGGACACGTAAAGCACAAAAGCATAAAGACCGACCTCATCTGTTGACTGACAGAGACCGCGGACAGTTGAAGAGGGTCGTAATGTGTAATAGGCAGACATCTATCCACACCATCACACAGGAATTCCAAACTGCATCAGTATCCGCTGCAAGTACTATGACAGTTAGGCGGGAGGTGAGAAAATTTGGATTTCATGGTCGAGCGGCTGCTCATAAGGTACACATCACGCCGGTAAATGCCAAACGACGCGTCGCTTGGTGAAAGGAGCGTAAACGTTGGACGACTGAACAATGGAAAAACGTTGTGTAGAGTGACGAATCACGGTACACGATGTGGCGATCCGATGGCAGGTTGCGGGTATGGCGAATGCGCGGTGAACGCCATCTGTCAGCGTGTGTAGTCCCAACAGTAAATTTCGGAGACGGTGGTGTTATGGTGTGGTCGTGTTTTTCATGCAGGAGGCTTGCACCCCTTATTGTTTTGCGTAGCACTATCACAGCGCAGGTCTACATTGATATTTGAAGCACCTTCTTTCTTCCCACTGTTGAAGAGCAATTCGGGGATGGCGATTGTATCTTTCAACACGATCGAGCACCTGTTCGTATAGCACGGCGTCTGGCGGAGTGGTTACACGACAATAACATCAGTGTAATGGTCTGACCCGCACGTAGTCCTGTACGATGATGGGGATGAGAGGAGAGGGTCAAACCCGATGCTGGCACGTAGAATACTCTTCTCGAACAGTACCACGGAGGCCGCCGAGCTTAACGGATCACCATCAAAAGAGTCACATGCTCTCACTTGATGAGACGGTGTGGGGTGCTTTCGAATTTAATCCTGGACTTTGGTGAAAAGATTGTTGATAAAGAACTTTACGTTACGAACTCACCTCACCATTCCGGCCAAATACTAGAACTGAAAATTTATTCACGACTAGGATTCTACCTCTCAGTCGACCGTCAACTCACAGGCGGGTTGTTTTCATCTCATTTACATATAGGGACACCCGATAGAAAACCTTATATAAAATCGAGTAGCAAAAGATTCGAGAAATCAGACAGTAATAGAAAGATACTCACGAAAAAAGCGGAACCACAAATAGAATACGTGTCAACTACAATGACGGAAATTTTAACTGTTACACCATGAATGGAAATTGCCTAAGCATTCTTAACAAAGATCCTGAATATTCCACCCTCCAGGAAAGCTATCACGCTTAAATCATTCTCTGAACTGAGAGATGGATAAAACCCAAAGTAGTCCGAAATATTAAACGAGGCATAGAACATATATCGAAGTATCGAAAAGACACGTTGGACGTCATATGAGATAGTGTGTTCCTTGAAATCGACAAAACTACTGTCTCTATAGAAGTCGAAGATGAGTTTGACTGCGCGCTTACTTTGATGCTACTAATTGGCCTAGTGAACTCTCGTTAGCCATTGAACATCTATGCAGGCCAAGCGATTTAGCCATAATAGTCGTACAATCGTTAAAAGAAAGCCTACCCTCAGCAGGGCGGAAATACGACGATCATGAAGTATTAGTTTCAGGTGATTCCAGCCTTCTGAGCACAGACTGAGACATCTATAGCTTCAATACAGTCAGTATTGTGAAGTTTTTCGGAGCACATTTTCCGAGAACTGTCTTGAGCAGCTAACAACCCACACGCACTGTACAAATGGGGTTCAAAAAGTTTTGCACAGTCATCTCTAATTTTTTTATTTTTTTGCAGGAGGGGAATGAAATTTTTAGTGAACATACTTGGAACATTTAGCTATATACTGAGCTTACTCAATGTAGCCTCCTTCAGCTGTGACGCATCTGGCCCAACGTTCTTTCCATGATGTAAATGCAATTTGGTAAAATTCTGGGATTGACTTTTCACTATTGCTTGGCACAGGAAATAAGGTCTTTCTCACTATCAAATGTCTTACCGCGCAGGTGGGTCTTCAGACGACCAAAAAGGTAAAAATCAGACGGAGCCAAGCCTGGCTGTAGGGAGGATGAGGAACAATTTTCCAACCCATTTTCCTGATTTTCTCCTGCGTCATAAGGGCTGTATGGGGTTTGGCATTGCCATGGTGTAGTCTGATGAGTTGACCCTGAAGCTGTGGTCTGTGCGTCTTGATAGATCGTCGCAGCTTGTAACGGTCCCTGTTAATTGTGGAGCCAGGTTCCAAAAAGTCAATGAAAATGACACCACATTGATCCCAGAAGAGGGAGGCCATCACCTTTCGGCCTGCTGTTCGTGAAAGTCTAGGTTTCTTCTTCCGAGGGGAACACGGATGACGCCACTCCATGGATTGGGTTTTGCTCTCAGGTTCGGACAAAAGAAACTGTTTCGTTCTGGGTAATGACGCCGTCAAAACACTGTTTCCACTCTTCGGTAGAGGTATTTATGAGACCCTCACATACATTCTTCCTCAACGTTTTCATTTCTCTTGTCAATAGCCTAGGCACCCAAATGCACAGATTTTTCTGTACCCCAGTGACTGTACCAGTGATACCACACTACCAATGACAAACGAGACATCACGTGTGGTCAGACGTATCATTTTGGATGATTTGATCAATGGTCTCCTTATTCACATCACTCACTGCCGTCGATGGTGTACCGCATCGTGGATTGCCCAGTAAAGAGAAATCACCTCCTTTAAACCTTTGCAACCACCGCTCGATACTGCTGCGATCCACCTGTGTCCTCCCCATAAACAGGGAGCAACTTCCCGTGAATCGATCTGGCAGAGTCATCGCCGGTCTTGAAGAGGAACTCCATTACCGACCGTTGTCGCAACTTGGCATCTACTTCACAGTCCATTATGGCTCACCTGTAAACAAAAGAAAATACTTTTATGCACCAACTTACAGCTAAATGTTCGAAGTATGTTCACAAATTTCATTCTCCTCCTGCAAAAAATAAAACAATTAGACGACTGTGCAAAACTTTGTAAATATGAGGGCATGCTCAAAAGCAATGCCTCCGAATTTTTTATTCTGTTCTCAGTATCGTCCGAGTTATTACATGTCATGCGTATTACGCGTCAACTTTCCCGATTCACTGACATAAGTTGTGACCGTCTGCCGCCAGACAGCTCCGAACTGTAGCGTCTGACATGGCGGTTTATAACGTAACTATGTCGGTGCCTAAGAAACAGCGTGCTGTAATGTAGTTTCTAACAATGAAAACGTGTCTCAAATTGAAATTCCTCTCTTTCAGCATGACAATGCCAGTCCACAAACGAGCGCTGCGACATCTGCAACAATCCGACGCCCTGGATTCACTGTCATCGATCATCCTCTGTACACTCCCTACTGTATCCAAAACTTAAAGAACACCTTCGAGGACTTCACTCTGATAGTGATCGACGGGTGCAAGCAGAACTAAGGTTGTGACTCCCTCCACGAAGTCAAAGTTTACAGTAAAGGTATCAAAAAACTGATCTCTTTTCGGCAGGGTGACTGTATTGAGAAATAAATATCCAGGGATGAAAAATAAAGATGTAGACTGTTGATAACGTTTGTTCTATTTAAGAAACCTTAGGGGTTTTCGCATAAAACATTGGGAGATATTATTTTTCAGCACACCCTCGCATGTTACAACTTGCAGCCACAAAGAGATCTGACCCTGTCGTCACTATCATTGTAGAGGCAAGGAGTAATGATCATGATGGCATCACTGCGACGGTGGTTACTAAAGTTACTAAACCCATTAAGGAGTGTGGGATAGATTTTATGGTGGAAAGGGGACGTAAGTAGTTTTTAGAATCCTACGTAGACAATGATTGGACATAACCCGTCACCCATGACTGATGTAGAGGAAGAATAGGCAAAGCTTAAACCAACCGTAAATCGTTCTGTGGAGAAGTACGTGTTGTGAAAGTGGATTTAAAACTGTAGATCAACCGTGGTTTAGTAACAAAATTCTATAAACGCTGGGGAATCAGACTTTGAGCTCTCGGTTCAGAAAAAAAGAAAAACGCATCACGAAGAAATTATCCTACATGTCCAGACAAGAAAATTATTACAATCTTAGAAAAACTGGAGGATTTATTCGACAGAAAGAGCTTCAGAAATTAGGAAAGTCAAGAAGGCGTTGGTTCACCTCTGGCCCTTTCACAAGCAGTTAATAGGCTTGGCGTTGATTGATAGAGCGTTAGATCGTCAAAATCCCTAGACGGTAGGAGCGCACTGTTCAGTCCTCCAAACGTTCTCAACTGGGAAGAGATCCGGTGACCTTTCTGGCCATGGTACAGTTCTGAAAGCACAGAGATAAGCAGTTGAAACTCTAGAAGTATGCGGGAGGGCATATCCTGCTGAAACGTAAGCCTAGGATGGCTTGCCACAGAGGACAACAAAACAGGGCGTGCAATATTGACGACGTATCGCTGTGCTGTAAGGGTGCCGAGGATGGCAACCAAAGGGGTTGTGTTATGAAAAGGAATGGCACCACAGACGATCACTCCTGGTTGTCGGGGCGCAAGGCGGGCGACCGACGAAATTGACACGCTGAATTACAGAGCAATATCCTTATACTGCTTTCTTGAATATATTCTAAGTTGGAATATAATAAATTTCCTAGGAACGGAAATGCTTGCCTCCACAAATCAGCACAGACTTAGAAAGCATCGTCCTTGTGCATCAAAGCTTGCTCTTCTCTCACACGATGTCCTGCAAGCCATAGATGAAGTGCAGCAGGCATATCCTATTTTCCTAGATTTCCGGATAGCGTTTGACACAGTGGCCCACTGTAAAGCCACCGAGGGTCCGAGCGTACGGATTAGGTTTTCAGATACGAGAATGGTTCGAAGACTCTTCAAGTAATAGAAGCCAGCACGTTGCCCTGAACGTCGATAGTTCTTCAGAGAAAAGGGAATCATCAGGAGTGCCCCAGAGAAATGTGATAGGACCGCTCTTGGGCTCTCTATACCCAAATTATCTGAAGGATAGCAGCAATCTGCAACTGTTTGCTGGTGACGCAGTGGGCATGAAAAAGTCGTCGTTGAGTGACTGTAGGAGGATACAGGATTGTTTAGACAGAATTTCAGTTTGTGTGATGAATGGTAACTCGAGACAAATGTAGAAAAATAAAGGTTAACGCGGGCGAGTAAGAGAAACAACCCCGTAATGTTCGAATACACTATTAGTTATGTGTTTGACTCAATAAAGTCGATTAAATTTCCGGGTGTACAACTACACAGTGATACAAGACGGAACGAGCATGTAAGGTAAGTAATGTTGAAGGAAAATGAGCGACTTCGAGTTTTGGGAAAGTGTAGCTTACGCTGAGGTGTCAAGAGTGGAATACCTACAAATCTAGTGTTCGACCTCCTTTCGTCCGACGTAGTGCAGCAACTCGTGGCATAAACTCAGCAACTCATTGTGTCCCCTGCAGAAATATTGACACGTACTGCCGATATAGCTGTCCATAAGTACGAAAGTATTGCCGGTGCAGGATTTTGTGTACGAACTAACCTCTCGATTATGTCCCATAAATGTTCAATGGATGGTCAAATCATTCACGAAAATAGTCCAGAATGTTGTTCAAACCAATCGCAAATTATTGTGGCCCGGTGACATGGTGCATTTTCGTTAATGAAAATTCCATTGTTGTTCGGGAACATAAATTCCTTGAATGGCTGCAAATGGTCTCCAAGTAGTCGAATATGAGTTCAAATGTTCAAATGTGTGTGAAATCTTATGGGACTTAACTGCTAAGGTCATCAGTCCCTAAACGTACACACTACTCAACCTAAATTATCCTAAGGGCACGCGCACGCCCGAGGGAGGGCTCGAACCTCCGCCGGGATCAGCCCCACAGTCCAGGACTGCCTCGCCTAGACCGCGAATATGTGTACTTCCAGCCAATGATCGGTTCAGTTGAACCAGAGGACACAGTCCTCGGTCTTTAAGTAAAGGCTTTCGGCGACTGTGCTGTTCGTGGTGAGAGGTGATGCCTCAAAATTTGTATTCTTGGCAGACACGTGACACTGTGGATATCGGAATACTGAATTCCCTTACGATTCCCGAAATGGACTGTCCCATGCGTCTAACTCAAACTATCATTCCGTTCAAAGTCTGTTAATTCCCTTCGTACGCCCATAATTACGTCGGAAACCTTTTCACATGAATGACGTCAGTGCAAATGACGGTTCCGTAACTGATCTGGCCTTATATACCTTATGTAAGCGATACTATTGCCATCTGTATACGTGCATATTGCTACCACATGACTTTAGTCAATTCAGTGTTATGTTTAAAGAAGACGGCGTATAGAACACTAGCGCGATTCATTCTTGACTACCGTTCGAAAGTTTGGGACCCTCACCACGTCGGATTAAATGAAGACATCGAAGCAATTCAGAGACGTGCTGCTAGATTTGTTATCGGTAAGCTTCCCCCATGAACCATGGACCTTGCCGTTGGTGGGGAGGCTTGCGTGCCTCAGCGATACAGATGGCCGTACCGTAGGTGCAACCACAACGGAGGGGTATCTGTTGAGAGGCCAGACAAACATGTGGTTCCTGAAGAGGGGCAGCAGCCTTTTCAGTAGTTGCAGGGGCAACAGTCTGGATGATTGACTGATCTGGCCTTGTAACATTAACCAAAACGGCCTTGCTGTGCTGGTACTGCGAACGGCTGAAAGCAAGGGGAAACTACAGCCGTAATTTTTCCCGAGGACATGCAGCTTTACTGTATAATTAAATGATCACGTAACTAATGAGGAGGTATTGAACAGGATTGGGGAGAAGAGAAGTTTGTGGCAAAGCTTGACTAGAAGAAAGGATCGGTTGGTAGGACATGTTTTGAGGCATCAAGGGATCACAAATTTAGCATTGGAGGGCAGCGTGGAGGGTAAAAATCGTAGAGGGAGACCAGGAGATCAATACACTAAGCAGATTCAGAAGGATGTAGGTTGCAGTAGGTACTGGGAGATGAAGAAGCTTGCACAGGATAGAGTAGCATGGAGAGCTGCATCAAACCAGTCTCAGGACTGAAGACCACAACAACAATAACAAGTTCGATCAACACGGGATTATTAGAGAGAGGCTTCGTGATCTGAAATGAGAATGCCTGGAGGAAGGCGACGTTCTCTTCGTGAAACGCATGAGAAAATTTGGAGAACCTGCAATTGTTACTGACTGCAGAAAGATTCTACTGTTGCCAACGAACATTTAATGTAAAGACCGTGAAGACAAGAGAAGGGAAATTAGGTTCGTAAGGAGGCATATAGATAGACTTTTTCTCTGCTACATTTGCAAATGGATCAGGAAAGGAAGTGACTAGTTGTAGATTAGATTAATACTTGTTCCATAGATCATGAATACGACACTTCGTAATGATGTGGAACGTGTCAGGTTAATAAAAGATGTGTAAAAGATATTACATTACACAAAATATTGCATGACACTAATGTTTAAGTTGCTTTTTTTTCCCTTAATTTATATCTAAAAATTCAGCCAATGAGTAGAAGGAGTTGTCATATGCGAGGCTACTCTTGAATACATTACTTTCTCAAAAATTGTTGATAGAGCTGTCAGAAGAGAGATTGGGCGGTAGTTGTTGACATCCGACGTATCCCCCTTTTTATGCAATGGTTTTACAATGGCATATTTCAGTCTATCGGGGAAAACACCCTGCTCCAAAGAGCTATTACATACGTGGCTGAGAATCCTACTTATCTGTGGGAACAAGCTTTAAGTACCTTGCTGGAAATACCATCAATTCTGTAAGAGCTTTTACTTTTCAGTGAGTTTATTATTTTACTGATTTCAGAGGGAGAGGTTGGTGGAATTACAGTTGTTTCAAACTGCACAGGTATGGACTCTTCTATTAGTAGCCTTGCCTCTTCTAGTGAAGATCAAGATCCTATTTTCTCCACAACATTTAAAAAATGATTATTGAAAATATTTTCAATTTCTGATTGTTTGTTAGTACACTTGTCATTCAGTTTTGTGGCACTTCAGTCTTCCTGTGCTCTTGGTTGCCCTGACTCCCTTTCAATAATATTCCAAATTGCTTTAATTTTATTATCAGAGTTACTGATCTCAGACATGATACACATGCTTCTGGACTTTTTAATAACTTTTGTTAGTACTGCACAATAGTTTTTATAATGTTGAACAATTTCGGGGTCTGTATTCCCTCTTGCTGTTAGATACAGTTTTCTTTTACGGTTGCAAGATATTCTTATTCCTTTAGTTAGCCAAGGTTTTTTATATGTTTTCTTGGAATTATGTTTAACTGTTTTCTTGGGAAAACAATTTTCAAATACCCTTAAAATGTATCGTGAAGTAAGTTATATTTCAAGTTTGCATCGGGTTCCTTATACACTTCATCCCAGTCTAGCTGCTGTAGGCTTTCCCTAAAGTTTGCAATATTTATATTGTTAATTGAACGTACTGCTTTGAAAGTCTGATTTGATATACTGCATGGAGCTATGTCATGTACTGTAACTATCCGTGCACCATGATCTGAAAGACCATTCTCAACAGGATAAGCAATTATGTCCTTAAACTTATCTTGGTCTATAAAAAAGTTATCTATCAACGTACTGCTGTTCTTTGTTATCCGAGTAGGAAAATCAATGACGGAGCTCAAATTGAAAGAACTGAGTAATACTACAAGGTCAGTCTTCCTATTACACTCTTTCAGGGAATCAACATTGAAATCCCCATAAATGATAATTTGCTTCCCCCCGTCTGACAGCTTGCACAACAAAGCATCCACGTTTTCTAGAAATAGCTGGAAATTCCCTGAGGTAGACCTATACACTGTTAAAATTATGAAAATGCCATCATTTAGTTTAAGTTCAGTGGCACATGCTTCCACATGTTGCTCTACACAAAATTTTTTAGTTTCTAAATTTTTTACACTGTGGAAGCTTTTGACATACATGGCAACTCCTCCTCTCATCATATTATCTCTACTTACATGTGCAGCTAATTTGTACCCATTGATGCTAACCTTTTGCATATCAGTGACAACGTGATGCTCACAGGCATAGTACATCTATTACTTTCTCAATTTCTATATCTTATACACAGAGCAGAAGCTCATCAATTTTATTCTTTATTCAGCCAATATTTTGATGAAATATATTAACATTATTTTTCACTTTACTTTTGCCTTGCTGAGTTTCCCACTGGACACTGATCTTACACTAAAAAAGAGATTCCACCATGAGATGTAGTTCCTCCCCCTTTAAATTTCTTGCTATCAGCCCAGCCAGTGTACCCTTCCCTTTCTTGTTGAGGTGTAGGCCATGTATAGTATAGTCCCACCTACAGAGTGAATCAACAGGAACCACACCAATGTGTGACCCTGCACCAGATCCAAGTAGCCGTTCCAACTCCAAATTAACTCTCCTGACAGAAGAGCTCAAATGAGGTCGGTCGTGGCGCTCCAGAACCGACGCAAACCCAACACTGGTATGACTCGATGTTGATGCAATCTTTGCCAGGTCACACTCTATCTCTGTCAATACTGTTGCCCGGTCCACCCACAATAACCACGGTATCTTCCTTAGTAAAGCCTCTACATAGTGAACCTAAATCCTCTGTAACCTGCCCCAGTCCAGCACTAGGTTTGAAAAAACTTGTGACCTGGTATTCTGACCCTAATTCATCCTGCAGAAGTTGGCCCACACCCCTAGAATGCGAACTACCTAGCAACAAGACTTTCTTTCTCTTTGCAGACTTCCCTACATTCTTATTCAATTTGCTGCTGAAAGCTTGTTGAGCCCTGTCTACATCTACATCTGTGAGAGGCTCATCAGTTTCTGACTGAGGCAACAGGTCAAACCTATTTTGTACATTAATAACAAAGCTGTCAGAAGAATTTCTTGGCCTGTTCCTTATGCCTGTTGCCACTTCCTACCCTTGTTTACCCTTCTCCCCCCTTAACCTACCCAGTTCTCGCCTAGCCTCATCTAACTCAGCCTGAAGGGCAGCAATTTTCCCCTCCTGTTCCACAATCTTTCTATCTCTACTGCATAGCCTACAGAACCACTGATGAGTTTCGCTCATTTTCCCAATTCCCACGCCACTACAATCGCCCCAATGAAAAAAGTTACTACATCCATCACACCAGACCCCGGAGATAACGATTCTACGGCACGTCAGGCACTTCACACTCACGGTACAAATCGATTTTAGTGACAGAAAGACAATTAAGTTACCGAAAAACAATGAAAATACGTGTACGAAAAATTAGGCGTACTCGCGACTACGTAAACAGTGGTTCAGAAGTTTTTTACTGGAAATTACTTAAGAGATGATATTCTACAGATATAAAGGGGCAGCAAACGTATTTAGCACACTAAACTATCAGTAAATGCACTTAAAATTGCGGTATGAAGTTTAATCTGAAAGCCATGCACCGTATGCTGTCTTCTGAGTAGGTGAACTTTTTGACAGAACACTATCTAACTAATATTCCAATATTACCACGCCTACATTACAGTAAAATCTAGTCCTACAAACAAATATTCTAGTGAATACATGAAAGCTATTGGGAGTGCTTTACGTCTGCGGAGTTTTTCTGGTGTAGAAGGCAACAGTGTACCAAGAGGACTTGCATCTGCAGATTATCATTTTTTGGACTTTGAGAAGAGGCTTAATCATTGCCATAACGGACATGGGAGCATTATGACGACAGAACACACAGAAAGTTCGCTGTAGGGCAATGGCTGCAGAACGAATGATGCTGAGATGGACTCAGGACAACAGTGTAATAAGAATAGTAGGCATAGGCCCTTCGAGAAGGATTACTACCACGAGAGGATTTTTCGATTAGATCTGACGCATAGACCGCTGACAACAGCTTAAATCCGGGCACAATTTAGAGGCAGAATATGGCCACGAAACAAAGAACTGGAAGTGGGTTGACATCTCACGTTTCCATGCGTCATTTACAGCTGACACCAACCACAGACGACAGACTGTCATGGTACAGAACCAGAGGCATTTTGTCATGTTCAGTGACGAGTTTCTCCTGTCTGTGTATGTCAGAACGACGTTATAGTACTAGCAGTTGACCCTGTCAAGGTCACAGGAAGCAACGGTTCTCGAAATCCATTCCTCTACAACACCTGGAATCGCTGTGTGGAGAGCAATTGTTTATGACAATGCGTCTGATTTGCTAAGTGTTCGAATAGTGTACCAAATGGAATATTCCAGCAGGATAATCGAAGATTTCACACAAAAATTGCCTTGAGAAATGTACGGACCTCAAAATGGCTTAGCCGATTCCATGAGTTGTCATTTTCAAAATATGTCTGGGATGCAATGGGAAGATCGAGACATTCATAGCAGCCTCTTAGTCGGAAATCTTCACGAAATAACAGCATATAATTCAAGCATGACAATAAATTCCTCAAGATGAAATGTGGAGGCTGTTTGCTTCCATGACTCAATGAATACAAGAGTGTATTCGTACCCGTGGGAGGACACAACTTATGTTGATGTTAATGGTGGATGTCAGTTTCGAATGAAGTGCTCAAGTTCAGTAATTTAATACCCGTTATGTAATGAAAAACGCCAAAATGTTTAGTAATTGTGGGAGTGGTGCTGCGTTTCCGCCATTGGAAGAATCGCACCTAGTTGGGCAAAGCCAGCATCGCAACAAAATGTGTGGATATCGATTAGATTACTGCAAGTGCTAACCTCGGATGGTTGTTATTTGGATGTTATTGGACTAGACGCGAGACACACACAGCTCCCACTCATTTTATCAGAAAATGAACAGGAAATAAGAGCGTAAATAAAGTCAGAAGTGCAATGTGTGAACATATGAATAAAGAGTCTACACGGACGAAAGGTACAAAGATTTCTGCGTCGCCACACCTTCACTCCGCTTCCAGCTACAGTACTGTGTGTGTGTGTGTGTGTGTGTGTGTGTGTGTGTGTGTGTGTACCAGTTGATTACCTGGGATAGGTTCTTTTTCCATGTCACAATAGTGAGCCATTGTGAACCATGGAGTCGTAATAATAAAGATTTAAAAGTACATGTAGAACTGACAGTGTTCAAAATTAATTATTGCCGAGTATTTATGAGAGCATTATATTAAAGTTTCCATTAAGTGCTGGACTGTAACTGGTTTTCATAGTTAATCCTTTCAAATTAATATTTTAAATATAATTTTCAGTTAGAATTACTAAGTTATCAACAACATTCAAATGTTTTCTGGAACTGTGCTTAAATGCGTATTATAAATGTTTTTCTGTTCAGTTTTACTGATTTTGTGTGTATGTACGCGCGTTGTGTTAGAGTTGCTGCTGTTCTGCTGCAATTTTGTATTCGTAGTACTGTTAGATACTTGATTGCCAGGTAGTCAATGTTTTTAAAAAGTAAAACGTTATTATGAGGAAGTGGTTGAATAAAGTTAGAAGTGAGGCACTATTATTTCTGTAAAATCATATCCATTAGTAATAGGAATGAGTGATTAAATTCACGCTGCGTTTTTGCAATACTTACAGAACGCCAAACAACCAACTGGTTAACATTAGCCCATGTCCTAATATCATAGGTAACCGTTCATATTACTTCACTGAGTTCGGTGAACAGACTTACGTTGGCCGGTTGTAACCGTACTATCCTCACACTTCAACGTACTTTCCTGTTACACAGTAAGATTTTCATTAGACTGTGACAGACGAGAACTTGCTGTGACCTACGTATTTCGATCATAGTAAGGGGGTAGCATGAGACTCCTTTATACCAATATATTTTAACGTAATATAGCATCAAAGAAGTGTTACACCTGTAAATGTGGTTCAGGGGCAAATAATTTGGGCTATGTGTATCTGATGGTTCAAATTTATTTTACTGGTAACGCTTGTAAAGCATGAAACAGTAACTGAAAAAAGTCTTTTGTCAACTTCAGTAATAAATTCAGAGGTTTATATCAGCGAGTCTTACGATACAGCACCATTGCACGAAATGGAAGCTCATTGGAAGGTGACTGCTACACAAGAGGAGCCTCGCATTGTAGAGATCGAATGGCGACAGTGTGCAGGAATGTCTCCTGAAGTGGTGGAAATTGGTATAAAGACAGGGTTCCTACGAAAGTAATATATAGTGTCTGAAGCATATATGTATTGACTTTATTACGAAAGTGGTAGAGCCATATAAGACAATCAGGACGGAATTACATAGCTTCTATCATAGCACAAGTAACAAAACAATGCGTTTGCTTTTCCAGGATCGAAATTGGTATAAAGGTTCTCGGTGTCCTTTTGTGTTATTACACTGTTAGTACTTTATCGAACCTCCGTTCTTCCTAATTACCTCAAAAGTTGTCTTCGATATTGATTTTGTAAGGGTCTGTAGTTTTTGCAGTGAAATTGTCGCCCACTTTTCTCGCATCGCTCTTTTAAGCTCACATACGGCTTCAAATGGTCTTCCATTGCTGTAAACACGCCTTGCAGCTACTTCCGGAAAAAATTCCACAGAGTTCAAATCTCGGCTACGTGTACGCCAGGGCAAGACATCCCTATCTTCATCTTCAAAATAGTTTTTTTTGTTGTAACAAACATGAACCGATACAATCTCGTGTTGAAATATTAGACTTTCGTTCCATAGATCCTCATACTTTAATCCATTCAATCTCTAGCATCTCAGTGCACATAATAGAGTTCATTCTAATGTTCACCCAAGCAATGAGTCATTTATGTTCAGTGCAGAAGGTTGCCAAAATCATAACATTTTCACCACCAAACTTTCTGCTCATTCATACTTTCTGATCTGTTCTCAGATCATACCAGTCATAATGAAATCCATCCAGACCATCTAAATTAAACTTCTCATCACTGGAGATCGCTTAATCCCGTTCTCTAGTCCACAACATATGTTTTTGGCGCTGGCTCTGAGCACTATGGGACTTAACATCTGAGATAATCAGTCCCCTAGAACTTACAACTACTTAAACCTAACTAACCTAAGGACATCACACACATTCATGCCCGAGGCAGGATTCAAACCTGCGACCGTAGCGGTCGCGCGGTTCCTAGAACCGCTCTGCCACACCGGCCGGCCATATGTTTTTTAGCAAACTCCAATCTAGCCTGTTTATGTATGGCTGCTAGAGCATGTTTCTGCAGTCTTTTCTTGAATGCAAGAAGTTTTCATTTGACAAAATTTGTAGTACACGTCAGGCAGTTACTGGCAGCTGTAAATCAGCAACGAGTTGAGAAGAATAACTGTTTGCGGCCCATGCTTTATACAAAAGTAATCGTTTAAATCCTGAGATAATTTCCTACTTTGTCCATATTTTCCGATCTGGCCGTATAGTGCTCCCACTCTAATAAAATTATAAATATCTGTATTTGAACGCTTCAACTTCTTGGCGATTTGGCTGTTAGAGCGTTCCATTTCCTTCTACGCATAGACATTTGCTTTTCCACCACGTGCATGACATCGGAATTGCGGTTCATGTACACAACACGCACTATCACTGATGTCTGCTTCCTATCTGCAGTAACGTCACGTTCACACACACTAACAGCGCACAGAGACCACTGCCTTTATACAGAGTTCCACCCTCTACTACCTGAATCGTTGACGTCTTGTTATATATTGTTCTACTGACATCCAATACGATAAAAATTGACTGCGTTTGTAGCACACTAGATATCGTACTACTGCATAAACACGCTGCAAAACTATTCCAAACAACACTGTCAATATTTCCTTCAAATATCCACGCCTTTATACTGACTTCCGCTACTGTATGCTGCACCCTGATATTACTCGAGATCTCACCTCTTCAAGTAAAGCACGTTGCTGCTAGTTTACAACAATCTGTGGTGGCACGTGCTTCATGACGCGCAAAACATAAGACAGAGGTTGGACAGCTTTAAGCCAAATTAACGCTATGTGAGAGAGAACTGAAGAGCGAGCGTATCTTTGGTCGGGAAAGGATGCTCTCTCGGACTGTAAACGCTGTCATTCGCGGAACAATTAGTAATACCGTGCATTTATTCGCAATTTTTGTGGATTCCCGATGAGACCCGACATTTCTGCGAATTCCCTGGAAACGATAAGCAACGACTCTTCTGCTCCTACTTGGGATTTAAAACAAAATGAGGCTGAATTTTATTTGTCGACGATCTTATCTCGGAAGCGGAAAGCGATGCACGAGTAAGTACACTGTGCAAAATAATTAAGGGGTCCCTTTTTTGTAAACCCTTTATTTTCCCCCACTGAGAAGCAGAAGTGTTAATTTTTTCTCAAAGTGGCCTAATGCTTTCCTCTGTAACGGCACAAAAGCGTGGCGCTCTGCGGCGACGCTTCTGACAGTAAGGTGCTGACACATGCGAAGAAAAGGCCAGAACGCAGAAGCTCGCTTGAAGGAGGGCACTTTGTGCCGCTAGTAGTAATTTCCTCCGCTGTTCCACTCGCTTACAGAGCGAGGGAAAAATGATTGTCTAAAACCCTCAGCATGAGCCCTGACTTCTCGAACCGTATCTTCATTGTCCTTACGCGAAATGTGCGTTGGAATCAGTAGAATAGTTCTGCGGTCGACCTCAGATAACTCTAAATTTCGGCAATAATGCCTTGGGGAAAGAGCATACTCTGCCCACCAGGTATTCCCAGTTTAGTTCAGAAAGATCTCCGTATACTTGCGTGCTGATCGAACATACTGGTAAGAAATCTAGCAGCCATCCTCTGAACTGCTTCGATGTCTTCCTTTCATCCGACGTGGTGGGGATCCTAAACACTCGGAACAGTACACACATATGGGTGTCACAAGCGTTCTATACGCAATCTCCTTTATGCATGTGCTGCACTTTCCCAAAATTCTCCCAACAGCACGAAGTCGAACATTCGCCTTCCCTACTACCAACATGTCGTGCTCATTCCATTTCATATCGCTTTACAACGTTACGCTTAGCTGTTTAATCAAGAGGACTGTCAAGCTGCACCGTACGAATGCCGTATTAGAACTTCGCAAGACTATTTATCCTACTCGCCCGCATCAATTTTCGATTTTATGTTTGTAGAGCAAGCTGCCGTCTATCATATCAACTAGAAATTTGGTCTAAAGCATCTTGCGTATTCCTGCAGTCACTCAACAACACTTTGTGGCCGAGCGGTTCTAGGCGCTTCAGTCTGGAACCGCGCGACCGCTACGGTCGCAGGTTCGAATCCTGCCTCGTGCATGGATGTGTGTGATGTCCTTAGGTTAGTTAGGTTTAAGTTGTTCTAAGTTCAAGGGGACTGATGACCTCAGCAGTTAAGTCCCATAGTGCTCAGAGCCATTTGAACAATCTGAACTCAACACCACCTCCTTCCCATACACCACAGCATCATCAGTCAACAGCCGCAAATTGCTGCTCACCCAATCAGTCACGTCATTTATGTATGTAGAGAATAAAAGCGGTCCTATTACACTTCCTTGGGACTCTCCTAATGATACCCTTGTCTCTGATGAACACTCACAATCGAGGACAATTTATAAGGTTCTACTACGTAAAAATTGTGTGTGCCACTCACATGTATGGGAATCTACACCCTATGCTCAGATCTTCAACAATCTTCAGCAAATCGTGTCAAACGCCTTACGGAAATCCAGGGATATGGAATCTGCCTGCTGCCCTTCATGGCTTTTAGTATACCACGGGAGGAAAGGGCAAGCTGAGTTTCCCACAAGCAGTGCTTTCTAAATCCTTGCTGATTTGTGGACAGAAGCATTTCTGTCTCAAGGAAATTTATTATATTCAAATTCAGAATGTTTTCAAGAATTCTGTAGCAAACGGAGAGGATATTGGTCTGCAATCATGCAGGTCAATTCTTTAACCTTTCTTATTCACCGGAGTCATCAGCGCCTTTTTCCATTCGCTTGGGATTTCTCGCTGCCGACAGATACGCGATAAATGCATGCTAAGTAAGGGGCCAATGCCGTAGAGTACTCTGTAAAATAGAATTGTGATTCCATCTGGACCTGGTCATTTATTTGTTGTCAACTATTTCAGGTGCTTCTCCACCCCATGGATGCCAATTTCTATGTATTCCATGTGGGAATCTATTTTGATCTGAGAATGCACCAATGTTTCCTCAGCATTTACCGAATTTGATATTCAACCACAGAGTACTTTCCGTCGTTAATCCACTTTCTTGGCACATACGTCTGCAGAGGGCGACCTACAATCACTTTAAACTTTTGGCCATGATCCCTCTACGTCCTTCATACTACAGCTAAGTGATCTCCATTTACTGTCTATCCGCATATCTTTGTATAAACGCTCTCCTGGTCATCGTGAAAGATTTATCATGATAACTAATCGCCGTATCTGTACTGACACTGTCGATAGGGTCAGGCCTATTCATAGCTACAAGGTCTACAATTCCTTTACGTATGAATTGTCCAACTAGTTATTCAAGGCACGTTTTCGGAAAACGTGTTCAGAAGTACTTCACAAGACTCTGTCCGTACTACCTTCAATAAATTCATAGACTTTCCGGTGTATGCTCAGTACATTATTCAGCACCAACTAATATTACGTCATCTGGGTATTTCCGCGATACTGACCGTGGACTTCCCTTGAATGACTTTAAAACTGTCACAGCGGAATCGTGTGGCCGGTAAACACCCAACAATTGACTTGATTTCTCATAGATCTGCTATGCACGTCCATATAACTTCAATGTCACACTAAATCCTACCTCGAGAGACATTACTTTTTGTCAGCTGCAACGAACACTCACTCTTATATGGCGTCTCTCTTTCCGAAATAAGTTCCATGAATCGCTAACTATCTTAGTACTTATTGCTTCAAGTTTCCGCCAGATCTCGCTCCCGAGAATAAACTGAGCACGGAAAATTTCTTGGAGGCCAGTACATTCAGGATCTTTGTTACGAATACATCAAAATTTACTGTTAAAATTTTGACAGTCGAAATGTCTACTTCGTAAGCTATATGATTTTACTCTCTGCGTGTAGGCTGGCGAGCGTTCATCAAAGGACCTCAACCAAGTGCGTAGCCTACGAAACCCTCATGCGCACTTCACAATTACTCTGCTACTGGTGTAACTGCATACTTAGGAGTAATTCACCCCTTATCTACCGAGGGGAGTCCTACAACTATGCATCCTATAACTCAAGTTCAAGACTGTGCAGCCATGGCACACAGACTCGACAGAGTTTCTAGTTGAGACCTCTACTCGGCCGCATACCAAAGAAAGCCGATCGATTCTGGGTATGATGCTGCAAATTGTGAGCTCTGTTTCCATACCGCGCGGGAGATCAGTCTTCACCACTTCCGCCAGCCACTCGTAGGAAGTGAGGATGTCCCAGAACCCAAGGGGCAGCCGTCGTTGCTGCCGACATGATGAACAACTTGCAGACTGCTGCAGGCAGGGCTTCCTCCGCATCTCGGAATAGGCCCATCGACAGACTTATTGCCTGTGGGAATTATTTCCGGGGATGGACGTTATTTCCCTAAGGGGCTCCATAATATGCCTAACATTGGAGCTCCCGATAACTAGTAAACCCCTCCCCACCGTGCGCCTGTTCGAACTCTGCTGAACGAGCGTCCAGCTGTTCGCTCACAGGGTGAATGGACGAGCCCAGACAGCCAGCCCCCACATCGACTCTCCGCCTCGAGCGACGCGATCGCTTAATAAGCCGCCACTCACCGTACACTGAGAACGGATCCCCCGCGTCGGGTACGCTGGAAAGTGCCTCAACAGCGGAGCACGCCGCCACACCCAGAGGGAACAGCCTGCAGACTACTGACAGTGGCCAGAAGCGTCTCACCCCTTCTGTTGACGCCTCTGTAATGGAGGTCAGAACTGCGACGCCCAGTGTTGAAATCATAGTTTTCTTATGGGTGGCTGAGGAAAACATTTCAGACACGCTGCAGCTCAGAATCTACACAAGGCCTCAAGAAATGGCATAAAGGGCGTCAATGAAACCACCCCTTTCTCACTAGACGTTCAATTACACAAATTTCACGGTCAAAAACGACCGTTCGTTTTGTGATGTGTAACACGACGTTATTGACAACCTTCGACAGTACCTACGACTCCAAGACGATTCACCCCTTCTCTTACCTTCCCTTAGGACATCATGGGGTTGCAACTCCTTCGAATGTGGTCTGACCTCTATGGCGTGTAGCACGACTGCAACTTTTGCTGAGGTGTACAAGGTGGAGTCTTTAAGGAACGTTAAAAACCAGTTGACTAAATTTAAACGCTATCCACAGAAGCAAAGTGTATTCATGCTCTTTCAGTCGTCCTGCTTCTTACGTTAATGTGGTATGATCACAGAGAGGTCTAACTTTGACACACGCATGGATTAAACACCAAACATTGCTTTCAATTTGCTCTCCAAATGGGTGCGATCACGTTCGAAGGGCTACAGTCGCACGATGTAGTAAAAGAAGGGGTGAATCGTCCAGAGATTGTCGGCAGCGTCAAAGGTAATCGCAAACGTCGTTCTGTTGCATATTGAAAAAGACTATAGTTTCGATGGCGAAATGTGTGTAAATGAGCGACCCAAAGGGAAGGGGTTCTTCCATTGACGCCCTTTATGCCACCTCCTAAGATCTTTTCGTATCGATTCTGGGCGGCGGTATTACTGAAATGTTTTATCGAGTGACCCATTAGAAAACCACGCGATTCCAACGTTGAGCGTCGCAGTTCTGACCTCCATCGCAGAGGTGCCAAGAGAAGGGGTGAAATGTGGGAAAGGGGGGCTGTGACGCCCTTACCATCGTGGGGTGGGCACTATTGTTGTGAAATTTGGTTGCAATGAGACATTAGCCCCCGTACATCTCAAACGAACTTCTGAGATCTGGCCGTTTCTTCGCCACCTTGCTATTTGTAGCATTGCCGAGTTCCGAGGGTGATGCCATAGGACTCCACACTTTTGCATAATTACAGGAGGAGGTTGTAGGTAACCTCGAGCCAAAATTCACACTTCTGTGTCGCAATGGTGGGAAATGACGAGGTTACAAAAAAGTGACACTTTAATTCTTTTGCACACTGTATTTAATATTTACATATCATCGGTGCACCGTCGCATACTGTTCATAAATTATCTTAATCGAAATCCACTGTGAATGTACCTAAATAATAATGTGGCTGAATTCAAATTACTATAGTCGACACACACACGTGCAGTGTGTGGTGAATCGTAGGACCAGTCAAGCTTAACCCCTCCATGGATAAAATTCATTTTTTTAGAGATTTTTAAAGTATTAAGGTGATAAGTTTCTTTTGAGTCCCATTATTATATTTTCACCACCAAAATATTTTTTAAGTTCTCCATTTTTGCACAACAGGAAGTGGGACAGACATGTCCCATGAACCAACGCAAGATACCTTTTCTGCTGACTGACTGATTGTTGTAATTTTATTTTTTTAGCCATAAAGAGGATTTTGCATAGAATAAAATAACTACAAATTATGCATGCACGTAATCTTTTTATTTGTGTAGAGCCAGTGTAAAAAATATTCATTACATTTCAGTTTTCATGATACATGATCAATACTTACAAAACTTTACATGCCATGAAACTTGTAAAAACATGGTGTGGCACAGAGTGGTACACCACAAGCAGTGCAAACAACTTTTGTTCTCTTCTCTTTAGAGTTTGTGCTGCAGAATCTGCATCGCTTCCTAGTGCCACTGTCTTTCGGTACATGTTTGCCTACGTTCACGTGCCAGACGTCATCTGGCACACTAGAGACTCCTCTCTTTGCTGGGAAGAAAGTGAGCATTGATCCCCTCTTTCTCCTGCATGAATACCCATTAATCAATTGTCTTGCTAATCTGAGGTGAAAGGTTAACTGATCTGTCTTCTGCCGCTGTGTTTGATACAATACATAAGAGTTGATAATAGCCAGATCAAGAAAAAAAAAATAGAATAGTCGATGCCACCATTTTATGGGTCGTCTGCCTACCATACATCTTTCACGTAGCTGATCAAATCGGTCAACGCCGCCCATTGTGTTGTTGTAATGACTTACTACTACCTCAGGACAGGATACAGTTACCTTAGAGCCATCTTTCAGTTTTCGTTCGATAAATCGGACATCTTTTGGATTGTTGTATGTGGAAAGAAGGCAAACTGCTTTGTTGTCCTGCCATTTCACAGCAGCTACACCACACTTTACTGCAAACTGAAACTCTCCACGTTTGAGATCACTTTTTTTGTTTGCTAATATTCCTGGTAGCCCTTTCCTATTTCCTCTTACAGTTACACAACTATAGAGGCCTTTGTTCCTCAGTCCTTTCATCAACTTGTAAGTTGTGAAGAAATTATCGAAAACAATGATTCTGCCTGTGTAAAAAAAATGGTTGACACAGTTCCAGAACTACTCGTTCACACATGTGATAATTCTTGAAGTCTTGTATTGGGGTGCTGTATTTACCAGTGTACACTTCAAAATTTGAAACAAAACCGCTTTTAGAGTCTTCAAGACACCAAATTTTGTAGCCCCTCTTTGTTGGCTTCATGGGCATATACTGTTTGAGAGACGTACGTCCCTTGAATGCCACCATTGATTCGTCTACTGCTAATGTAGAAGATGGCTCATATACTGCCAAACAGTTTTTGTTTAGCGCTGCAATAATGGGTCTAATTTTATAAAGTTTGTCATAGTTTGGATCTGTTTTTGGAGGAAGAATAACGCTGTTGTCATTGCAGTGCAGGTTCTGTACGATTTTCTTGTATCTTGACAGTGTCATGACGTTTGAAACTGCACTCACTTTCAACATTGGATCTGAACTCCAGTAATTGTCAGCTGCTGGTAGTTGATGGATACCCATTATTATGAGCATGCCTATGAATGCCTTCAGTTCAGGAACAGTTATTTATTTCCATTTGACACTTCTTCTGAGCAGCATATAAATTTGTTTGAAAACATGTGCTCCATAATTTTTTTGCAAAAAAGTTTCTCAAAATAAACACATTCACTGTCTGTTACACTGAAATCTACTTTCGATTTTGGCTCCTTACACAGAATCACAGTGTTTTGAAAACATGTAGTATCATCACCCCAGTCACTGTCAGAATCACTTACATCGTGATCTCCTTTCTCTTCAGTGTTTATAACACATGCATTATGCTCAGCCTTTTCATAAGAGTTCTCATCAGCGAAAATATCAGGAAAGACATTTGCAATTGTACTGTCAATGTTATTTGTTATTTGTGAAATGTCTGAACTAACACCTGCTGTTCGATTTTCTGATACCTCATGTGGCATACCATTTCTAGATGATTCTGCATTGGAAGTATTGTCTTCTTCAAGATAATCAGCTTCATCTTCCGAATCCTCAGGGTCATCTGGCAGCGAGAAACGATAATGGAGAATCTTATTGTCTTTTAGTATCTGCAAAATAGTAATGATAATTCATTAATAGCAAGCTTTAACTATATTATTTTCAGTGTGAAAATGAATAAAACAGCATCACATTGTATTTCAAACCGTTAAATAGCTTTACAAATAATGTCTGCTGGGACACTTGTGGCCCACTAATTTTATTTCGATTATAAGATAGTACAGTCGCTGAGAAGTACATTCCACACTGTATTTGTACTAAAAATGATTATTAAGTTAATAGTAAGATGAATTACTTACTTCAGACATCGCTGGAAAGTGAGAAATGATGAAAACTGAAGAATGACAAAAATAAGTGGCGTTGCAGCGGCCATATATACACGCCAGTCAACAAAAGTAGTCACCGCTTCTCTATTGCCTTTGCAGTGCAGTCCCGATTTTTTTCTTAGGTTCAGTACAGCCGTCCCTAGATGGCAGCACCGTGCAGAGCTGGGTAACATACATCCCGACACTCGAACTGGAGCTCAAAGTTAGTGGGACATATATGACCCATCATCCACGAAAGGGTTAACTGATGGACTGATCTTAAATTTTACGAACCCTCATCGAAGGCACCAAAGCACTGGCTAATTACTCTAAGTGGCAGCAATTTTTAGCGTACAGAACCAAGCATAACTCCGAGCGCATAGTAGCCTTTAAAGCTAAAGTGTGGTGACTTTCTCATCACGCAGCTAACACTTGCTCCCTCCGCCCGAAAGATCAAGTCCTGATTTTAGAACTTATCACAAATACTTTATGAATGCGGCTGAACTCCCATCCAAACCGACACAAGCACCTCGGACAGACGTGTTTCGTACAGGAGTCCCCTCCCGCCGCCTCTCACATTCACGTCTCGGTATTCATTGCCTTTATCCCAATTATGAGTCTCTAACCATCAGTGTACTGATTCACCAGACCCGAAAAGTTCATATATTTTTAACAACACGTTATATTTACAAAAAAAATTGTACCGTAACACACTTTCTCAGTTTCTGAGCAAATTCACACTAAACTCTATAGTTTAACATTTTAAAATGAGTTAGCCTACTGCGATTGGCAGCATTAGCGTAAAGTACGAATCTTTGAATAGCAAAATACTTACTTTATGCTTCCCTGTAGGAAATATTTCCCTCTTTACGTTCCTCAGTATTCGGGACGTCTAATAATTGACGTTTTTGATACGTTTTTAACGTCATCTGATTTTAATATTAATTTACTAGTTTTAGTATTAATTTAATAAAACGCAGAAATTCATTTTATTATAGTAGTTAGGTCTTAATACTAGTGCTTGCTGCTGCGTATAGCTTTCTGTTAGTTGCGTAACTTCTCAAAAGTGATAGAGTATGGTAGTTAGTGGCGCCCTCCCGCAAGTTAAGCTCACACGTGAATACTGTAAGTGAATATATTTATAGATAGCTCTCTATAAGGTCTCTTTGTTGACACATCACTGTCATCAATTTTGTTGACAGTGTTAATTAATTTTAGGGTATTATAATGAAATATATTTTCTGTTCGCTGTAGTTCTGGAACAGCTGTCAGTATTAGAGAACTGTGATAACCAATTGCTCCGCCTCAGCTTTATCTTTAGTTTACTGTTTCTGCATATTAAATATCATTATTCCTTCGAGAAATACCATGACAAATGTGGACCATATAAACTGCCACTACGCCATTTTTACAGACTCTCTGAGAACAGCCGTTTCTTCAAGTCTGGACAGCTTTCATGGTTCTTGACGGCCAGGTTAATATCCCTCCATCAATGACATACTATCTCCCGGGAATCCCCTCTCGAAGAATGTGAAAGCCTCGACAGCGTTAGCCGCCTGGCGCGCGCCGACTCACCCCCCGTAAATAAGCAAACGGCCACGTAGCCACCACCATTCAGGCTTCTGTCATACTGCTTATACATATAAACAGTTCATCCGACTAGGATTTCACCTCTTCATGTCACAAAGCGAAATAAATCGCTTGAGCTTATATAAAAATAAGTCTTCAATCTGCTTGTGAGATGTTAACAATAGTGATCACAACATAAACTCTTTTACATCAGAATAAATCACATTAGTCGTATTACATGAATCCCACGCAAAGTGGTCTTTTGGACGTGTGCGGAACGCTAACATGTACATTATATTTCATTTAAGTGCAGTATAGTGAAACGAACACATTACTATTTTACAGTGCTAATTATAAACTAAACATTACAAACTTCAACATAAAACTTAAGAATGTCTGTGAAGATAATCTTCAATGGAGTACAAGGAGTTGCTCAACAGAAAATTCCTTAATTCGGTCTTGAAGTCCTCCACTTTACTTACATGACATTTAATATGCTGTGGTAGGTTGTTGATACGTGTGTACGTACGAGAGAAATTTTGGTTATGACAAAGGATACGAGGCGTGTGTGAAAAGTAATGATACTGATAACACTGCGAGAGATCTGGACACTCTGTGCTTTTCTACTTGGATAGATCGGCGTGTTTATCCCTTACACATACTCAGTCCGAGTTTCAGCTCCGTACAGCCTTCACATGGTTTTTAGAGCGCCATCAGTGGAGTTGTGTTTTTGTTGTTTTACGGAAATAGAACAGTGGAATTTAGAGCAAGATTATGCAATCAAGTTTTGTGTTAAACTTAGGGAATCTACGACTATGACCTTTTAAAAGTTGAAACACTCCTATGACCTTTTAAAAGTTGGAACACTCCTATGGTGGACATTCCTTATCAAGAAAACAAGTTTTCCGCTAGCACAAATCATTTTTGGAAGGTCGAGAAAACGTTGAAGATTGAACCTCGGTTAGGGAAACCTTCATCTTCAAATAACGACGAAACCGCAAACATGTGCGCGCTCTTGTGAGATCAGATCGACATTCAGCATTAAGGACGATGGATGACCAGTTAAACTTAGATGCTTTCACTGTACATCAGATTTTGACTGAAGATTTGCACATTGCAGACAAGTGGATGCTGCAGCATTTAAGTAAGCGATATAATTTAGAAGTCATGCAGTTCATATTAACAAGCACATGGGTGTTGGTTCAGATATAATGCTTTTAAATGACTTGATGGTAGGTTTTATTTGTTATTTGAGAGCTGCAGTCATATATTTTTTGTAGATGTTGAAAGTCGGAACTATCGAGGAAATAGATCACTTTGATATCATAATCATATTTTTTCAAAAGAACTATGTTTTTCTCGGCTTCAGTAGCGAAGACATTGTTGGAAGTCATTTTTTTCTTAAACTTGCTTAACGTACTAATTACACAGCGTGAGCGCTCTTCAGTAACAGCAGTTTTTAAGTCATGTGCTACCAGATGTTTGGTAGAAACACCGTCATCTAATGCGTGATCAAGATTTACTTTCAGCACATCTGGCTGTGGGCATATTTAATACTTTTATCTTACATTTTCAGCGCATCCATAGTAATTGCTGTATTCGATAAGTACGTTATTCGATTGGCTGACAGTTGACTGCGAACAGGTGCTATCGTCAGTTTCTCTTCTGTTAAGGGCAACTTTTTTTTTCCTCTCTCTGAGTGGTGCATATAAAATCAGAAGCAAGCAGTGTCAAATAGTATGCATTGGTCAGTCAGATACACCTGTGGTAGTTAGGGTATGTGAACATGAGAGAAGCTTGAGGTTAAGGCTGAAAACCATTCATATGACATAAAATGCGAGGTTTTACATTCTGTTGGGAAAAAGTACAAACATTATCCACATATTCGAAATCAACGAACACATGACACAGAACAGCAGCTTAGTTCTAAATGACCAGACTCAGTTTCCTTTTTCACCTTTGGGAAATTAAGTTCTTGTTACAAATGCTAAATTCGGATTGTAAATTCATCTTATTTCTCATCAGTGTTAAATGTATCTCCACATAAAAACTTCATTTCGCCCCCTTTCTTTAGTTAATGTAGATATTTATATGCGACAAAAAATGTAATTTTTTTCTAGGTAAACTCTGACATTCTACATTTCCTGTACAAGTAACATCTATATAATTTCCACATAATGTTTGTCTGTGTTTGTGATATTCAGTTGTTACCTGAAGGTGGCCTAAGAAACTGAAAACTGCTGCTTTAAGATGTCAAGATGTTGAAAATAAAATGTTAATTAAGGCGTGACAGCAGTTTGACAGTTCCACTCTTACGACGCTATATGTTTACATACGAAGTAAATATATGGCGTCGTGAGAGGGGAACTGTCAAACTTCTGTCACGTCGTAGTTAACATTTTATTTTCAACATCTTGACTTCATTTACCATCTTATTACACCAGTGACAGTTATAAAATAGTCCACTAACGACGTAATACGGACGTCATACCAATCTAGAAGTACTGGAAAATGGCGATAAAGCCGAAACAGTGTCACAAATATCGATTACTTATCATAAGCAGCTATGTGGAGCATCTACTCTAATAATAATGTCGTTATCAGACATATATTATGCTGCTGGCCCTAAAGAAGAAAAAAGCCGAAAGCTCGTTCGTGACCAAATAATTTTGCAGAACATTGGGAAGTGCTGTCCTATTTAGTATTGTCATGTTATACCAAGTACCGACGGAAAATTCAGTTAGTGTTATCAGTGTTTGTCAGACTGACTGTACAGGCTTTATGGAAAGAAGGTGGAAATCTTAATGTCCTTACATGCAATGGAAGCTTCGTCTGGGAAATAATGTGTGTTTTGTCACACAATACCCATAAATACTTCATTTTCAATAGCAAAAGTTCTTGCAAGTAAGACAACATTACAAGGAACTCCACACTTTCACGATAACATCAGTTGCCTACAATAAATATAGAAGAAAAATCAATGCTTTGTCAATGATTTCAAACGGCAAAGCACAACTTGGGTTATCTAATAGTAATAAAATAATTGAAATTGGGAAAATAGCAATTTCACGAATCCCTTGGCAGGAACAAAAAGCGGGTATTATCCGCAGGGCTGGTCGTCACGCTTTAAATTATATTGGGGTCTTTCTCATTGTAAAATGTGTGAATAGCAACAAAATTATAAATTACGACTGAATTGAGCATCCCAAAGATTGACTGTATACCGGTGATGGTGGGACGTTTATAGACATAAATAAGACAATAACATCTAGCGAGGTTAGAACATATTGCGAATATAAAACCATTTGCATGATGGTGTTAAAGATATGTCAGGCTTGTTACTCGGGTGCTGGGAAGCCGTAGTGAAGGAAAATTCTCGATAAAACTTGGAGAACGGCGACTATAAATTTTTCGATAGTTCTGTAGTATTAAGGGAGATTGTAATTTACTTGCTTAAGACTGGTAGAGTCTAGCGATTACGACAGGTGGGATCTGTATGGCATTGTTCTAAATACCGTATGTGAAGATTACTTTGAACAATTAGAAAATAAGGCGTGATTTTATTTACATATCCCGTTTACAAACAGGCCTGAACTTTTAAATTCAATTAACGTAGCGTAGTGATCGTCAGGCCGTTATAGAATCATTGATCACGGACGCATCGTTGTTTTGTTACACGATGCGAATGTGTGCGGAGCGATTTAAAGTTTGACTGCGTGAAACTAATCGAGGGGAAGGCAAAAGCTGGACAGATTTGTTGGAACAGTCCTCTTACACCGCCAGAGTAGATTTTGCCAGTTTGGGACCCGTTACCGAATAATAGAAATGGAGGAAATGGAGAAAATGCAGAGAACAACGGCTTTCGTCGTAAGCTTGACAGTAATGAGTATACGTTCCCAAAAGGTCAGGTAACATACGGCTTCGTCCCACATATATCTCGAGAAATGTCCGTGAGAGATATATTAGGGAGACTGGGTATTGTAAGGAAGATTTCCTACGGTCGCTCATCCTGAGCACCATTCTCAACTGGAAACGGAAAGTAGTGAAGTGATGGTAGTGTATGAAGTACTCTCCGTCACTCGACATAAAGATGTTTGTAGAGTATGGATGTAAGGTAGCGCAACCTGAATACTACTGAAATAAATGGTTCAATCTACTTGATATTTAATTTTCTTCGTAGCGATCGTTACCATTCTCAGATGTTAGCTTAGCCCGATGGGAGATTTCGTAGACGTAGCGGACGTTGTGAAACATCTGTGTCAAGTAGTGCAACCTCTGTCGGACACAGGTCACACTCTATTATCACACGCATTGCTCACAGGTGTGTTACTGTCAGTTTCACTAACAGTCTCTTCTGACACGCACCTTAAGTATTTTGCATTTACAGTTGCAATTTTCCTTCCTCACAGCTGACGAGATTTTCGGTGTTGTAGCAGCTACTCTTGACATGTGTTGCTTGGGGGAGTATCGCTGTTGATTTGCTGATCCTTTTCGTTACGTTGAACGAATAACGCCAGTTACCTGATCTAGATTACAAGCGATATTGGAACTTCGTCCATTGCGTCAATCTGTGTATGATACCCCTCGCAACGGAAACTTCTAGTGGGTCTTGGTGTACATTATCCTCTGTAGAATGCGACATACTCAGGAAGCTGTTTCCAGTAATGTCAGAGATCGGCAGCGGTGGCATTACGATACAATTTGTAGTGTCAAATTCTATAGCCCGAAGTTGTCAACTCCAGGTAATAGGTTTAAGCCAGTTCCTGACATTTAACGATGGCATATTACAGCTGGAATCATAAATGTGCATTTCATTATAATATCTGTTAGTTTAAAATTGAGAAAGGCTGTCCTGCCCGCAGTTTCCGTATTGCAGTTGTCATTTATCATCAAAACAATTGTTTCTGCATCGGGTGAAAAATGTACATGGGGGTAGGACTTATACTCTCATTTATGGATAAGAAAAATGAGTCTTGCGATAACGTTGTGTGAGAAATAGTTAGTAAGGACCCGAATGATGAGATTTATTCCCCCACGAGTATTGTAAACACAGTACACAGAGGTGACAAAAGTCATGGGACAGTGATACGCACATATACAGACGGCATTAGTATCGAGTGTACGAGATATAAAAGATATACGCAGGTGATTCATGTGGAAAGGTTTCCGATGTGATTATGGTCGCACGAGGGGAATTCAGACTTTAAACGTGGCATGGTAGTTGTAGTTAGAAGCATCGGACATTCCATATCGCAAATTGTTAGGGATTTAAGTATTCAGATAGCCACAGTGCCAAGAGTGTCCCGAGAATACAAAGTGTCAGGCAGTATCTCTCACCACGGACAATGCAGTGACCGAAGGCCTTCACTTAACAACCGAGAGTAGCGGCGTTTGAGTAGATGTGTCAATGCTAACAGACAAGCAACACTTCCTAATAACTGCAAGAATCATGTGGGACGTACGACGAACATATCCGTTATGGCAGTGCGGCGAAATTTGGCTTTAATGGCCTATGGCAGCAGACGACTAATGCGAGTGCCCTTGCTAACAGCACGACATCGCCTGTAACGCCTCTCCTGGGCTTGTGGACATATTTTTCGACAATAGACCACTACAGAACCGTGGCATGGTCAGATGAATCCCTATTTCAGTTGGTAAGAGCTGATGGTAGGGTCCGAGTGTGAGCAGACCTCTCGAAGCCATGGACCCAGTTGTCAACAACGGACTCTGCAAGCTGGTTGTAGCTCCATAATGGTGTGGGCTGTGTTTGTATAGGGAATGGACTGCATCCCCTTGTCCAACTGAACCGATCATTGACTGAAAACGGTTATGTTCGCCTACATGGAGACCATTTGCAGTCATTCGTTGACTTCATGTTCCGAAAAGATGGAGTTTTATGAATGACAATCAGCTGTTTCATTGGAACAGAACTCTTCGTAACTGGTTTGAAGAACATTCTGGACAATTCTAGCAATTTATTTGGGCACCCAGATCGCGAGACATGAATCCCATCGAACAGTTATGGGACGTAATCGAGAGGTCAGTTCGTGCACAACATCCTGCACCGGCAACACTTCCGCAATTATGGACAGCTATGAAGGCATCATGCCTTTATATTTCTGCGGGGGACTTTGAACGAAAAGTTAAATCCATGCCACGTCGAGGTGCTGCCGTACGCCGGGGAAAAGGAAGTCCGACACGATATTATGTGTTATTCCATGACGTTTCTCTCCTCAGAGTAGCTGTAATATCTTCGTTTGGTGAAATCACATCCTGTGCCCATATTGCTAGGTTAAGTGACAGAGGCATAGCTATGGGGTGCAGCGAATGCAGCCTTGCACAGGGTACCAGCTCCGAGGGGGCAACAAAATTTGTTACCATCTGTGGCACGATCTGTAAATTTCTTTTTCGACCATTTATTCCTGATGACTATGGGAGTGGTCAGGAAACTGGAGCTGGTGGATCCTTACGCATGCATGCGTGCGTGCGTTTTACCGCTAAAACAGCATGTCAACAAAAATTATTCTCGCACAGTACTTGAGACACTAATGTCGATTAACTTAGTTTGATTTTTTTTGTACAACGCGGATTGCTAATATAGCTCCCATGTCACTAAACTGTTTTTACGAGTTGGTTGTGCTCTGAAAGTTCTCGTGCTGTTATTAATCTGAGGTAAATAGTGAACTGAAATTATAATATAAAGAAAACCGGTCTTTTATTTGTGTAAGAAGAGAATGGAGTAGATATCCGGTTCAGGGTGTCCTGATTTCGAAAAAGTGTTTCAAAATGTGTAGCTGAATATATCTACCGGTGTACCTATGTTAAATTATAATTTCCTTGAAGATAAAGTTCCATATTCAATCGTATTTGCTTACAACAAAGACATCACAGTTAAGTTTGTTAAATTGTGTAACTGAGATAGCATGTTCTTCGATGCAGTGCACATTTTTTATTTATGTGATTCAAATAGATAAGTACGCACGGTCAGATCAAAATGCTACGAGAGAATTTTCTTTTGCCTGTTACGAAATTATCTGCTGCAATGTATTTTCTTTTATTGTCTGCTTGCTTGCAGCAAGGTAGTTGGAGTAGTTGTTCGTTTCAGTTATTCTTCTCTTATTCGTAACTAAGATGGCAAGGAGTTTTTTCTTGCTTCAAAATACCTGAAAATTCTTGCGGAATTATTTTGCAGCGATGATGATGAATCTGAGTTTTCTCTGGTCTTCAACATCGTAAGGGCGAAGAAAGTGAATACGACACTTACTAAGACATTATTGCCACTTCTGATGTTGAAACATCCACTGTGAAAAACCCGAGTAAATGGATACAAAGAATAAAATCTATCGAGAAACTTAAAACTAACATCTCATGGAAAACGTTGTCAGGAAGTTGGTAATAACAGTATATTCTATGTTATTAGAGGGAATGAGACTTTTTCTTATGGAAAGAGGAGTAGGTGCACAAACTCAGGAGCAGAAGGAATAAGAACAAAAACAAGGGGAGATAAGAATGTATCAGGCCAACAATGCAAAAAATAAGAGACGTTCCATCTGTCTTAGCAAAAACCTCAACTAGCAGTCAACATGGTGCGCTGTTTGCAATGGAAACACGTGGAAAACGCTTTTCCACGTTGTAAGCACAGAATGCTTAGCGAACTGAAATATTTTAATACTACAAAACGTTTTGTGCTATAACCACTATGAAATTCAAGAAAACATCAAGCTTGTTTTGAAAAAAAAAATGGATAACCTTCAGAAGTCTAACTGTCGATAGAACAATTATATTATGCAGAATGCAGCTGAAAAACGAAAAAAAAATACAGTAAACTTTTAAAATTGTATTTGGCTGAACAAATTCTTCCGGGCCGCGGCCACAGAGGCCATGGACCTATACTGGCGTTGAAGAAGGAAATTGTCTGCAGCTGCTTCGAATCATCTAAATATGATGGTCTACTGAGAGGACACTTTAATGAAGTTAGGACAGTCCAGTCACACTCAGGCCGAAGATTTATAAGCTATTTATCCCACACCACACAAATGAATGTGTGTCACTTGTGGGAGGAATTGTTAAGGAAAGGATTCTAAATGATACAAAAAAAATTTGAAGTATTTCTGTATCATCTTTGACAGCACGCCAAATACATCACGCATAGATCAAATCATATTTCGTTCACATTGAAAATAAAAAGAAATAAAGGATTCATTTCTGTGTCATTTTCAGCAAAGTAAAAAGGAAGCCGTCAACATAACAGGTTGCTGAAAAGATTGCTCTAGATATAACAGTGTAATGAGGGCAAGAATACAACACTTCTAAAACCGCTGGAGTGCAATGAAGAGTTCAATCAAGAATTTGTGAACTTCATCCGAAGGCATTGTTCCTACGCTGTAGAAACCACTCTCTCAACCTGTGCGGATTACACACTTTTGTAAAATGTCCAATTCGTGTGCCTTTTTTTCGGGATATAGAAACTTGTACGTGTTTTACTCAGTTTCCACCTGCAAATGGACGATCCTTCTAAAGTGCGTTGGATTTATAGTTACGTGACTTTCAGATAAATTAAGTAGTCGTCACGAGGCTGTTAAGCCAGTGTATCTGTGCTTTACAAAGATATCGATACCACTGAAGGATCGTCTGGTTCTTTCGAAACTATAAAAACCACAGGAGCTGTTCAAATTCTGCTGCCTGCATAGCGCGATTTTTCGTTGTTGTGGGTTTTGTGTTTATAGAGTACTGTCTAAGAAGAAGTCAGCCGTGGTGAGAAGTATTAACAGATTCTGGGAGTCAGCTACGGGATGTGTATTATTAAGATACGTCTAAAGCTTTTTGAAACACAAGAGAAATCACAAGTTGTATTGGTTAATTGCCGCCTTTAGCAACTTTAATGAAAGTTCCATTAAGACCAGACGGGTTTCGCTTTATTTTAATGCATCTTCAGTGGTCATTGTAACAATATAGTTTTTTGTCTTACAATTTTGTTCTGATCACTAACATTTCGCATGCTTTACCTATTACTATAAATTTTTTTTTATTCTTTTCGTACTCGCGGCTTTTTGTTGGTTATTCCACTCTTCTTTATATTCCAAATCACTGCACTTAACACACTCCAGCAATAGCAAAACAAAACCCACAAAAAAAGAGGACAATGCGCAGAAGTGTGTAAATGTGTTGCAGCGAGAGTGCTGTGTGCAAATGCAAATACTCAAAACATACACATGGAAGATGCAGATGAATGAATAAACAACAAAAAACCGTGAGTAACGGAAAGAATAACAACTGTTTATAGTAATAACTAAAGCGTGCGTACTGTTAATGATCAAAAAGTGAAAGAGAGAAAGCCATATTGTTACAGTGACCACCCACTGAAGATACTTTAAAAGAAGGCGAAACGCTTTCGGTCTTATACTTTTATTACAGTTGCTAAATATGTCAATTAACGTACACAACTTGTATATACGCAACGTAGGAAAAACAGCCCAAAAAAAGAAGACATGTATAAAAGATATTATCTTGTTGACGAAGCACTTCGATTCATACAGGACACAAGGGACGAGGTGGGCACTCCTATGGGGGAAAAAAGTAGAGCAATCAGGAAGAAAAAAATTATACCTGGAGAGAATGTTGCAGAGAGACACTAACTTTGCACCAGGAACTGAGAAAGTCAATATTAGGGCACATGTACACGTTTCTACAAGACATCAATAAACACTGCAAAACTATGGGAGGTATGTCAGATCTTTTGCTGTTCTAGAGCTCAGCAATCTGATTAAAAACTCAGTCGGAACGTCTCACGATTATAAAAAGTTTAGTTAACAATTATGGTGATATTTATAAAGATGGTATCATTGCAGAAATTCCACACTTACAATGATTTCCGCACCTTCCAAAGTTCCAAAGGAAGGGTCTCTTGGTTGGTCATCTGTATCATTCTTACAGTTCGTGGATAAATATGAATTTTCCGAATCTGTTTCCAACCTCATTTTTGTTAGACGATTTTTCTCAAATGTTTGTGTTCCGGTAGCGTAACGTGAGAGGATGTTTTCAAAACTTAAACTAATTAAGAATTATCTTAAGTGCACTATGAGTTAAGCACGATTCTCTGGTTAGGAAATTTTTTAAATCTGAAGTAGGGTAGCTAAAATTATCGATTTTGATGACGCAGTTTCAAACTCTGCAGCACAAAAAGAAGTAAAAGATACTAATCTACATGTTTAAGTCCCCTATCACTAAGAATATGTTTACTTATTTGTACTGCTTCATTAATAATCATTTAAACTGTGTTGTTTATAAAAATCCGTTTAATTTATTTATCTCCATTCATAACAGCTTTCCACAAAACCATTAACATTTTAATTTTCAGTTTAACCTCTTGCATAAAAAAAGTGATTTCTCTAAACATCATTTATTGCTCTTGTGCGTTTGACATGTGCAGCAAGGAGTGTCAAGTTAAAACTCGGTGCTAAACTACCTAGCAGCGGCACTTGGAAGTAAAGCTTGCTTCCATAGAAAATACGCTGACACTTTGACCCCTTGCAGCTAACACAGAGTACTGCGATTCAAAAGAAGTTGCTATGGTAGCAGGCAGAATACAAAGTGAAATTAAACTATTTAGGAACGACGCCTAGTCTTCGGGCAGGTGAAATACTGATTGAGAGTCCTGTTGTCGATTTAGACAAACTATGCAAGGACTTGGTAAGAGATCGCGACAGAGTAAATGATGATGATTTGCTCTGTCAACATTCATGTGTTTCTTATGTACCCGGCAACCGTCGGAATAACGTTTTACAATTAAATGAAGAACGAGGCGCACTAGTAAAAACGGCATTACATGAAACAGTTGGTGTGTTATGAACAGACGTAACAATCCATCAAGGCAGCATTCCGATGCCTACATCTACATGGCTACTATGCAAATCACATTTAAGTTCCTGGCAGTGGGTTCATCGAACCACCTTCAATATGGAAATGGAAATGTCGTATGACTAGCGCCTCCCGTCGAGTAGACTGTTCGCCTGGTGCAAGTCTTTCGAGTTGACGCCACTTCGGCGACTTCCTTGTCGATGGGTATGAAATGATGATGATAAGGACAACACAACACCCAGTTCCTGAGTGGAGAAAATCTCCGACCCAGCCAGCAATCGAACCCGGTCCGTTAGGTATGACATTCCGTCGCGTTGACCACTCGGCCACCAGGTGCGGACAACTTCACAATAATTCTGTTATTCCACTCTAGAACAGCGTGCGGAAGAAACGAACACTTAAATCCTTCCATGCGAACTTTGAGATTACTTTACTATGATGATCGGTTTTCCCTATGTTGGTAGGCGTCAACAAAATATTTTCGCATTAGGAGGAGAAAGTTGCTGATTCAAATTTCGCAGGAAGATCCCGCCGCAACGAGAAACACCTTTTTTTTTTAATGTTTACGCACACCAAATCCTGTATAATGTACGTGATACTCTCTCCCCTATTTCTCGATAATACAAAATGTGCTACAATTCTTTAAACATTCTGGATGTACTCCTTTAATCCCATCTGGTAAGGATGCCACACCCCGCAGAAGTACTCCAAGAGAGGACGGATAAGCGTAGTGTAAGCAGTGTTTTTAGTAGATCTGTTGCATCTTCTAAATGTTCTGCCAATAAAACAGTCTTTGGTTCGCCTTCCCCACAACATTTTCTATGTGTTCTTTCAAATTTGTGTTCATAATTGTAATTCCCAGGTTTAGTTGAATGTACGGCCTTTGGATTTGATTGATTTATCGTGTAAACGAAGTTCAACAGATTCATTTCAGAAATCATGTGGGCGACCTCCCACTTTCCATTATCTAGGGTCAATTGCCAATTTTCTCATCATACAGATGCCTTATCTAAATCATTCTGCAATTGATTTTGATCTTCTGATGAGTTTACTAGACTTCAAACGACAGCATCATCTGCAATCAAGCTAAGACGGCTGCTCAGATAATCTCCTAAATCGTTTAAAGTAGATATGGAACAACAGAGGGCCTATAGCACTACCTTGGGCAACGCAGGAAATAACTTCTGTTTTACTCGATAAATTTCCGCCCATTTCTACGAACAGTGACCTCCATGACAGGAAATCACGAAACCAGTCGCATAACTGAGAAGATATTCCGTAAGCACGCAAGCTAATTACAAGCCACTTGTGAGGCACGGTGTCAAAAGACTTCTGGAAATCTAATATTACGGAATCAATTTGAAATCCTCCACTTCGTGTGAGTAAAGGGCTAGTTATGTTTCACAAGAACGATGTTTCCTAAATCCGTTTTGACTATTTGTCAGCAGACCGTTTTCTTCGAGGTAATGAATAATGTTCGAACACATATGTTCCAAAATTTGCCATTATTGAACATTAGTGTGACCTATGCGACTTTCCAATGGTAGAGTGAACGGTTGTATAAAATCAAGAATGGAGCTATTGCGTAAGCATACTCTGAAAGGAACATAACTGGAATAGAATCTGGACCGGTTGACTTGCTTTTATGAAGTGCCTGAAGTCGCTTCAACATTTCGAGAGTATCTACTTCTAATTTACTCATGTTGGCAGCTGTTGTTGATTCGAATTCTGGAACATTTACCTGTTCTTTGGCGAAGGAATTTCGGAAGGTTGTCTCTAGTAACACTGCTTTCGCAGCACTGTCATCGATAGTACTTTCATTACTACCACTCAGAGAAGGCATTAATTGTACCTTGTCGCTAGCATACATTACATACGACCAGAATCTCTTCTCATTTTCTGCCAAGTTTCGACTAGTATAAGCATCTCGCACTGATATGAACGCTAAATTTCGAACTTCTATAAAAGATCGCCAATCTTTGGTGTTTTGCTTTCGTTTAAATTTGGCATGCTTTTTTATTTGTTTCTGCAACAGTTTTATGACCAGTTTTATGTACCATACTGGGATCAGCATTTAGTATAAATATCTCAATTTCAGTTGGTACTATTTCTTTGAATTCAAGCCGCATTTGTTGTACACTTCTGCTATTAAGGAGTGGAAATTCTCTCAGGAAACCGTCAAGCAGAATTCCTATCTGCTTTTTTGAATACATATATTTTATTTTGGTAGATTCGGGAATTACAGTATTCAGTCTTGCTGCGACAACCTGTGTTCACTAATCCCTGTATACGTTTTGTTGTTCGTTATTTGCTCAGGATTATTTGTTACTAAGACGTTAAGCGTGTTATCACAATCGTTTACTATTGGAGTGGGCTTTTGAACTAATTGCTTGAAATAATTTTCAGAAAATGCGTTTAGTTCAACATCGGACGATGTTTCAACAGCACCATGTATTTCCACCAACATATCGAGGGTAAACTGAAGTCACTACCAGCTAGACACATCAAAAAAGTTTTACATCACCCCGATCCCCAGAACTCCTGAAGATAGACGTTGACTATGGATATTGTATCACAGACACAGTCCCTTTGACGGTTCAGAGATGTTACTAAGCCCGCCCAAAGATGTAAACAAACATGAGCAACGCCTGTTAGACGGAGGGGGTCTGACAGCCGATAAGTTCCAGTCATTCCACCGGGAAGGAGGTTCACGGCTCGTGTTTGTAGTTAAACCATGCGTAGACTGTCAATACCATGGTTCGATCGCGGCCGCATTGTTACTTTGTGCCGGGAAGGGCTCACAACAATGGAAGTGTCCAGGTGTCTCGGAGTGAACCAAAGCGACGTCATACGGTTATGGAGGAGATACACAGAGACAGGAGCTGTGGTTGACATGCCTCGCTCATGCCGCCCAAAGTGGATGACCGCTACCTAAGGATTATGGCTCGGAGGAACTCTGACAGCAACGCCACCATGTTGAATAATGATATTCGTGCAGCCACAGGACGTCGTGTTAAGACTCAAACTGTGCGCAATAGGCAACGTGATGAGCAACTTCACTCGTCGGAACCCATGGCGAGGTCCATCTTTGGAACCACGGTACCATGCAGCGCGGTACAGATGGGCCCAACAACATGCCGAATGGACCGCTTAGGATTGGCATCAGGTTTTCTTCACCAATGAGTGTCGCATATGCTTTCAACCAGACAATCGTCGGAGACGTGTTTGGAGGCAAACCGATCAGGCTGAACGCCGGCAGCATATTGGCGAGGCATTCGTCTTCGTGGAAGATAATTCACGCCCCCATCGTTCACGTCTTGTGAATGACTTCCTTCAGGATAAAGACATCGCTCGACTAGAGTGGCCAGCATGCTTTCCAGACACGAACCCTACCGAACATGCCTGGGATAGATTGAAAAGGCCTGTTTATGGACGATACGACCCACCAACCACTCTGATGGATTTACACCGAGTGGCAGTGGAGGAGTGGAACAACCTGTACCAACAGTGCCTTGGTGAACTTGTGGATAGTATGCCACGACGAATACAGGCATTCATCAATGCAGGACGACGTGTTGCTGAGTATCAGAGGTGCCGGTGTGTACAGCAATCTGGACCACCACCTCTGAAGGTCTCTCTGTATGGCGGTACAACATACAATATGTGGTTTTTATGAGCAGTAAAAAGGGCGGAAAAGATGTTTATGTTGATCTTTATTCCAATTTTCTGTACAGGTTCCAGAACTCTCGGAACCGAGGTGATGCAAAAAAATTTTTCGATGTGTTTATAATTGTATGACTTGGGTATCTTTTAACATTTGACTCATGTTTTCTTTGTATCGTTCAGCATTTGTATCATTTGAGATGGGAGGTCGGTAAAACGATACAATTATTTTATTCCGCTTACGAAGAGTTACCTCTACCCTAATAACCTACAGGAACTATCTATTTCAGTTTTTCTAGACGATAAGATACTTCTAACAGCAAGAAACATGTCACCACCAACTGTCTTTAGTCTATCCTTTCTGAATACCGTTAAGTCCTTCGAAAAACTTGCGATTGAACGTATCTCCGCCTTCACTCCTCTTTCAGTGCCTATAACGATTTGAGCATCAATGCTTTCTATTAGTGGTTGGTACGTTTCCAACACAGCTACGACAATTTATAGCTGTTACAGCGATGGTTCCTTCCTGTATTAGACCTGCCTCATTTGAGACTGAAGCCCTTTGTGTTTCCCCGAGGCCCTCTAAGCTACAAAACCACCCAGTCCGGGTCTCTCAGCCCTCGCTACCGTGTAACCGCCTCCTGAGTGTAATGGTCTCCTAACCTATTTGTCAGCAACCAAACCCCACCATCCTACAGCGCAAGTCGAGGAATCTGCATCCTACATGGTCGCAGAACAGTCTGTGCATTTGATACAGATCCTCCACTCGGCTCTGTAGGTCCACAATTGGTCCTGTAGAGTATGCTGCAAATTGTGAGCTCTGCTTCCATCTCTCAAGCAAGACTGTCAGTCCTTAGCACTTCTGATAGCCGCTCTAAACCAGAGAAAATCTCTTCCGAAAGCGACACACATCATTAGTACTGACATGAGCCACTACGTGCAACTGGCTTCACACTGTGCTCTACATGGCATCCGGAAGTACCCGTTCCACGTCTGGAATGACGACACCCGGAATGCTTACGAAGTACACATCGCTTTTCTTCCGCTCTATGGGAGCCATATTCCTAAGGGGCCCCGTAACGCGCCTAACACTGGAGCCTCCTGCTACCGATAATGCCATCCTCTGTGATTGCCCGGATCTTGCTGGCTGTGCGGTTTCCTCTGAAACAGGTCAAGCGACTGCATCTAGTTGAACATTGTCAGCCACAGGTAGTACCTGGAACCTGTTTGTGGACTAACAGGGGAGGATTTACGGTTAGCTTCCCGGGAAGTCTTTCGCAGTCTGCCGCACCTCGAGGCGACTTCCCGCACAACTACGAGCAAGCGGCCAACGTCAATGCGAGCAGTAAATGGGCTGGCCACCAGTGCGAACCGATTGGTGGACTCGTGAGTCCTGCTGGACGGTCCTTGGGTACCCGTAACGGTAATGCCATCCACTGCAGCCTCAAGTTGCACCGAAGCCAACACAGCTAGGAGCTGAGAGTGAAGTGTCACCAACTCAGCTTGCATCCGCACACAACAATGACAGTCCCTTTCCATACTAAACACGGTGGAATACTACACTACACAGAGAAACAAACGACTTTCGACAGGCGCTAAGAAAGTCTACTGTAGACACTGACGAAAACGCAAGAACTGTGTTTAATAAATCTGATTAACACGCAGAAATTCAAAAACTAAACTACCAAAGCACACAGGCGAGACCAAATAACTCGCTCCTGGTTAGGAACTTGCAAAATGTCACAAAATCGGTTTCTTTCCCACACGAACTAAAACATATCACAAGTGAAAAACTTAATTACCACATCCAAAAATGCTATTTCCGTAAATGTCGTACAAAACCTCACAAGTCGCAGCAACATAAGTCAGACAGTTATGTCTTCATTTTTTCTGTTTTCTGTCTTTCCTTATCAGCCAGTTTCTGCCACCTGTCCCCTCCCTTCTCCCCCCTCTCCGATGACGCACAGAAAGCACTTGAGCCTTCCATAATGAGAGTACTAGCAGTGTTTGTGGCCGTCTTCACCGCATGTCATGTAGGCTATCGTTCGACGATATAATCTTTCACATGTTGAGAAGGAAACGCGGTGTACACACTTTGACTCGAATGCAGGATAGAATTATTGTGTAGCTTCTGGTTGGCCACTAGTATTCCGTGAAATGAAACGATGATGATGATTTGTCTGGCATAGTTAGTACCTCCTTTGTTGAATGTTCGCACTTAATGTTCTTATTTTGTTCGCTCTGTGGACCCTCTCTGTTCTGATGTTATTCTGCATCTATTACTAGAAGTGTCTGATTGAACAGAGAAAGTAGCTCCGCATTATTAAGTGATATACTCCTCCGTGTTAGGTAAGCAGTCGGTGCCCACGGATAAAGCTGATTTTGAAGCGAATCTGGAAGAGATCCCGAGAATCCCCTTAACCTAGTTGCCTGAAGTGTAGAACAGAGGATTATAAAGCGGTTAGCATAAACTTTTGGTGCTTGTTGGCTCCGAAACACATCCCTTACAAAGCCTTAAAGCCAGCTGCGACGCACCTGAAACAGCAGTAGTACTGAGCGCATCACCCAGCAGCACGTGAACAACAAAGGGGTGACGGAGGCATCCAGATGTGTGTGTACATGATTACTGAGAAATTCAAACTTAAAAGTTTGACACAGAGTTCATAGAAGTACTGTTAGACTGTGTCTCTACTGTTTTACTCTTGAATAACACGTGGGAAAGTTAACACCTATATCATTCCGTGCGAGCTCTCATTTTTCATGTTTTATTACGGCTATCATTCCTCCCTTTGTCGGTGGAGCTCAAAAAATATTGTGGTGATTAAGGAAAAAATTTGAGATTTAAATTTCGTGAGAAGATACTGCAGCCTTCAGTTGGTCTTCCTTGGAAGTTTTGCTATGTTTCGTACCGATGCATGTAGTTTGTAATTTCAGTCTCTTGGTATTTAAATGAATCGAATACCTGCAAATTTTTGTGATTTGTCATTTAAACGAAAGTCAACGAATTTTTTTAATCGTGTGAAGGACCCCTACAGGATCAAAAGACACTTTTCGCACCATGGACATATTTTGTCTAAATAAATTTTGTAGTTCTTTTTGATGTAATGATGACTTTACTAGTCAGTAAGCGACAGCAACATCTGAAAACTATCCAAGAGGGCTGCTCAGTTAGTCTTCTATATCGTTTATGTGCTTTAAGAACAGCAGAAGGCCTACAACACTTCCTTGGGTAACCCCATATGAGCAGAATTCGGAATACATGGAGTTGATAGTAAGAAAGATGATACATTGGAACAACTTACTCTCTAATTGCTTCAGTAAGGAAGTTTCATCTTGAGGTCTTGAAGCAGTATATTTCTCACATGCGTCTGATAACTTTGGAAAATCTGGCTCAAGCTTGGCGTGTTGTTATAAGCTTGCGAAACCAACTGTTGTCTGGATATTGGATTTGTGGTCTAGTTTTATAAAGAGCATGTCCGTTTAGTCTACCATTCCACACAGTAGTTCTAATGGTATGAAATGAAATGTGCGTGTGTCTTGGGCCTCCCGTCGGATGCAGCGGTCGCCTCGGGCAAAACGTTTTAGTTGGCGACACTTCGGTGACTTGTGTGTCGATGAGGATGAAGTCCGACAGGTCGAAGGGCCTGAAATAGCATGCAGTAGTTCAGAAGGGAGTGGGACATGTTATTCAATCTGTTCTGATGCACCACGACCCTGTCGGATGCGATGAACTAACTCAGCGACGTTCAACAAAACGTCATTTAGAGGCAACCGAGCATCAGAGTGCTTATTCAGGAAGGGTGAAACTGGACGATATGTTAGCTCCGACTAGGTATCTGGAGGAGCTAACTAACGAAGAAAATCAGAACAAATGAAGTAATCACAAACCAATGACGACAGAGCCCCTACAGCTTGTTGTCCCTTCTGTGGAGGGGGTGCTACTGTTGGAGCAGTACGACCCAGCAAGCTCTCAGAAGTACCCCACAAAATCAGATGTTTCCAGACGCTCACCGAGATTCTCAGTGCACAATCGTGTATTGGTGTATACGTTATGGCGATCACTACCGTCTTCGTCGGCAGCTAACTTCGAGGTGAATGCCACTACAGTGCCAGATGAAGCATCCACAAAACCTTCCAAGGAATTCGTCAAAGTAGCTTCAGGCATCCCCCCCTCCCCCCTCCCCTCCCTGAGCTGGTGACTGTGTGCAACAACTTGGTGCATTTGCACCACAGATTCACCTGCTGGGTGACTATCTTCTACTGGCGAACACCACCTTGGTTGGTTGCATGCGCGAACCTAGGCTAGGGGCTCCCTAGTCTGTCTGTTGCTGTTCACCAGTTCCTGAGGGTCTTCGTCGTTGATGATCACCGCCCAGCGTGGGCATATGCCTTCGACTTAGGCCATCCTGTGTACTATAGTTTAAACAGCGCGCTTCACAAATGGTACGTGGCGACCACGAGGTAGTAAGGCTGTCAGGCTCTGCACCTGGTACACATGGGCGCCAGCTTCACTGACGACTACACCTGTCACTGCTAACGCTTACTAATCTCTTGAGTTGGCAGTTGTTGACATCTACCAGTAGCGCTGTGGCAGGCACCTACGTCATCGAGAGGATATAGCCTCCCAATTTGTGGAATGATGTGTCCACATCAGAATGAATAAACGATTATTGCATTTCACTAGTGGCTCTCCGAGCGGTTCCAGTAACAATCTCTCTACAATCCACGTCCAGCCCAAAAAGGAACGCCTTTTCCTGACCTACTAGTGGCCGATTTCTCCACTGTCGAGGTCAGCTGTCGCTCCCAAAAGTGCATATAGTATACACTAACTGAAAACAAGGAGAATTTTGGGAAAGGAATTACAGTTCGGGGGAAAAGAGCTTAAAAAGAAGTTTGCCGATGACATTGTAATTCTGTCAGAGGCAGCAAAAGACTTCAGAGATGAGGTGAACGCAATATACAAATATTAAATAAAGGGTAATTGGGTATAGTCGAATAAAGTCAGGTGATGCTGCGGGAATTAGATTAAGAAATAAGACACTAAAATTAATAGATTGATACATAGGCAGTAGAACAGCGAGTGACGTGGCAACTAAAGGGAACATCAAAAGCAGATTTATAAGAGAAACAAGACCTTTTAGGAGAAAAAGAAATGTGTTAACGTAATTAACAAATTTAAGAGGCAGAAATCTCTTCTGAATGCATTTATATTGGAGGCAGTCAGTTGCAGTTCCCGGTTCTCTAAGTTTTCTCAATAGCGTGCCTCGAAAAGTTCGTCACATCCCTCCAGGGATTCCCATTTCAGCTCCTGAAGCTCCCTGTACCATTTGAGTGTTGATCGAAACTACCAGTAACAAATCTGGCAGCCCACCTCTGAACTCTTCGATGACTTCCTTTAACCAGATCTGGTGGGTATACAAAACATTCGAGCAGTACGCCGAAATGAGTTGCACTAGCGTTCTACGTGGGATCTCCTTTACAGATGAACCACACTTTCCTAAAACTCTCCAAATAAACCAAAGCCGAGCATTCGTCTTCCCCTTAACAATCCTTACGTACTCGCGCCATTGCATATCGCTTTGTAGTATTACGCCTAGATATTTGACCGACCTGATTGTTTAGGTAGCACACTACTAATGCTGTAATCGAACATTACGGGAATGCTTTTCCTACTCATCTGCACAAACTTACAGTTCTCTACATTTAGAGCAAGCTGGGTGATTCATCACACAACTTAGGAACGTCATCATCTTCCAGTACATAACTGCATCATCAGCAAATAGCCGCAGATCGTTGCTCACCCTGTCCTTCAGACAATTTACTGTATGTACACTGACGGAAAAAAATCTAAACGCAGAGGGTGTTTTGTGACATAAACTTGATAGGCGTGTTTTTACATTGAGAGATCATGTCAACTTAGATGTAACCCCAATCGCGTAAGAGTAGCGCTACTAAAGTCACTATGTGAATACCAATCAGATTTGTTTCAAATACACGCTGTAACGGTTGTGGGCGTTAGTTACATTTGAGACGAGACGAGGTGAGTTGCGGTAAGCCAGGAATGCCTTAAAAGCGACAAAGACGCCATTATCAGCACCTCACGAATTTGAACGAGGTCGTGTAATAGGGCTACGAGAAGCTGGACGCTGCTTCTGCGATACTGCAGAAAGACCTGGCGGGAATGTTGCCACTGTACATAACTACGGGCAGCGCTGTTCACGAGAATGTACGGTCGCAAGACAGAGTTGCGGACAGCCACTTGCCACTACCGAGAGGGAAGATCATCGTGTTCGGTGGATGTCTCTGGCGCATCGTACTGCGTCTGCAGCAGCAATTTAAGTAGCAGTTGGTACCACAACGACAGAACAAACTACTACAAATCGGTTACTTCAAAGACAGCTCCGAAACAGACGCCCCGTATTAGTGCGCGTTCCAATGACTCAAAACTACCATTTGCCACTTCAGATGTTTCAAGCGAGAATTTATTGGAGAGCAGAGTGTAGGACTGTTGTGTTTTCTGATGACAACTGTTCCTGCCTCGGTGTTAGTGATGGCCATGTGTCGGTTAGGAGGCGGCCAGGCACGGACCTGCAGCCGGCTTTTCTGCGTGCTAGACACTGGACCTACACGAGGAGTTATGGTCTGTGATGCGATTTCGTATGACAGCAGCAGCACTCTCGTCGTTATTACACGCACCCTGTAGTTTGATTCAATCTGTTGTGCCGTCATTCATGAACAGACTTGTAGCGGTCGTTTTCAATCAGGATAACGCTCGCCCACGTACAACTGTTGTCGACACTGTGTAGAGCATGTCGAGTTACATGTTGCGTTGACCTGCTCAGACACCAGATCTGTCTCCAACCGTGCACATATGCCACATCATCGGACAACTCCAGTGTCATTCACAAACAGTGTTAACCGTCCCTGTATTTTCCGACCAAACGCAACAGGCATGGACTTCCAGCCCACAAACTGAAATGTGCCACAAGTACGAAACAATGCATGTACGTTTGCATGCCAGCATTCAACATAGGGAATAGTTGCGGTTTTCTCAGACCTCTTAGGGCACTCCTAACGTTACCAGTCTCTGCTGAATACTTCCCGTAGAGTACAACGTACTGGGACCTATTACTTAAGAAGTCTCCGAGCCACTCACATATGGGAATCATTATTAACAGTGTGCAGTGGGGCACCATGTGAAACGCTTTTCGGAAATCTAGGATATGGAATATGCCTGTTGTCCTTCATGCGTTGTTTTCAAGATATTATGTGAGAAAAGGGCGAGCTGAGTTTCACACGAGTGCTACTTTTTAAAACAGTGCTGGTTTGTGGAAAAAAATGACTCTGAGCACTATGGGACTTAACATCTGAGGTCATCATGTAACAATAACAACTGTATATATAATAATTTTTTCTTCTGATTTTCGATAAATTAGTATAAGCGAGGTTTAATTTCATTTCTTTTTCTTTTCGTGTCATTATGTTAAAGAAAATGTAAGCAACTTTCGAAGTGAATATTAATATTTATGTCAAATTTCAAGAAATGCTATAACAGAATTGAAGTGTAATACATGTTGAATCTACTGTAATATGGTTAAAATTGTAATTGTGCGCCTGGTCCATACGTAGGCAATGTATTAGGATATGTGGAATGTAAAACCTTTGGTGAATACCCTATATGTAGGGGAGCGTGGATGGCAGGCGAGCGCGGGAAAAGGCACACAGGCGCGGTACGGCATAACGCGCTCAGCTACACAGTCGGAGTTGGGCATCGGTCTGAGAAACACGTTTCGGATCGAGGAGGCTATCCTGGAAAAAGTGGTTTAATTGAGCCTCGGATGTGCCGTTTCCGACGACTATACAGCATGGCCATATTCTATAGGCACTGAATTAAAAAGGATTGCGACGCGAAGAAGAAGCAAAGTGCCGATACAGCAAGAGCCATAGCTGTGATTGTATGTGTGCTGTGCGCCTCGCCATCTCGCTGACCGCCAACCGCCGCATCGACTCGCACAGGTTAAATCTTTACAATTGTATCTGTGTGGACCAGTGTTAAAATTGTTCCTAACTGTTCAATAATAATTTGACTTTTACCAGAATTGCCCTATCAATTAATTATCCTAATCACTAACCTGGACAGGGTCCTTTCCGCAAGTTGTGTAATCCGAGTGTCCCGAAATGAAGATTTAAAGTTCATGTTAATAAGAATTACATGCAGACCTATCTATGCTGGAAAGATGTTTAAGGAACTTTATTATTGATGAAAATACAAGCAAAGAACAGAGATTTGCTAAAGTCGGAAAATAATTTTGGAATTGGTTTAGTAATGAAGCTTAATTAATTAGAGACAAAAAATAATGGTAGTTAAATGAGGAATTAATAAGACAAAAAGAGTAGTAACTCATATATTGTAAATCTTGAGTGTTTAATGCTTACGATAGTTAATAGTTTCAACACAGTGATCGTAACAGTTTCAGGGTCCCGCCTCCCCTCTTCTCTTTTCTATTCATTTTAAATTCTGAAGTACTGAAGTGATTTGACCAGCAAAGTTAAAGTCAATATAAAACCTAAATTTATCAGTGTTTTACCCTTATTAAAATTGACACTGTATGTGTGTTTCAAAAGTGCTATTTCTAGGGTAACCTATGCCCGATTTCAGTCTGATCAATAGATAAAATGCAGTTAGTAGTAATCATTGTAGTGTAATGTTGTGTATTTGTAGCTTGTCCAAATTAGTACAGAAAGGGAAAATGTTAGTTCAGTAGATTTTTCCGGTTCTAAAATTTTCCATACAATGCAGTATTACTACGTGTTGTTATGCTTGTACGTACATCCACTTGTACAAGGGAAAAACTCACTTAATGCCTAATTAGGCTGGCGACCGTATTACACTCCTGGAAATTGAAATAAGAACACCGTGAATTCATTGTCCCAGGAAGGGGAAACTTTATTGACACATTCCTGGGGTCAGATACATCACATGATCACACTGACAGAACCACAGGCACATAGACACAGGCAACAGAGCATGCGCAATGTCGGCACTAGTACAGTGTATATCCACCTTTCGCCGCAATGCAGGCTGCTATTCTCCCATGGAGACGATCGTAGAGATGCTGGATGTAGTCCTGTGGAACGGCTTGCCATGCCATTTCCACCTGGCGCCTCAGTTGGACCAGCGTTCGTGCTGGACGTGCAGACCGCGTGAGACGACGCTTCATCCAGTCCCAAACATGCTCAATGGGGGACAGATCCGGAGATCTTGCTGGCCAGGGTAGTTGACTTACACCTTCTAGAGCACGTTGGGTGGCACGGGATACATGCGGACGTGCATTGTCCTGTTGGAACAGCAAGTTTCCTTGCCGGTCTAGGAATGGTAGAACGATGGGTTCGATGACGGTTTGGATGTACCGTGCACTATTCAGTGTCCCCTCGACGATCACCAGTGGTGTACGGCCAGTGTAGGAGATCGCTCCCCACACCATGATGCCGGGTGTTGGCCCTGTGTGCCTCGGTCGTATGCAGTCCTGATTGTGGCGCTCACCTGCACGGCGCCAAACACGCATACGACCATCATTGGCACCAAGGCAGAAGCGACTCTCATCGCTGAAGACGACACGTCTCCATTCGTCCCTCCATTCACGCCTGTCGCGACACCACTGGAGGCGGGCTGCACGATGTTGGGGCGTGAGCGGAAGACGGCCTAACGGTGTGCGGGACCGTAGCCCAGCTTCATGGAGACGGTTGCGAATGGTCCTCGCTGATACCCCAGGAGCAACAGTGTCCCTAATTTGCTGGGAAGTGGCGGTGCGGTCCCCTACGGCACTGCGTAGGATCCTACGGTCTTGGCGTGCATCCGTGCGTCGCTGCGGTCCGGTCCCAGGTCGACGGGCACGTGCACCTTCCGCCGACCACTGGCGACAACATCGATGTACTGTGGAGACCTCACGCCCCACGTGTTGAGCAATTCGGCGGTACGTCCACCCGGCCTCCCGCATGCCCACTATACGCCCTCGCTCAAAGTCCGTCAACTGCACATACGGTTCACGTCCACGCTGTCGCGGCATGCTACCAGTGTTAAAGACTGCGATGGAGCTCCGTATGCCACGGCAAACTGGCTGACACTGACGGCGGCGGTGCACAAATGCTGCGCAGCTAGCGCCATTCGACGGCCAACACCGCGGTTCCTGGTGTGTCCGCTGTGCCGTGCGTGTGATCATTGCTTGTACAGCCCTCTCGCAGTGTCCGGAGCAAGTATGGTGGGTCTGACACACCGGTGTCAATGTGTTCTTTTTTCCATTTCCAGGAGTGTATTAACCATTGGTTGCATCTTCTGTGTATGTTTCTTGCCCGTACTAACGTGTAGTTGCACTCTATACTTGCTTGACGTATCATTGTTGTTACTGAGTGGGTGTAAGTCCGATTTTGCTTCCATTCAGGTACACGCGGTCATCATATTTACTAAAATCCTTTCTTATAAGGTGAAGCCCGTCAACTTATCATAGTACAGGCTTTAAAGAGTTAACGTACGCCCGAGCGTGGACGTTACAATCAGTCCCCTTGAACTTAGAACTACTTAAACCTAACTAACCTAAGGACATCACATACAGCCATGCCCGAGGCAGGATTCGAAACTGCGATCGTAGCGATCACGCGGTTCCAGACTGAAGCGCCTAGAACCGCTCGGCCAGCGAGCTGGTTTGTGGACAGGAGCTTTTCTGTCTCAAGGAATTTTCTTTACTGTAAAAAGAGACTACAAGCTTTTCAAATGGGTGTTATTGAAGACTGCTGGAGTTTCAATGGACAGATCAGATAACTAACAATAAACTCGAACTTGGGAGAAACTAACTTTGAGACGGTTATTCCAAAAGGAGGACTGGTATTTTTATGATTACAGGGGGCTCCGCACTATAACATTAAAATGAAGCCTTTTTCACTTTAAATGTTCGTGGTGCAGGCCAATTTGTGGTTCGGGCATTTAGGCGTAAATTCGGCCCTCCGCTCCCATACTCAACGATCGGTTCCGTGCGCCAACGCAACCATCGCTCTGCAAACCGACGTTGTCGTTTCGAGACGACATTGCCGACCCTCGTGTTAGGTGGCTCAGAGATGATAACCGGCGGAAGAGAAAGCACACAGCGACGGCAAAGCGCAATCAAACGTAATACGCCTACAACTTCCCGTCAACGTCGAATTCATTACAGACGGAGCACGAACGTTTCCTTTTTCAGAGCCAACATAGGTGAGTGTGGATGCAAAATTTAACGAGAGGAATTTCTTTTAAATATATTTCTCCTTTTATCAACGTAACTTCCTTTTATTTAAAAACAATTTATTAGGTTTTAACGTCCCATTGACGAAAAAGTCATTAGGAGAATAAGTATGCGTAGATATAACGACCGCGCCCTCTTCAAAGGATCCATCCTTGCGGTTGCCTTAATTGATTTGGTGAAACCTTTATCCGGATGACCGGACTGGAATTTGAGACCAACACGGTAGCAGTGCCTTAATCACTGCGCAGCTTCTCTTGGTAATACTTTTCTAACAGTTTATTAACATGTAAGGGGAGGGGAGGTGGTGAAGAGTTTATCCATAAACAGCATTTTTTATGGAATCACATTAGAGAATATACACAGTGGAGTCACATTAATGTGACCTATGACCACTGCCTATGTTCTCTGCCAACGTGCCATAAACACTCACAGACGACAGGTGGCAGCACTAGCACTGGACTGTATTTAAAGCAGTACAGTCGTCGTAATGCGGAAACGGACCATTTATCTGACATCCAAAAGGGCATAATCATTGGCTTTCGGGTCAAGGGTGGAAGTTTGTAAACTGTTGGAGTACCGCCATGATTAAATTGTACCGTGCATGGCAAAATTGTGCTATCCAAAACTGGCGCCTAGGCAACTGTGATGCACCACTGGCCATAGATGACAGGAGTGAATGACGGCTGTGGAGATGCGTAAGGACTAATATAAGTGCAAATGTTGAGCACCTGACATCCCAGATGAAGCAAGGAGATACCAACAGTGTCTCCTGAACGGATGTTCAGCTTACGCTGCTGCGATGGGCCTCCACAGCAGGCACCTGATTCATGCACCACGCAGACTGCTGTTCATCGTCAATGAAGGTTGGAATCTGAACGCCAGTATCATATCAGGACGTCCACTGAGTGGCGACAGGTGGTCTTCTCAGACGAACCACATTGTATGCCCCATCGGGCAGGTAGCCGTTCGCATGTACAGCGTGAAATGTCTGAAAGCGTACACCCTGCTACAACCGTCGGAAGGGTTATGGTCTGTGGACTGTTTTCGTGACATTCCCTGTGTTACCTTGTCATGCTGGAAGGCACAATGGATAAACGGAAGTATGCCTCTATACTTGAGGACTGTGTCCAACCGTACATGCAGTTTGTTTTTCCTCGTCACGGTGGCATCTTCCAGCAGGACAATGCAACGTGCCGCACAGCTCAGTGTACTTGAGTGGTTCGAACAGCACCGGGATGAGTTTACAGTAGTCACCTGGTCATCGAACCCCCCGGATTTAAACCCAATCGTTTTCGCGCCATGGTGCCCCAACGGAGAAGCCTAGCGCAGCTGTCACAGCACTACAGTCGGTATGGCTCCACAAACACGCCCGTACCTTCCGGAACCTCAGTGACTCTCGACTCAGTGATCCGTGCTGCAGAATGTGGCTATTCAGGCTTTTGATAGTTACTCACACTGTGATTGGACGGCGTATAATCAAAAAAGGTTTCAGAGCATTGGCAAACATCAAAGTTCAGTGTGTAATAGGGACTGTACTGCTCTGACAATATAGAATGAATTTTATTGTGGAATATAAATGCATTCACTTAAATACTGACACAATCAAAATCATCCTTGAGAAGCGAGGTTATCCTAATTTCACCTGAAGCAAGAACGTAAGGACGGGGTATACTTAGTAAATTACTACTCGTCAGATCAACCTACGGAGCCTTCAGACTGAGGAAATCCTTATACTAGTCATTCTTATAAAATCTGTGTAGCATTTAGTAAAAGACGTTTTACGGGTTGTCACCTACGAATTAATTTTCTGAACTCATCTCTGATCTTTATAATGCCATATCTTGTTATCACCAATGATTGCATATTCGCTAGCTTAATTCTTTCGTGCCTTGAAACCTCACGTTTTGTGTTCCCTATCACGACCACCGAAACCAAGTTTCAAACATTTAGTAACAGTAACATCTAACGTTTATCAATAATCCTGATGGACGAATTAATTATTAAATATAGTAATGTAGTTTTTACGATAAATGTGAAGTAGCTGCAAAGAGTTGTGCATAAAATGTTCTCTTCTACTTACTATAACTACCTTACCCCCTGTATGGTTCTTTAGTGAATGCAAGAACGAAGAACATACGCCGTTCATGAACAGAGAATTCAGATATTAATTTATTCTGTATCTTATATCAAATACTAAAATTAATACATAACTTAGTTACTGTAATTGCAGCAGTTGCAGCGTCAGTTGCTAACAATAGACTTGAATGTAGCAATATGTACAGATAAAGATTTATAAATCTGTCACTCTTCAACACGTCTATTCAGATGATGCCGTGCCTGGCCACTATGTCTGTTATTCGACTGGTAAACACACAAAAAAGGGCTCAGTGCATGAATGTTCGAACTTAAGTAACACAGCCGCTGGAGCTCCGGAGAGGGGAAGCTTTCATCTTATTGGGAGCGGCGTAATCGTTCGTGTCAGCACCCTCATGCCGCGGTGGCTGCCGTAGAAAACCTGGCGGCGTAGCTGGCAGCGCGCATATTTGAAAGTGCGGTCGACCGGATAGCGGCCAAGATACCACACTAATTATCGTACAATTGTGAAGCGTTCTGCTCACAGCGCTAGTGCCTCAGAGCCGACATGAGTTTCTACTCCCTTCTCATTGATGTAATGGGATATAGTCTGTCACTGAACTTGCCCATACTTTTGCAGCTCCGTAAAAGTTAAGTAACAGATAAAGGCCATCGTTGTACATAGAAATTTACTTCGGAAAGATGTTGACTCCCTACAAAAGTCTTAAAAGTAATATTCAGACATTATGCAGCTGATGGTTCCACTTGTTAGGCTTTAGATCATTTGTTGCTCCACACGACTTCCTACGGCATTCATGTATGGCTCAAGTCATGAATCGCTTTAGCGAAGTGCCGCAGTGTTGAAGACATGAAGAGTGCTGTTCAAATCCCCATTCGGGATATCTCTGTAGCCATAAACTCACCCATTCTCTTATGAATATATCTGTCCTTCCCTGAACTTATACCACGAAGAAAAAGAGAAACTCGATGCCGTTTTCTACATTTCCGCCAAACAGCAACGAAACTATGAAGACGTCTGATTGCCGCCAGACAGTGTCATCTATCTGGAGTAGAGTCAACAGATAATATTACGGGGTGGAAGCGCTGGTAGGGACCGCCGAAGGCCAGTCTGTGATTGGAACCTCTGGTCCACAACAGCCTACAAGTTAGTAGCTTAAGGCCATACTCCGTCACCACTACGTATCATCATCATCATCATCATCATCATCATCATCTCCTCCATGTATATTCAGATACTGTACAAGTAGCCTTTCTGTGATATTTGTAAGAATTCATCATGTAACTTGTTTGAAATAATACACACATTCTCTACGTATAGTTTTATAGACTATTATCGGCTACTTTGTTTTTAATATTCCACGACTGTAAAATTGTAAACGTCATTGGCTGAAGAGCTGTCATTTTTCACTTTTATTACTATCTCATTTTGGGGAACTGAAAGAAAAAATAAAGAAAAGAAATGACGGCCAGAGGCGTCCTTGCCGAGATGGGTATGTCACTCCGGAACATCAGCTAGGAGGCCCCCGCAGAACGCCGCGTTGTGTTCGGCATCTAGCGTCGGTGTTCCACTACTTTATTGTGGAATATAAATGCATTCACTTAAATACTGACACAATCAAAATCATCCATGAGAAATGAGGTCATCCTAATTTTACTTTAAGCAAGAACGTGAGGACGGGGTGTACTTAGTAAATTACTGCTCGTCAGATCAACCTACGGAACCTTCAGACTGAGGAAAGCCTTATACTAGCCATTATTATACAGTCTGTGTAGCATTTAGTAAAAGACGTTTTACGGGTTTTCACCTACGAATTAATTTCAGAACTCCTCTCTGATCTTTATAATGCCATATCTTGTTATCACGAATGATTACGTATTCGCTAGCTTAATTCTGTTTCGTGCCTTGAAACCTCACGTTTTGTGTTCCGTACCACGACCACCAAAACCAAGTTTCAAATATTTAGTAACAGTAACATTTAACGTTTATCAATAATCCTGATGGACGAATTAATTATTAAATACAGTTATGTAGTTTTTACGATGGATGTAATGGCCAACAGACTGCAGAGTAAAACACGAATTTGCTCTGGGATCATCGATAGTGTTATTAGTTCTCTTTTGTAATTTTATCTTAAAAGCATATCACAAGCGCAGATACTCTTTGACGTTAATGTATTGCTATGTTTACAGTGTTACGAAGTAAAACACACATTCACAATTAACGACATTATATCACAAAGGTTTCAGCTGGCACAGTGATATCTCAGTATTTACAAATAAAGAGGGTGACATTTGTACAGGGATCAAATTAGCGAACGAAAGCACTATCACTGTTAACAGTGGAACAGAAATGCATGTAATTTTAAACCTCCATTATTTGCACTGTCTGTTTTTCAAGCAACGGTGAAAGGAAGCATTTCGAACGCACTTCTTTAAAACTGTTGGTTTCACAAGCGCAAACCTATGAATACTTGATTTTCTACATGATACCATCCAAAGTGCTAAGAGCTTAAACGTCCTCAGTGTCACTCATGCAAGATGTTTGTCTGAGACAAACGAAACTGAGAAACAAGAAGATAGGTAATGACGTTATGGATGAAAGTGAAGGTTAGTTATGTTTCAAAGAAAACTGATTTCTCACACAGAGTATTAATATGAAGAATAATAAGACTATTAGCACTTAGCTTCAACTGTTACCAAGCGCTAAAGAAAAATAGCAGGTATTTCTCAATTGACTGGTCTATAAGCAGGATAGCTTCTACCGTTAGACGTTACAAGAGTCTGACCATGAAGGGAGACAGCACCTAGTTGTAGGAAAAATGAGTTCTCATCCAATGCAAAGAATTCTGCTGAAGTTTCGTAGCCACTACTAAATTCCGTACAGATATTGTCTCGATGTTTTATGAGACAGCGGAGACCAACAAGAAAGCAAGTCCATCCTTTATTTCCACTTAAATGTCTACATGTGGCTATCGATCTGCTTATTTATGACACGGACTCCATATCTCATAGTTCCGTAGGACCCTCCGCACAGCGCCCTGGCTGGTCTTATCTAGCATTAGTTTACGTGAAGTGAAACGCAAACCACGAATTTTACTTTTTTAATATATTCTCAAAGGTTGATTTGGAACATTATTAAGCAGAAAACATCTTCTATTCATAATTCACTCAATGACTGTTAGTCTCTTTTGAATGAGTCCACACTGTTATCAATAAATCTCATAAACTATCTGTACTGGGATTGCAGAGTCAGATGTACTAGGAACGTAAATAACAGCCTACAATAAGTTCGCGAACTGACAACGCGGGCCGGCCCCTGTGGCCGAGCAATTCTAGGCGCTTCAGTCCGGAACCGCGCTGCTGCTACTCGCAGGTTCGAATCCTGCCTCGGCCATGGATGTGTGTGATGTCCTTAGGTTAGTTAGGATTAAAATAGTTCTAAGTCTAGGGGACTGATGACCTCAGATAAGTCCCATAGTGCTTAGAGGCATTTGAACCATTTTTTTGACAACGCAGACCTATCTGACTTTTCCTATACTAAGGTCATTGTTGATTAATGCACGGAGTTCTTCCAAAATGATACCATTTGAATAATTCATTTATAATTCTAATACCGACAGAGGAGTGAATAAGACTGTGTCACAGTCTGTTAGAACCTGTGTTCTTATATGGATTTCAATTATTCTTAGTCTGTGCTATATTTCGAGTGATATAAAAGTTAGATTTCCTACGATATCTTCTGTAACATTTATTCTGAGCGGGGTAGTAATGTGGATAAAGCATAAGAGACATGGAACTCGTATCACGATATGGCCAACGAAATTTTTGCTGTATGTGGTTTTCCAAAACTGATAAAGAAGAACATCAGTGTTCCTCCCATAAAAAAGTGTGCCATCGTTCTTACCCAAATCTTAATTCATCCGTACCTGAGCTCTACTGCAACGACCGCGTATTCAACAGAATGTTAAACCTTAATCTTCGTTCCTTCCTTCTCTTTTCTTCGCAACATACTTTCCTATGAAATCTGCCTATCTTTCTACCTTCTTCCTATGAGTTAATTTAAGTAATTTATTTATGTCATTGGTCGACCATCTATTTTCAAAATTTTCTGAGACAGCAATGTATGAGAGAGTTTGGCACATCTCATTGCACATAGAGTCGTCAGACTAAAACTGGGTTCAGGAAAGGAGTAAGTACAGGAATGTAATTTATTCTTGTGTGTGAGGGAGTAAAAGGGATAAAATATAGTTTGAGAACTTTTGGCATTTCCTTTAATTTAACAAAAGTGTTTCACTGTATAGTCCATACAGTGCTTGTCAATAAAGTGGAACATTATAGGATTGGGGGGGGAAGGATCAACAATGGTCCACTTCATATCAGGAAAGCAGGAAGCACAAGGTCGTCTTCCAGTGTCAGCAAACAGAAAATAGATTTGAATCGACTGGGTTCATGTAAAATAGGGGGTCCCGAAGATTCTGTTCTGGGTCCGTTGCTTTTTTTAATAATCTAAGTATCACATGTAATTTCTTAGACTTTCCCGGCGATTTGATGACATCTCGTGGAAATCGAGTTTTCTGCCGGATATCAGCGTCTTCCAAACACGATATTTCGACGTCATTACTTGATGTCATCAGGTGTTCCCTGAGACTGGCTGCTTGCTGGACCGGGTCGGATATTTATGCCTGCCCGGTGCCTGGTGTTCTGTTTGCCGTTCCCTCGTCGGTCCGCGCCCGCGAGTCGGTCCGCGCCCGCGCTATCATGCTGCTCTAGGTGTTCCCTGTTCTGGCCGCCTCCATCTGCGGTGGTGGCCTCCTGGTGTTCCCTTTTCGGTCCGCGCCCGCGAGTGGCGCTCCCCTGCCGCTCTGGACGTTCCCTATTCCGTTCGCGCCAGCTCTGGCCGCCTCCAAGTGCGGTCGTGGCCTCCTGGTGTTCCCTTCTCGGTCCGCACCCGCGAGTGGCGCTCCCCTGCCGCTCTCGACTTTCAGGCGGAGTCAGAAGAAGAAGAAGAAGAAGAAGAAGATGCCGGAAGCTCCTGCCTCCTCCGAGGCAGAACAGGTGACCGGCGACGGCTTCGTTGTCCCGAAGCGGCGGCACACTGCTCGGGCCCAACGGCTTGAGACTGTGCAGCCGCTGCCGACAGCGAACGCATTCGTCGACGTACCTGACGAGCAAGAGGACATGGATGCTGCTGAGGCACCCAAGAGGCGGGCACCCGCTCCGCCACCGATCACTGTTTCGTGGGAGGACACGTACCAGTCCTTCCTCGAGAAGTTCCAGGCGGCGACGTCCTCCGCCAAGATCAAATGTGCTGGTCGGGACTTGTACAGAGTCTGGGTCAGCACGATGGAGGAATACCGAGCCGCCATGCGGCTCATAGAGGTGGAGAAGCTTCACTGCTTCACCCACAATGCGGAGCCGGTGAAACAGCTGAAGGTGGTGTTTCGCCGCCTCCCGCTGAAAATGGAGACCGAGCACCTCAAGAGTGAACTAGCTGGGCTGGGCTACATGGCCAGCTCGGTCACACTCATGAAGTCTCCCAGGACGAGGAGACCCATGCCACTGTTTTTGGTTGTCCTTCCGGACAACTTCGAAAACCGCAAGATTTTTCATTTACAGATGGTGGCCAGGATCGGTGTGGAAGTGGAGCCGCTCAAGGCCAAGGGGAGGCGCGCCCAGTGCTTCTCCTGCCAAGGCCTTGACCACGTGGCGCGCTACTGCGTTCGTAGCCACTACTAAATTCCGTACAGATATTGTCTCGATGTTTTATGAGACAGCGGAGACCAACAAGAAAGCAAGTCCATCCTTTATTTCCACTTAAATGTCTACATGTGGCTATCGATCTGCTTATTTATGACACGGACTCCATATCTCATAGTTCCGTAGGACCCTCCGCACAGCGCCCTGGCTGGTCTTATCTAGCATTAGTTTACGTGAAGTGAAACGCAAACCACGAATTTTACTTTTTTAATATATTCTCAAAGGTTGATTTGGAACATTATTAAGCAGAAAACATCTTCTATTCATAATTCACTCAATGACTGTTAGTCTCTTTTGAATGAGTCCACACTGTTATCAATAAATCTCATAAACTATCTGTACTGGGATTGCAGAGTCAGATGTACTAGGAACGTAAATAACAGCCTACAATAAGTTCGCGAACTGACAACGCGGGCCGGCCCCTGTGGCCGAGCAATTCTAGGCGCTTCAGTCCGGAACCGCGCTGCTGCTACTCGCAGGTTCAAGCGTCGCCCACGGCAGCAAGGACGTGCGGCACCCGCACGAAAGGTGCAACCAGGCACCAGCTTCGCCTCTGCCACCAAGGGGGAGTCTTCGGACGCCCCCAGGGGGCGGCAGGCGGAATTCCCGGCCATCACGGCGCCTAACCAGGCAGCCGGCACCCAGGACGACCAACACCAGGGCGGACGGCACGCCCGTCCCCCCACCGCAGCCACCCCTCAAGCTGCCAGGCATGCGGCCCTGCGGACGGACGCGACTACTCTTCCGCGCCCCGCCGCACCCGCGACTGCGACGCCTCCAGCTACCACTCCAGGACCGGAAGCAGCAGACCTGGGAGCAATGTTGAGCTCCCTCTCTGCCCTGCTACAACTGCCGGTGCTTGTCACCGCCGTAACGGGGGCCCTCCAGGCCGCTACCGTCGCCGCGAAGCCACACCATGGATAATGCTCTTATCCATGGCCTGACCATCTGTGGCTTCAACGCCAACAGCCTGTTTCCGCAACAAGGTGAGTTTCGTCAGTTCATGCAGGACGAGGCCATCGACCTGTGCCTGATCTGCGAAACTCACCTCAAGCCAGGAGTTCACGTGAAGGTAGCAAACTATGTTTGCTACCGGAACGACAGGCCGACGGCAGGCGGGGGTACCGCCATCTATGTCCGCGCCTCACTCCGGCACCACCAGGTACAGCTCCCAGCCATGGCCACCCTGGAAGCCACCGGGGTGAACGTCACCACGGCTGCGGGGCAAATAACCTTCGTGGCCGCATACAGGCGGCCGCGTGGACACCTCCAGGAGGCGGACGTCGACGCGCTGTTGACGTTTGGGGGTAGGACCTTCATTGCGGGTGACTTCATTGCGAAGCACCCGGAATAGAACTCCCGCCTCACGAACGTCAGTGGCCGCCGACTTCTCCGCGCTGCCCAGAGGAATGGCGCCCTGGTCCTGGGCCCACGGGAACACACCATCTTCCCGGCCAGGGGGCGGTCTGACGTGCACGACGTGGCCGTCATCAAAGGAATCGGGCATCACACGACCGCCACCACGCGGTGCGCGATGTCGTCCGACCACCTACCGGTGGTCTACGAAATCGACATCGCTGGAGCCACACTCCCGCCACGTCGGCGGACGTACCGGCGCCTGGACGGCGACCGATTCCAGGACAATGTCCTGGCGTCACTGGCGGACTCACCTGACCCCGCGGCAGTGGGGGCGGATGCCGCCCTTCAATTCTTCACCCGCCAGCTGCTGCAAGCAGCCGACGCGGCCTCCCCTCCCCCTCCACAGGGTACCAGGGACTTCTCCCGTAACCTGCCACCCCACATCCGGGACGCAATACGGGAGAAGAACCGCCTCTTCCGGGAGTGGCAGCTCACCCGCCAACCCGCGACGAAACGGCGCCTCAACCGCATGCGGAGAGACATCAAAGCTGCGGCTGAGGCGCACAGGAACAACGCCTGGAAGGACATCGTCGCCTCCGTCAACCCTGAGGACGGCAGCGCGTGGCGGACTGTGAAGTCCTTTCTACGCAGAAGGCAGCGCGTCCCGCCTCTGCTCGTCGTACAAGACGTCGTCTGCAGCCCGGACGGCAAAGTAGGCGCCCTGGCGGACCACTTCGAGCTGTCATTCACCCCGGTGGATGACAACGTAGACGAAGAACACCTCCACCGGGTTGAAGAGCAGCTCCCTGTGTTCCTGGAAGCCAGGGACGACGCGGACGTGATCGACCCCATCTCCGACGAGGAGGTGGCCGCGCAGATTACAGCGCTCAACACCAAGAAGGCTGGCGGTGCTGACGGCGTCACCAACCATCTGCTGAGGAGCCTGCCGGCGGGTGCATACCCGTTCCTGGCAGGCATCTTCAATCAGGTCCTTCGCTCTGGGATCTACCCCACTGTATGGAAACATGCAGAGGTGGTGGCAATCCCCAAGGCGAACAAGGACCCACGGGACGCCGCCAACTACAGGCCCATCAGCCTGCTGCCGGCGCTCTCGAAGGTGTTCGAGCGCCTGTACGCCAGACGACTGCTCCGCCACGTGTCAGCAGAAGGCATCATCCCCGATGAGCAGTTCGGCTTTAGGAGGGGCCATTCCACCATCCACCAGCTTATGCGGCTGGTAGAAGAAGCCATGCGCGCCCTGGAGACTCGGGAATACCTTGGGGCGGTGTTCCTGGACGTCACCAGGGCATTCGACTCCGTGTGGCACGACGGCCTCGTGTACAAACTTTTTGTGCACGGGGTCCCGACGTCGCACGGGGTCCTACTCCGGTCGTATCTGGCCGACAGGACTTTCCACGTCCGCCTGGACGAGGGGACGTCCACGCACCGACCCATCCGTGCTGGAGTGCCGCAGGGGTCCGTTCTCGGTCCCCTGCTCTACTCCTTATTCACGGCCGACGCTCCGCGCGTGGCGCCGGTGAAGTTGGCACTCTACGCCGACGACACGGCGCTATTCGTGCGGAGTATGAAGGCAGTCGAGATGCGCCGCCTGCTCCAGCGAGGATGTGAGGCCCTTGGAGCGTGGTCGACGAAGTGGCGCCTAAAACAGAATGCGGCGAAGAGCCAGGCAGTGGTGTTCACACGAAGACCACTGCCACCAGATCTTCCGCCAGTCACCGTCATGGGAAGCCCCGTCCCATGGAGCAGGACTGGCCGCTACCTGGGAGTCACTCTCGACCAGAAGCTGACGTGGAAAGCCCACATCGAGGACGTCAGAGGCAGAGCAATTGGGCGCCTACGCGCTCTGTACCCTCTGCTCAACCCGTCGTCTGCCTTGCCTCCCCAACACGGCATCACGCTGTACCTGGCGCTGGTTCGTCCAGTGTTGGAATATGCGGCCATGGTGTGGGGCAACGCAGCCGACACACACATCAACAAGCTGCAGAGGGTGCAGAGCAGGGCGCTCAAGCTCGCTCTGCGCCTACCGAGGCTCTACTCGACCGCTCGGCTACACCGCCAAACCGGCATCCCCTTCCTCCGCGACCGATTTAAACAATCGGCGCGGCTCTTCTATGAGCGGACTGTACAGTCCGATAATAGGCTCATTAGGGACTTGGGCCATCCTATTCACCACAGGCCAACCACGCGTTGGCCTGACCTGCTACGAGACTAATATCTCGTGGCAGAGAGAGGACAACTCCACATCAGTAAACACCTCAGGCCAATTCGTACCGTGAGGAAGCCAATCCAAAGATACAGGATTATGCAGGAATAGCAGACAATGCTTAGCCTGCTCCCAACACGGGTCAGGGCAAACCCGTATGGATAAGTGACAGTGACGGTGACAGTGGACGTTCCCTATTCCGTCCGCGCCCGCTCTGGCCGCCTCCGACTGCGGCTGGGGCTTCCTGGTGACCCCTTCTTGGTTCGTGCCCGCAGTGTGCGGCTATCTGAGGCTCGTTGTTGGTGTTGGAAACACATTTTCTCCGGTATTGCTTCAGCAGTTCAAATGCCGGGTTCCATGCAGATGCTGGTATCCTGCTTCCCGGTTAATCAGGTTTTGTGCCATCTTTATCTCTATAGATTCAGTGATGACACTATCCCAGAACCTGGGGGTCTGGACCGTGACCTAGGTGTTCTCATAATCCATGGAATGTTCCAACTCTAGGCAGTGTTCAGCTATTGCTGATTTTGTGGCCTGCCTTAGCCTGGTATGTCGCCATCACATGTTTCAAAGAGTTTACTTCCCAGATGTCAAATGTTACTGTGAAAGATCTTGAATGTAAAGTAAATGATGTAGCTAATAAGGTAGTCGGTAACATTAAGATATGGCTTTCAGAGAACAGATTAAGCCATAACCACAAAAAAAAAAAACACAATGGATGAAGTTCTAGACACGGAACATTTGTAAAAGTAAAACCTATGATGGATAACTTCCTTGGAAGTATCACGCTAAAGATTTTTTAGAAACTGAATGATACAGTTTTCATTATGAGAATAATCTCCATAGTTTCTAACACTGAGATGTCAAAACTTGTATATTCTCACTCTGTTATTCAGTTTGGAGAAATTCTGTGCATTCACCAAGATTGACCTTGGTCCAGGAAAGGGTAGCCAGGTAGGTCTGCGTTGTCAGTACGCGAACTTCGTGTAGGCTGTTATCCAGCTTACTTGGATATCTGACTTTGCAATCCCGCTGCAGATAGTTTTTCATGAGATTTATTGATCAGTGTAGACCCATTCAAAATAGACTTTGTCATTGAGTGGCCATGAATGGCAAAACGATTTTCACTTCGATAAAACTGCCTTAAGCATTGTACAGGAAGGTGTGCACTATAAAGGGTGATTCATTTTCAGTAGGATACCGGCAAAATGAAAAGAAATAGAATGATATACAACGAGTCTTCAAATCTGACTTAACTGTTTTCCTTGCAGAGCTTTCCTATTCCGTACAGAAGTCCCACGTAGTAGATGAGAACTTTCATCCGTAAGGTGCTATTTATCGTATTCATTCTAACAATTTTTGTTGCATTTTTCTAATATTTAGTTTCTTCTTGTTTATAACATTCGTACAGACCTGTTCCCTGATCAACTAGCGCTGTGTTGCGTGGTCGCACGAAATCTGATATAAAAACAAATAAGTTAAAATAGTCCACTATAAGCTTACAACCAGTATGACAGTTGTTCACATAGATTTTGTTTTCTCTGAAACATTCACTTTTCATCAATTAACTCTATCATAGCATTCATCCGATAATGTGTTACTACTGTCATTTTCTGAATTTGGAAAGTCCCAAATATTACAACATCTGCTCTGGAACTGTTTAGGTTTTGTGTGACTGCTGGTTGGATGCCAATTTTCTCCAGATATTTTGATGCCCATGTACCAGTTTATTATTGCTTTCAGTATCAAGCAAATGATATAGAAGCTGTGTTTCTTCCACTCCTGTAATTCAGTTCTTCGTACTGGCCAAGAAACCATACACACCACTTGCGAATTGCATCCGTATTTTTCTTGTTTTAGAATATATTTGTTTCCGATTTTTTTATGTAGGTCGCCTTTTATATAACTTGGACCTTGTAAATGTGTAAGATAATTTTCCCTATTCTTGTTAATGATTTTAGGAATCATCTCTAAGACACTCATATGCGTGTAGATTAACTGATTTTATGACAAATTTATAGGGCGCAACAAAAAGATATGGTCGTACTTTCAGGAAACATTCTTCACACAAAGGGCGAGAAAATACATTGTATGGACATGGGCCTGAAACGCTTTAGTTCCATGTTAGAGTTCATTTCCTACTTCTCTTCATAATCATCTTAATAATGGGAAACACACAAAAACAGAACGTACCAGAATTACATGAAATGTTTTCCTATACGAAATGATCAGAATACCGTCATAGGAAGCAATAGACGTCTAAGCCTATACTACTCGCGACTGGTAGAGGCCTAAAAGGTCAGCTGGAGGAGGAGGCGACTTACCATGCTTTCTTAGCGTATACGTTGCCCGTTTTACTAGAACATCTCACTTTACGAGTGTCACGAAACATTTACTTCATACACAATGGCGCGCCTCGTCATTTCAGTGTTAACGTTCTTAGAGTTTTAAATAATCGATCCCGTAACGGAAGGATAGGTAGGCGTGGACCAATTGCTTCGCCTCCACGCTCTCCGGACATAAATCCACTCAGCACATTAGGCATTCAATGCGAAGGCGGGCTGATGCATGTATCATTAGTAACGGGGGAATTGTGAGCATTTCATTTATGAAGGTGCTTAATACGGTGCTGGTATGTTCCTTACTTAGGTTTTTCTCATGATTGTGTTGAACAGTTGTAGAAATTGAGCTCAAACACAGAAACCAAGCGTGTCCGGACGCATGTCCACATAATACGTATTCTTACTCTACATAAGGGGAATGTTTCCTGAAAATTTGTCCATATCTTTTTGTTACATCCTATACAATAACGAATTTCAGAATTTACGGAAAAGTACTTTCGTCTGTAAATGTATTGTATGCTTTGAAAATATATTTGTTTTTTCTGGCATTTGTTTTCAAGGATTCAACTTCCCTCATTACGTGTAGTCCATTTACTAACGAATTTAAAATTATTCCGATGTTTTATTGGTTCGTATCTGGTGTTTAATGTGGCTGTTTTATTCTTTGTTTTCGACATAACTCCTACTACTCTCCAACAATATTTTCAAGCCAATTTGTTCTGCTACTTCTTTCAATCCTACATTTTGTCCTGTTTCAAAACTTTGTCATTATGCCAGT